>NC_057813.1:508330628-508654130 GCF_018294505.1 Triticum aestivum
CGTGGCGTTGCCTCTGGATGAACAGGACCCCGATCGATCGAGCTGGTTGGGGCTGGATGAACAGGACCCCGTGGAGGGCTGGATGAACAGGACGACGCCGTGGAGGGCTGGATCAACAGTAGACGATGGAGGGGTGGATGAAGAGTAGCCCGTGGAGGGGTGGTTCAACAGCAGCCCGTGGAGAGGGGTGGTTGAACAGTAGCCGGTGGAGTAGCGCGTGGTGGAGGCTGAATGAACAGGAGCCCGTGGATGAACAGTCGTAGGTGGAGGCTGGAGGAGGTCGACGGTGGATGAACAGTAGCCCATGGAGGCTGGAGCAGGTCGACGGTGGAGATGAACAGTATCCCGTGGAGTCCCGTTTTGTGGTACGCCACACCCCTCCCGATGAACAGGACCCCCATTTCGACCGTAGCGCTCCAACACAAGTCCGTTTCGTCCGTTTTGCGGAACGCCACACCCCTCCCGATCATCAGACCTCCATTTCAATCGTAGGAGGTCCGTTTTTCCGTTTTGCGGTACGCCACACCCCTCCCGATCAACAGGACCCCCGTTTCGACCGTAGGAGGTCTGTTTCCTCCATTTTGCGGTATGCCAGACCCCTCCCGATGAGCAGGATCCCGTTTCGAACATGGTCGGTCGAACACAAGGCCGTTTCCTCCGTTCTACGGTATGCCAGGCCTCGTTTCCATCGCCTGTTCTGTCCAAGCCCTCCCGATGAACACGACGACGCATTCCGTTCTGACCCAGCCGGTTGGCTCCCCATGAACATGACGATGACGCTGTTTCTCCGTTCCGACCCAGCCATGTACATGAGCCCTGGCCGTACGTATGCGCGAGTAGGCATTCGAGCCCGCCCGTATCTACACATACGTGGCCGTATTTTCTTTCTTGCACCCTGGCCGTTGTACGTACGTGTACATGCTACGTGCGCGCCTCTACTACGACACGTGCACGCCTTTACTATGACACGTGCGCGCCTCTACATCCACCAGTATGTACGCACACATTCGCGACCATAATGACAATGCTACGTACGCTTCGACCAGGTGGGTCCCGACTGTCAGGCACTTCCTTGTGTGTGAAGATGTAGCTGGTGGGTTCTAGCAGTCAGGGGGGCAAATCGTTTTTTTCGGACACACTTCCTTGCGTGCAAAGATGTAGCTGGTGGGTCCCAGCAGTGAGGGGTAAAAGTTTTTTTTGCAAAATATAGTGGCCCTTCCGGTGGGTCCCAGGTGTCAGGTGGAGGAATCATTATTTTCCGCGTAATAAGGAGGCACTTCCTTGTTGCGGCCGTGGACCCAGCTGTCAGCCTCTCCACGTACAGTCCACGTTCGATGGAAGTCGTTCCTTGACCACGTTGATCACGCCGCGCCGAGAGCACCACAACGGTGGACTACAGCGAGGCCTAGGAAGGGGACAACGGGGAGCCGGGGAAGACGCGACAGCGGAAGCCCGCGCGGAGAGGAGTATGAGGGTTCACTAGTTCGGCGGCGGTGTAAGGCTGCCGTCGCCGCAGGGCCTGGCCAGCGATGTGAATAGTAGGGGGCAGTGAGGCCTCCGCAGCAGCACAGCCGGCCATGGGAGGCAGGAGCATGTGACACGACCGGCGCTGCTTTGTGCGGCTGGAGCAAGAAGACCAGAGGTTGAAGAAGCACTATGGCGTTGGATGGACATCGTACGATCACTGCAACTAGAATCGTTTATATTGACTAAGTTGACAAAGCCCTCGGTTTTTTTGAGCAAAGACAAAGCCCTTGGTACGCGTCAACTTAGTAGGCCCACAGCTCGGATTTGGCAGAGAACATATAGCCCATTGTGATTTGTAAGAATGTACAACCCATTTTTTAATTCTAATGGAATGTACTACAACCCACTTATAGTTTGTTAAAAGTACAACCCAACTTCTAGCTAGGACAACGATTAATAATTTCAAACAACCGCTCAAAACAGAATTCAAAAAAATTCCCACATTTTGATGGGATCCGAAGTATTTTTATCCAAAATTTCTAGCCAGGTTAAATATAATTTCAAAATAAAGTTATATTACGTTAAGATCCAACGAAATATTGCACGCGCAACAAGTAGTGAAATTAAAAATTTCAAATTCCAAAAGTAATATACATTTTTAAACTAATTACGTGTTTGGTGCATAGTTACTGCCTAGTTATTATAATTACATCCCATTTATTATTTCTTAAAGTCCATTTTCTTGTTAAGCCTAATGCATACCTCCTAGGAAAGTTTGCAGCCCAGCGGGGCGTAGAATAACAAGTTGACCCGGATATTGTGTACAACTGTCGGCCCAGTTACATTGCTGATGTTCAAAAAAAGGCCTGTGTAGTACAGTACAGCCTAACATGGTTACTCAGCCCACATTCAGCAATGCCGGAAAAGCCCAAACAAGGCTTCCGTACAACTTTTGGAAGTCACTGAGCTCAATTAATAACTTAAGAAAAAAGTTAGATTACAGTGGAACCTAATTAAAAGTTGTCACGAGCAAATAAATAATTCAACGGGTCCCACTTGTGCGTGTGTGCGCGCGCGCGTGCGTGCGTGCGTGTGTGTGTGTGTGTGAGAGAGAGAGAGAGAGAGACCCATCAGTCGATGCTCGTAAATACATCTTTCAGCCATATGCATTGCTGATGCTCAGTAAAAACTTATATAGTTGACACAATCATATAGAGCATCACAGCACACTGAACCTGCATACAAAAATTTCACGCAGGCGGCACAATCAGGATGGAAGCAGTGGATCGCTACGGGAAGTGCTATGTTGAAACCAACGAAGTCGTACATAACGGGGAAATATCTTGAATGTTGTGCAAAGAAAACAGACAGATAACACAATAATTTCTGCTAGGACATTAAGTTGACGTACCGCCCTTTCTAAAAAAAGTTTAGGTACAAAATTAGAACAGGTCACAATCAAATGTACTAGCATACCAGTGCTTCACACCCATAGCTCGGATTTAACTAGTATCTTACAACATTCAGTTGTTACCTCAAATTAGAGCACATCCAGGCAGCCAGCCCTGCCTCTTCTCCCAAAGAAGCAGTGGCCTCCATCGCGTGATGGAGTAGGCCCTGTGCCATCCATCGTTCCGAGCAACACGGGGAAAGTCTGACGTTGACTCCTATAATGGATGCCGTCGATGGACCCTAGCACTAGCGGCGGCGGCAATACTTCGATTGATGGATTGACCACTTCCTGGACATGCATGAACACTCGATACAGGTACATCCCTAACATGGTCCACTGCGGCCTTGGTGGCGACGAATAGTACAACCCCGGTTCCTGCACCAGTATCTCAACACCAATCACCTTCGGTATGGTGGACGGCTTCTTCATCCATGCCATAACCGTCAGAGCCCAGCTGTCTGGAGGAACAAACATACTTATGAGCTCACCTCCAAGGTCGTTGATAAGCTCGTTCATGGACTCGCTGTTCCAAGCACGTCGAGGCATGCCGTGGAAGGTAAGCTTTGTTAAAAACTCAAGGTCAGAGGGCACCGAGCCCCATCCTGGGTGCCAGTGATCAAAGCTCACCAGCGCGCCATCGCAGAACAAACGCCGTGAAGATTCGAACACACAACTACAGTCGAAAGTTGTTCGGAACCTGACGAAGAAATCAGCCGGTGTCGGACAGACTTCGACAAGCAAGTCACTTATTTGGATGCCGTGTGCAGTGCCAAGAGCTTTGACAAGGTCGTCCGGCGAGACGGGAGGCCGGTCGCCATTGATGGTTACCATCAGCACTTTGCCGGAAAACTGGTCGTCAAGCGCCGCCATGCCACTATTGAGCGACAACACGCAGCGGCCGAAGGCGGGATGGACCTCAGGATCTCCGGCTCGGAGATCCGCGTTGACCAGCAACATGATAGTGCACTTGAGTACAGGGAGTACAAGAGGGGGATTTGGGGGAACTGGAGTACGAATCGAGATTGCAGAGGTGGGGGAGGGGCGGGAGACTGGGGATGAAAAGGTAGTATGAATTTCGAGCATGCACCAATATGCTCTCGGCATGCAAGCGCACGAAAACACCGGTGGCGCCCACATGTCGTCCTAAGAGTCCTTATTCTTTATTTTTTGGAGAGTCCGGCCTTTTTTTCGAGGATCTTTTGAGAGCCCGGCCTGATAGTCATAATTGACCTATTTGGCATCGCGTTGATACTCGGCCCATATTCAACGACACCTCACTGGCCCAAACAAGTGTACATCATCGAAAAGACACTAAGCTCAAATTATATAACTTGAAAGAAGGAGATATACTCTGAACACTGGAGAATGGTGATGCCCTCATTTAGCCCACCAGTAGTTCGAGACAATAAACAGTTCGAAATAACGATATATACAACATTCAAACACTGACTAGTGACTACTACTGACATAAACAGCAAGACATGATGGTTCATAAGAAGTCTTGCTACACCACCAAAACGCACCCATCTGCAGCGCTCAGACTCTCATGATCCAGACGAGAATGACATTCTAAACAGAAGCAACTATTACATAATATGAGTGACATAGACGAGGATGACCAAATGACAAGGAATATGCATAACAAAAGAAAGAACAATCCATCCAGAACCAGCAGCAAAGACAACAAAGTCATTCGAAGAGATGATCCAACACCATCATAATTTGCAGCCCTGCTTCAGCGACCAGTGATCCGGAGACACCAGTACTCCACCCTTTCGATGCAACAACCCAATTACCTATCAACCTGAAGGCTTGAACCACATCACTGCCTGTCGTAATTGAGACATCCAAGGATCAAAGTTAATCCGGATGCCTTTGTCATTCTCACCTTCTTTTGGCTGCAGGCTGTATCGTTGACAATCAGGGGAGTTTGCTCCCGAACTCCTAGGGCTCACCGTGTAGACACAATTTTCCATAGCAAACAGAGCCTCTCTGCCATCAAGGTCCTTGCCAACGGTGATCTCCAGTTTAATCAGATAATTGAGTCCGAGAAACAGAGAGTGTGAAGCAAGGCTGTTTACCCGCCTCCAACTAAAAAATCCTAAAAGCCCCAACAAGCTGGTATCCTGCTCATAGAAGTAACAGCCACTGTCCGGATACTCACGTATTACACGGTGCTTCTATACAGTGGTTTTTTTGCAATATAACTTTTCCGGCTCATGTGTCCGAATGATCATCAGTCTTTTGCCATCGTCCGATCGAGCGAGGAATTAGTTGTGCTTCCCTGTTTTTGGCAAAGGTGGTGTGATTACAAAGGGCAGTAACTGTAGGGACACAACATTATAAAAAGGACATGCATTGTTAATGTAAGATCAGCATTGTTCAGAGTATGAGTAGGATAATGCAAGAAACAACATTGATATGTCCCTGTTGGAACTGGGAGGAAAATACAGGGAAATGTATACTGGGTTCAAAAATATAGAAGTGCCATGCATGGTTATACTCATGTTATCTCGCAATTGATTCTTCACAGGAAACTAGCATGTCATGCATGTTATGTAATCATGTTCTGTCCACACAAACAAATTCTTCAGGGTAACTAACAGACCATGCATTGTTATATACTCGTGTTCTGTGCGCAAAAAAATTGTGAGGATATTATTGTAGCCATTGATTGCTGAAGGGCGAATATAGGTATGTACACATGGTAAGCATTCCAGGATTTCACTACTTCCAAATATAGAGTTCTCCATATGCACATTTACTTCCCTAATGTACAGTTAGATGAAACCAACAGTGTGGTGCATGTTTCTACATCATGAAAATGAGGAAACTAACATGGCCATTGATACACACTCATATTTAGTAGTAGTATATAGATTACTGTAAAATAAGGATAATATCCATATATTGCTAACCGTTTGATTATTCAAGGTACAAATTGGCCATAATGACATGGTCACAATTGCATGAATTAACTCATTCCAAATATAGCTGATTTACATCGTCTCTAATACATTGCCATAGTTCTACGCAAATTCTGCTCAAACAGGGATATGCCAATCATCACAAAAAGTTCAAACAGTGTCATGCCGTCATCATTAACATGAAAAGGAAACAACTTACACGCGCCGTCCCAGCAATATGTGGTGCCATCTACTTTTCGATTGCATAGATGATGCCATTGTGTTCAATAGCATCACAGAAATGTGTATCAGCTTTGATGATGATCCACTGCAAGCTTGTCGGTGTTCTGGGAACGGGGGTCCCCAGACTTGCCTGCCTGCGGCCTGCGGCGTGGCTCAAGCCGTGGCCCAGTGCGGCCCATCTTCATCTACTCAAGCTCAAGACCCTCGTGAGGGACCAAGCCTCGCGGGGCGGACGACAGGAAAGCTTCCTCAGGAGTAGCCTCATCAGGCAAGCTCGCGAGGAGGCGGAGAGATCAAGGAAGGGGTACCTCGTGAAGTGCCCGTGACGCAAGCCATGACGATCGAGACAAGGCGGGCGCCAGGCGGGCGCCGACCTGCGTAGTGTCCTTGTTACCCCTTTGGTGCAAAAGGATCAAGCACAGGCCAAGGCATTAGGCAAAGGCTACCATTTCAGTGCAACAAGACCAAGACCAGAGGAACGGCAGGAAGGAGGTCATCGTGGAGCCCAGGACGGCGTCATTGTTGGAGCCTTTGACAGGCGAGGACCGACTTTTGTCAGGATAAGTGTACTAGATGTTCCCCTTCAAAATGGCCAATTGTTGGCGCCCTTCCCGTTCAATATTTGGGAAGAGGACCAGGGCCTTTCGCTCTATATATAGGACTAGCCACCATAGTATAGAGGCATCTTGAATCCACCCCTCCAAAGGGATAACACCACCACAAGAACACCCCTTGCGAGGCTGTTCTTCCCTTGTACTGTTCATCATCAGCCCCAGAGGCAATCCACCACACCACAAACTAGAGTAAGGTATTACACCACAATGGTGGCCCGAACTAGTATAAACCTTGCGTCTCTTGTGTTGTTCATCGTGTTGCCTAGATCCTTTGCGAGGCGATGAGATGCGAGTTGGTAGAGAAGAGATCTTCGCACGCACCCCAGAGTTCAAACCTCAAGGGTTTGCCGGAACCCGCAATCCGACATTTGGCGCGCCAGGTAGGGGTGCACCGGAATCGCGTCTTCCACCGCCTCGCATTTCGTCGTCCATCGCATCCATGTCTGACGCTCGCCGAGCCCGCGCCGAGCGCCGTGCTGCTCTCGCGGCCCATGTCGCCCAGACGGCCCCCGTCAATGGGCCTGCCTGGCGTTCCCTGTCGCCCGCCGCCCACGCCGCCACTGGCCCGGTGGGGAACGAGCAGCAAGCGTCCTTGCTGCATCTCTCGGTGCGGCGAGAAGGCCACACCGCTACCCCGTCGCTGACTCCGGCGGGCTCGTCGTCGCACGCTCGTCGCGCTCCCGCGGACGCGCCCGCCACGCTACTCCTGGCACGTGAGCTCCTGCACTACCGCCCCGTTGACGACCTCTATGATGAGTGGCTCGCCTGCATCACCGAGCTCATGAGCACTGCAGGGGGCTCCCCTGCACCGTCCCTCTCACTACATCGCCCTCCGCCCTGCGGAGGCAACGCAGCTCCGGAGGCGTCTCCACCGCCTCCCCCTCAAGAAGGCGCCTTGGCCCCAAGGCGCGCGGCCCCTGGACGGGACCCGCCGCATCCAGCGCCCGCGCAGCAAGAAAAGAGCTGCCAAGAGATCCCTCGCCCTCAAGAAGCCGCTCACGTGCTCTCTGCACCGGCACGTCATGACCGTGCTCTTGCTCCAGCGTGCCAAGACCCTGCACTGCTCCTGGCGGCAGCACTTGGGGATATCCAAGATCAAGCTTTTCGCTACCAAAGGCCTCCTGTGGCCACTGCAGGCTGCCGTGCCTTCACTGCCGATCTGCGCAGCGTGGCCTGGCCGGGCAAGTTCAAGCCAGATCTGCCTCCACGCTACAACGACACTGCTGACCCTGCAGAGTTCCTCCAGCTCTACAAGTTGGGATCAAGGCGGCCAACGGGGATGAAAAGGTCATGGCGAACTGGTTTCCCATGGCGCTCAAGGATGGCGCCCGTACATGGCTCCTCAACCTGCCTCCCAGCACGTTCTCCTCTTGGGACGAGATGCGCACTTGCTTCATCACCAATTTCCAGGGCACTCGTGACCGCCCCCCCGGCCATGAGTGACTTGCGCCGCATCAAGCAGCAGCCTGGAGAGACCCTGCAAAAGTACATCCAACGCTTCAACAACGCCCGCCTCAAGATCCCCAGGGTGACTGAGGAGGCCATCATCTCAGCCTTCTCCAATGGCATTCAAGACATCAAGATGAAGGAAGAGCCGACAATCCACGAGGACCTATGTACCTCTCTGGAGCTATTCTACTTGGCGACCAAGTGCGCCGGGGCTGAGGAAGGACGCCTCTCGCTTCTCGAGCTTCCAGCCGCTGATCCGGAAGAGAAGAAGCCCATGGTCAAGGACGTGAAGCGCAAAGGAGCAGTTGTGCTTGCAGCTGAGCCAGCTACCAAGCGAGGAAGGGATCAGCCAGACTCGTCCTCAAGGGCAGCTGGTACTGCGTGTACCATGACCTCCACACCCACAACACCAATGAATGCCAGGAGCTTAGGGCTATGCGAGATGAGCGTATCGGCCGACGCACCGGGCGCAATGATCGGGGCTATGGTCGAGGAGGAGGAAGAGGTGGAGGACGATGGGAAGACCGTGGCCCTTGCGAAGGGTGGCGTGACCGACCTCGTGAGGACCGCTGGCAGGACCAGCCTCGCGAGGGGGGTTGGAGGGATCAGCCTCGCGAGGATCGCCCGCGAGGCAATGCAGGCCTCCCTCCGCTGCCGCCACCACCAAGGAGGAATGAAAACCAACATCAGGACGAGGGGGCTGGGGGCTTCCAGGAGCCGCGCGCGATTGCTTGCATCCTAGGCGGAGCTCAAGCCTCGGCCTCTCAGCGCATCTTCAAGCAGTTTGCTCGTGAGGTGAATGCAGTCCTCCCAAAGACCAAAGCCTCGCGCCCTCTTGGTGGTCCACGTGTGCCATCATGTTCAGTTCAGTGGATCAACTCAAGTGCACAACAACGGCTGATGTTCTTCCGATGCTCTGCTCTCCAGTCATCAGCAACGTGCAAGTCACCAGGACCCTCATCGATGGTTGAGCAGGACTCAACGTTCTGTCTGTCGAAACTTTCAACAATCTCCAAGTGCCATATGATCAGCTTCAGCCAACCAAGCCTTTCTCAGGAGTCACTGACGGTTCTACCACCCCGATAGGGCAGGTCCGCCTCCCTGTCACCTTCGGACAGCGCAAAAACTACCGCACTGAGCTCATCGACTTCGATGTCGCCCACATTCGCCTGCCCTACAACGCCATCCTTGGGTATCCGGCCCTGGCCAAGTTTATGGCGGTGACCCACCATGGCTACAATGTCCTCAAGATGCCAGGAAGCGGCGGAGTCATCACTGTCCCCTGCGAGGAGAAGGATGCAATGTGTTCTCTCAAATGTGCCTTCCATGCCACGTCAATCGAAGACCCAGATCGCAGGAATAGGGGCCTTCCCGAGGCAGTCCCTAAGAAGAAGAAAACATCACCTGGTCTGAACCATCAGGAGGCAGGCACACCCAGGAGCGCCGCGCCAGGATCCGCGCCCGTCCAAGGGGCGCCCCCCTTTGTCGCATAGGAAGGCGCGCCCGGTGCCCTCCTCGGGCAAGGCTCGGGGGCTCTCTCCTAGAGGACCACCGACCTTGCCGAGGTGACGAGGGAGGCGCTCGGGCACCACTTGGAGGTGTGTTTCAAAGCACGCTTCCTCCAGGATGGCGTGAAGCAAGGAGGGCCAAACCCTCAGGAGTTCGTCGCAAGAAACACTCAGGAGCTGCAGGAGTCAAGAATCATGCGCGGTAGCCGCCGCTTACCCGCCGTAGCTCCCCATCCAGGCGAGGATGGTGGGCTGCGTGTCTGCATTGACGTATCAGGACTCAACCGAGCCGCATCTCAGGAGCGCCTCTAGCCCTCGCTCGTGGGACGTTGCGAGGGTCCGCCCCACAGCTACGTTCGCATGCCTCTCGGCCTGCCGAACACGGTCGCCGCTCATCAGCGCCTGCTGTGGGGCATCCTGGAGGCTCAGGAGGTCAGGCATTGCGCAGTCCTGGCGGAGATGGAGACGGCCCTTGAAGAGCCGCCTTCGCCCCTGGAGCCTCCCTAGGCTCTGGGCCCTGGGGGCTCGTGAGGATCGGTTTCTACACTATGCTTCGTCCGCTACCTCAACATTCCTCCATCTCCAACGGTATCAGGTGCCATCTTTTCAAGTTCCATTTCAGCTGGGAGGCCCCCAGGGCTGCATCATTCCCAGGCCGCGTGGGTCCATCCTTGTGGCGTGTATCTCTTTTGTTCATGTCTTTAGATTACCTTGTTGGGGGTGCCCTTCAGGCTGCATTATCCCCAAGCCGCTCGAGCCTGATCCAGTGGCGTGTATCGCCCTCGCACGTGTTTAAGCTAATTTACCCCTCCATGCTTAACCTGCTTGGCTTGACCGCCCACTCGATTGACACCGACCTTTGGAGATGCTCTCCCTGGCACGACACTTGTGCATGGGTCCGTCCCTACAACATCGACAAACCTGAGTGGCAGAGCTCTGGCCACGGCAGCCCTGTAAGGTGCCACCTCACCAAGCCCTCAGTGCCCTCATCACTCCCCCAGAGCAACCAATGGCTGGCTGACGATTGTGATGGCGACTCTTGTTTCCCTCGTGATAAGTTTGCAGGGCCTCTCTAAGGGACGACGTCAGGCGAGGCCTCCGCGGCACCTCTTCCTCTCTCACCCGCACGAACTGCTTGTGCGTTAAAGGGGGGCACCTGAGCATCGGGACTCACGGGCTCTTACTGGCCCTCCAGCTCTCACCTCCTGGCCTTGTCCACGGCATCGCGACCTGGCATACCAGCGACAGCTGACCTCGCTTGAGGGCCAGGACCCGAGGACATAGAGCACGAAGGGGAGTGCGGGGGAGAAGGGGGAGGCTTGCGAAGACCTCACCGGGCAACCCCTCAGCTGCTGGCGTGCGGGCATGGCGCAACACCGAGAAATGGCTTCAAGCTCCTGAGATAAGTCATTCTACAGAACTACTAGCTATCGCAACACCAACTTCGCACCTAATGCAGCCCCGTAATGGCAACGTTGCGCTCCTTTCTCACCGAGCGGCGGCTCCTTGAGCGCTAAAGGGGACCTCCCGAGCATCGCGCCTCGGGGGCTCTCACTAGACCTCAGGACGCTCACCTCCTGGCCTTGACCACGGCATCGCGACCTGGCATACCATCGACAGCTGAAGCCTGCCTGGGGAACGGGACCCGTCGGCGCAGAGCACCAAGCCCTCGTGAGTTGAGAAAGGAGGGACCAAGCTGAGACAGGACGAGCATCTCACACTACTTCACCATGAGGATCATATTAACAAAAGAGACTACAAACGCTTTACAAGCCCCCGTGGGGTGTATTCTTGGTTCCTCGCAGGGAACAAAAGACGCGAATCCTAAGGAGTCCTAACTACAGGAACTGCAGCGGCAGATGCCATCATCAACAGTGGGCCACGTGAGGATCAGCGCCAACCCCATCCTGATCAGCCGCGCCGACCGCTAGGCACACTGGCTCTGCTTCGGGGGCGGCGCGAGCTTGGTGGCTCGTAGCCGTCGTCGCTCGTCTCCGGAGTCAGGAGAAGTTCGGGGGAGTCGCTGGACCCTCCAGCACGGCCGCTGCTACCAGAGGAGCTATTGGAAAGGCGGACGGCAGGCCTGGTCCTCGCCGCTCCGGAGCTCCGGCCGCTATCTCTGGAACAACACTCCATCCGGCGTCCTTCCTTGTCGAAGACCTTGAAGAACATCAAGGAGGCACCATCGTACTCCAGATGGATCGTGAGGGTGCCCTCTGTTCGGCAGACCCTGGCAATCTCGCCCCAGCCACGGGTCATGAAGACCTTGCCAGGCGTGACAACCTTGACCTCCGCTTTGGTCGCGGGGGTGCGGCAGTCGGCGTGCTGCATCCAAAGCTCCCATGGCCCCCTCGACGGTATCTCGAAGGCGAAGGAAGCAGGAAGACGGATCCAGGAGCTCGGAGGCATGGCAGCGTGAAGCACGAACTCGCGGGAGGAGTTCGTGGCATGGACTCCAGGAGGAACGAAACGCACCGCCGTGATCCATCGATGACACCAACGACGCGGGTGGTGCCTCTCGGTGCCCTCTTCTCCAGGGCCCCCTATTCAGGCGTACAAGGGCAGCGGAAACTCTGGTGGTGGCCGCTCGTACCAAGGCCTCGACGCCTCGTGCCGAGCACCCTCATCTCGGCAGCAGGGAACTGACCGTTTCTTCGGCGGAAGTGGGCAGGGACCCTCTTGGGGGGCCTTCCCCTTCTCTTCTGCAGAATACCGGCGGATCGGCTCCATTGTCGTCAAAACAGAGGAGGAGTGAGGAGGAAGAGGCGAAGCAGGGAGAGATGAACAACGGGGGCTCTCGCCCACCCATACTTATAGTCCGTAGGAGGCCAACCGTCGGCCTCCATGATCTCAGGTAATCATGACCCATTTTTGCATGCAGGGACTTGTCTTGTCGGACAGTTGCCGAGGCATCATGGGGAAGCGAAGACGCCCACGTCCAATCAACCGCCATGCGGCTCCCAAGGTCGTAGGCTGATGGGGCCCGCAGCGCTTCGCACTTGCCCTTCCGCTTCTCCCCTAAGCCAAGTCCGGGCGCGCCTTGGGCCCGGGGGCTACTGTCGGTGTTCTGGGAACGGGGGTCCCCAGACTTGCCTGCCTGCGGCCTGCGGCGTGGCTCAAGCCGTGGCCCAGTGCGGCCCATCTTCATCAAGTCAAGCTCAAGACCCTCGCGAGGGACCAAGCCTCGCGGGGCGGACAATAGGAAAGCTTCCTCAGGAGCAGCCTCATCAGGCAGGCTCACGAGGAGGCGGAGATATCAAGGCAGGGGTACCTCGTGAGGTGCCCGTGACGCAAGCCATGACGATCGACACCAGGCGGGCGCCAGGCGGGCGCCGGCCTGTGCAGTGGCCTTGTTTCCCCTATGGTGCAAAGGGAGCAAGCACATGCCAAGGCATCAGGCAAAGGCTACCATTTCGGCGCAACAAGACCAAGACCAGAGGAACGGCAGGAAGGAGGTCATCGTGGAGCCCAGGACGGCGTCATCGTCGGAGGCTTTGACAGGCGAGGACCGACTTTTCTCAGGATAAGTGTTCTAGATGTTCCCCTTCAAAATGGCCAATTGTTGGCGCCCTTCCCGGTCAATATTTGGGAAGAGGACCAGGGCCTTTCGCTCTATATATAGGACTAGCCACCATAATATAGAGGCATCTTGAATCGACCCCTCCAAAGGTATAACACCACCACAAGAACACCCCTCATGAGGCTGTTCTTCCCTTGTACTGTTCATCATCAGCCCCAGAGGCAATCCACCACACCACAAACTAGAGTAGGGTATTACACCACAACGGTGGCCCGAACTAGTATAAACCTTGCGTCTCTTATGTTGTTCATCGTGTTGCCTAGATCCTTTGCGAGGCGACGAGACGCGAGTTGGTAGAGGAGAGATCTTCGCGCGCACCCCAAAGTTTGAACCTCAAGGATCTGCCGGAACCCGCAATTCGACAGAGCTGGGTTCTCTCCAGCTAAAGAAGGCACCAGCGGAAAGATAGGCGAGTCCGCGGTCAAACAAGGCAATTAGCTTGAAGTCTGTGTAATTCGCATGTCGTGTGGGCACTTGGCAGATTATAATCTTCTGCAAAACAAGGTCCGTCCAACTGACATGGTAATCTAGATTACTTGGACCGCGATGGTAATACTCTATATAATCCAACGGAGGTAGGATAATCTTATGGGAGGTCTGGAAGTTCATGAGCACCAACTTTTTACCATCTTCTCTGAAGGCAGCCATCCAGTGGGAGTTCATGCCGATCCAATACATACCTGCCAAAAAGTTTCGGGCGATGGTGATCAGATCGATGTCGAGGGAAATGATGTACGGCGACCCACTACATACCTGCAAAGAAGTTTCGGCTAATGGAGATCGGATTGAAGTCGAGGGGCATCATGTACGCCTCCATATCAAGGTGAGCCAATCTCGCAAGACCAGATAGTAGCAAGCAGGGTGTCTTGAAAAGCTTAGGCCTCACTTCGACGATGGCCGTGTGCGTGTCCCTCGAGCATGCAGCCAGCCGCATGGCGCTCAACATATCCATACACAAACAACAGAGGTCGAGGATGTCACTGGGGAGATTGCTCCAATCGCGGCTCATATGGATGCTGTGCGGTTCGCGTTCGGCCATGGTGGAGTTTGGAAGGTGGGGGTTTTGGGGGGCTTGATTTACGGGGGAGAAGGCTATCAGTGCTGGAGCGGCTAGCGAGGGAATAGTGGTACTGGGGGAGGCAAGTGAGGCGACAGTACACGGGGGCATAGTGAGATGGAGACGGAGATGGAGACAGAGATGGAGATGGAGTGGTGCTATGGGAGCGGAGAGGGAGAGGAGGCGAGGCGCCAATGTGCTGTACAACAGCAGTGACAGACTGCATAGTGCACAGGGTGAACCTGACTTTGGTAACCCGAACACGCCGCCTAGACTTGTGTCAGGTGCAGGGTGTTGTCACTTCACTGTGAGGACCGGATGAATAGTATTTTGACCATGAAGTGTACCATAGTTGTACTACTACTACTACTACTAGTAGGAACATGAGTACTCCAGTATTGTATAGCGGAAATAGTTCTCCCGTGCTAGCATGCCTATTCACTTCATCGTTCAGGTATTATCCATATTGCGAGCAGAATCAAATTCTCGTGCATGCCCAATCAATGCCCTGCCGCGATGCATGCAGTGGTCGTTCTGGTGCATCAAGGACGGCATGCAGATTGTTCCACACTTGAGAAGAGGAAAAATGGAAAGGTAGAACGCGGCAGTAGAGGAAGAGAACGCTGGTTAACAAGGCTGGGAGGGGATCGAGCAGGAAGTTAATGCTCCATGCCTAAAGGTTTTGGGAAAACCTGATTTTCATAAGGTGACTTATACTCACCTAAACGGAGGGAGTATTCGTTAACCAAAGAATGTTGTGTCTCCGACTCACGCGCTCAAAAAAAGAAGCTACGACACATTTTTCTATCTGTTTGCATAGGTCCCACCTATCAGGAAGGATGGGCACGTACATGAACAGGTACGACTCATCAGTCCACCCGCATAGCCTTTTCGTTTAGTCTACCTAGCCGTCTAATCAACTGCCTGCACGCCACTTCTCCCATTTACTTCTCCACTGGGAACCGATTCTCCTCGGCTTCTTCACCTCCCCTTCGTCTTCATTTGCATCCAAAATCCACTTTGTTCACATTGTTTTACCTCTTTAAATAGTCATCTAATACTTCAGTTAGACTAGCCATCTAATCCTAATTCTCCAAACCATAGCCCTCCGTTCCAGCGGTTCCAAATGGCGAAATAGATCGAGATGCAGGTTTTTAGCGTCCAACATGTCCTCGTCGAAGGCTCGATGCGCATAGTTGCCACCGCCACCGTCCACCCAAGGGTTGTTTGGCAGTGGATCAACAATGTATCAAACTCCCTCGAAAAGGTAGAGACGAGGGTCATCGGTCTCGACACAAAGTACACGGAGCGTGCCCCTGGGAAGATCCAGTGCGCCGCTGTCCTTCAGCTGTGCCTTGAAAATGATGTTTTGGTGTACCACATCATACACTCGCCCTCCATACTAGGTGAGCTTCACGATTTCTTGTCTCGGGAGGACGTATACTTCTGTGGGGAAGCCATCAAAAGGGGACAAAAAGAAGCTGGAGCCGTACAACCTTGATTTGAAAAGCATCGCTGACCTACAAACCAGAATCAAAATACCTGTAGAAGATTGTGATAAACAGACACCATCCCTATTCGACGTAGCAAATTTTGTGCTCGGTACAAATCTTTAGAAGGGTGACGAGACGGTGGCAGTAAGGTCGTCTGGATGGGAGAATTATCCCTTGACGTACGAGCAGATAAAATATGCTGCCCTCGATGCCCGTGTGAGTTTCGAGATAGCTGCAAGGTCCAAAGAGCTTGTTGCGAAGAGGTCTCCCACAGAAAATGAGAACAAGAAGAAGAAGAAGAAGAAGAAGAAGAAGAAAAGGTTGCGCCAGCAGGAGGGCATTATGGATGGATGAACTATTTCCTCTCTTGTAAAAAAATTATTCCATCTCGGTGTATATTGATATAGATGGACTATTTCGATGGTGTGCATGTCTTTGGAACAGAGTAGTAGCATGGGTCCGCTTGACTATAAGGAACTATTTATCCGCATATATAGCTTTCTCTGCTACTCCTTCCAGTGATCGGTATGCAGCGCATGTGTCCGTAGACATGACAACTTGTCCATGGAAGTTCAACTACGGCGACCATCATGTTTCATCTCACGATTCCCATGACGCCTCTCCAACCCACGGCACCACGCCCCCCGACATGGGCCTCACCCCTCTCGGTTGTACCGCCCCTCTACCTTTGTGTGCATGACATGTGGGCCACTTAAAATGCGGCGAGCATCAAGTTTCTACCACAGCCACACGCGATTCCCACGACGCCACTCGAACCCATGACACCACACGTCCCCCGACCTGCGGCTCACCCCTCTTGGCCCCGCTGCCCCTCTGCCTTTGGGAGCATTACATGTGGACCAGTCACCTATCGGGTCCACATGTTATTGACTCAAAGGCGCTGAAGTTCAGTCCCGATGGCCGTGAGAGGGAGATGTAACTCCCGCGCCAGGGCTTGTGGTGCTCCCGCAGCACGAACTCATCCCAAACTCGAGATTTGTTTCTTTACTATACATGCATGCAATGATTTAATGGATGTTGTAATCTCAACATGTGATGGGGAGCTCTAAATTTGAATTTGAAACTTATAAAATGAAAATATTCAAAACAAATAAACTGGGAGAGAGGGAGTATATCGTAGGATGTGTCCCATACAAAATAAGTCCCCTAGTTTGTCACTACAAAGATGCGGTTAGAAAGGAGCACAACGTCTTCCTACTCGTACGACAACAAATCGGCCGCGGACAGCATGGTCCGCCTTTGACCGGCATGTGCAAGGTTCGTGCTATCTTATTCAATCTCACCGTGGTTCCATCGTACCAATTCATGCGGTGGCCTGTTGTATGGCTGATCCCAATGCTGGACAAAGGTTCTACGGGAATGGTGTCACCGTTGTAAATGTTGTGCAAATTGATGTTGGTACCCTCCCGTACATATGCAAGCCAATCTCCACTCGCACCGAGCCTAACCTGTGAAACAGTGGGCAGGGGGAGAATTTGGAAATGGACACAGAAGTAGTCTTTAGAATGCACTTACTACGTGATCAAACTCATCTTACCCTCTCATCGGAGGAAATCCGAGTGCCCCTCAACGTCAGCATCTCAAGGGGCGTCAACTTGCAACTACAGCCACGCCGCACTAGAGAGACCCCCAAGGAAACATCCTCGTGCGTTCCACGGAACATCAAGATGCATTTGTATGAGTAGTTTATCTTGTGAGAGAAAAGGATGAACGAGAGAAGGCCTCTAGAGATAGAGATGGACACTACTACTACCAATGTGCTGGCCCGTGCGTTGCAATGGATCCAAAGTAGTGGAATAATACTTGTTCACGTGCTTGAAATATAAACACTCTAGTTTTGATATACATGTGTCAGCCGACATGACAGCTTGTCCATGGAAGTTGAACCACGACGACCATCACATTTCTTGTTTCTACCACTTCCACACCACACGCGATTCCCACGACGCCGCTCCAACCCACGGCACGACATCCCCCGACGTGGACATGGATCCTCTGATGTGGCTATCACCGCCTTGCCCTGCCTTTCCTTCGCTGACAGGTGGGACCCACGCTTACGGGTCCCACATGTCAGTGACAGAATGGTAGGATTGTTCACGTCAGGGGATCCTCATCCCTCGACGTGCCCCTCATCCCTCTCGGCCCCACCGCTCCTCTGCCTTTGTGTGCATGACATGCGGGCCAGCTGAACTGCGGCGACCATCAACTTTCTACCACAGACACACCTGATTGGACGCGGTTTGCCTACTCCGCTGCTGTGCTCCGATTCGTACTCCCGCACCATCGAATGCTCAGCTGAATTGGCACCGGAGCAAGTAGAAGCATCGATGCCTAGAATTTTTTACTTGGCACCGGGCTGGACAATGTAGGGCATCAATGCTTAATGTCAAAAAGTAAATTTGGCACCGATTATGGCCTACATAGTGGAAGGCCTTATGTCAAAAGATGTATAGTGGTAGTACTAGTAATATAGTTAGAAGTACAAACTTGGTACTAGTAGGAGTAGTACTAGTACGGAATGCTCCTACTCTATCAACAAGCCCCATCTGACACCAAATTTCTTGGCTTCTGTGCTACAGCTAGATCTTCCCCTCATTTCTGTTTTCCAACCCGGCGGCAGACGGGGTGTCGGTTTGCTCAACGGCGGTCCCACATGAAAGTGAAAATGCTAGGCAACATGCCTTCCGTAAGCTATGTGTCGTGCCGGACGGGCCGTGGAGTACTCCCGATTCCCGGGCGTCTGGGGGTGCGACAGGAACGTGGCATGCCTTTTCCTTTTACTAGCTATGTGCCCGTGCATTGCGATGGATCCAAAGTAGTAGAATAGTAGTATTTGTTCACAAAATTGAAAGAAATCACTATTGTTTTGATATACTCCTAATATATTACTACCTCCGTACCTAAATATTTGTCTTTTTTGAGATTTGAAATGGACTATCACATACGGATTATATAGACATATTCTAGTGTTTCTAGCAAGATGCCCGCGCGTTGCACGAAGTTGATGGAAAAGGTAAGCACAAGTTATAAATAGATGGATGGAGTACTAGTTACAGTGATGCATATAATTAAGCAAAGGGATCGCACATGGCGGCATTGACTGGAACGAGAATGCAACAGCACAATAAGAATTAAGGCCACAATGATGCGATCGCAGTGGTGGTTACAGAAGGCAAGAAGAAAGATGGATCCATGAACGTACGACCTACTCCTCCTCAACATAGTGCGCCGGGCCACCGACCGGCGGCTAAGGAGCGGCGGCTTTTGTGGCGAGGTCGAGGTGCTTCTCAGCAAAGGCATCCAAGGCTTCTAGCCGGTTGAGGAAGGCCAAAGTCGTAGCGTCCTCACTGGCCTTGTAGATACCTATGTACACGATTTGCTCTTACACGTGGATGTGTAGGTCGACAATTTCTCGCAGGGCGAGGCGCCTCGCGGCGAGTGCGACCCCTAGGTGGACATTCTTCGTGGCGTCGGCGGGCAGTCGCAGGGCCACCAGTGCTTGAAAGAGGTTCCGGCCATGGAGGCCGATTAGGGTGGCAGGCAATGAGGAGCCCGGGCGCGCGGGCTGGAGGAGTATGACAATGTCGTCCACGAGCTTCTTGAGGACAGTGAACTTGTTGCTGGTGGCAACGATCATCTGTTCTAACTGAGAGTCGTAGTTGGCGTCGACGGCGACCATCCACCAGCCGGTCTCCAACACCGTCTGGAGACGATCCTCACGCGCATCGCTGCCATGGGTCTGGAGTGAGCTCTTTTGCGCTTAGTGTAGGTGCCTAGGCAAATGCTTAGGTGCGTATGATGTGGTAGATGCATTGAATGGAGGGGCGCCTTTATATGAGGGCAATGAGGGCAAACTGCGTTGCATTCACATCGTGCATCCTCTTTTCGCGGACCTCCTCCCATTACTTCCCTCATGCATTAATTGAAGGAGGATGCATTGGCCGTTCAACATATCAGGAACCGCTACTCCCTCCCTCGTCTGCATTAAAGCCGTATCGGGAACTGGGCCGCCCGCTGTCAAATCGAATACTCCCTCCGTCTAGGTGAGTATTAAGTCATCTTACGAAAACCAAATAGTAAGGCTGGTCATAGTGGGGAGTATCATATGTTAGTATCATGCATACGATACTAGTGTATGATACTACATCTATAGTGCACTATCACAAATTAGTATCATAGATGGTCTCATTTATTGCCATGCATGACACATAGTAGCATCACATTTATTATGTTACGGTATCTACCTATGTTACTATAACCATCTCTCTCTTCTTTAATTCCCTGCCACATAAGCATGTTTGCGAGTCCCAAGTGCATGATACTACTTATGTTACCCCCACTATGGTCAGCCTAAACACATAGGCGTGGTGCATTAACTCTCAAGTTGTTTCTTATTTTTTGACATAAATAGAGGAATCAACCAATAAGAGATGTGGGGCTTGTTTGCTTTTAATGACTTTAGACTATCAAACATGACATGCAGTGGTCAGTTTGTTGCACAAGAACAAATACAACCCACGTCAGCACACACACATCTTATAGCATCACATCCAATGGCTATAAAAGATGAATGAGAGCAAATTATATCTCATCTAGATGAGTTCTAGCAAAACTGTATTAATAATACTTAGTACTCCTGCGCCATGTATCATATATTAGTATAATGTAGTACTTTATTTATTGCCATGTATGACACATAGTACTCAACTCTCTATCTTTCTTCATTTAATTCTATGACACCTCATCAAAATTGCTAAGGCTAGTACCATTACAACCAGCCTTAGCAAATACTCCCTAAACATTAAGTTCTCTCGTTTTCCTCTCCACCTTGGTCACCTAGATGGAGGGAGTATACTGCATGAGCTTTTCCTGCGTGGTAGGAGGCGGGGCAGTTCCGCCTTGTCGGTTCGACAGAGACGCGAGAAGACAAGGGAGTAGGCTGCTGCAAACGTAGGGCTGTGTGATTTGACATCGAGTTATTGTTGGACAGGTGGGGCCCCTGTGATTTGACTTGCCATTATCATTTTAACTGCGGCGCTACAACCAGCGTGAGTCTCCCGATTCCTGACCACCTCCATACAGGTGCCTCTCCCAATGCTCCACCATGCAGTAGAGTCTGGCTCTTGCATGAGAGCCCAGTTCTCCAGTTTTCCTTGCCTCTCTTTCCTCCACATATGCAAAAATGCCATGTAAAGCGCAGTATTGTACTTAGGTTGGTTGTAATGGAGGGTATCATATACTAGTATCATGCATATGATACTTTTGTATGATACTACATCCGTAATGCATAATATCATGTGTTGGTATCATAGGATAGTTTATTTATTGTCATGCATGACACATAGTAGCACATCATTTAATATGATACTACAGTATCATATTATGATACTCAACTCTCTCCTTTCTTCATTTAATTCGACGCCACTCATCAAGATTGCATAGTTGGCATGCATGATACTACTCCCATTACAAGCAGCCTTACTTGCTCCTACAGGTGCTAAGCTTGCCACACAGGCATAAAGTATGATGTGGCAAGTTAATCAAGAAGAGAGAGACTAGTTTGGTGACCCAAGGAAGAAATCGTGCTAAGCGTGTGTACCTAGGTGAAAAGACAATTTTGAGTCTATAGCTAATTAAATGAAGCAAACTTAGCAACACCATTTCATTGGAAGATGTCACTCCTTGGCAAATGCAATAAATACTAGTACTCCCCATGTCCTAGTGTCAAAAACATTCTTATATTATGGGATGGAGGGAGTACGAAGAAAGAGATAGAGAGGAGTAAAAAAAATACACTTATAGCCAACCTTATAGCTAACCTTGTTGTAGTATGAGTGACTAAGTGATGACTATGTATGACATGCCAACATCAGATAGCCTAACGCACCGTGTTAAATCTCCAAGGGCGCGACCGCGCGAGGGATGCGACGGTCGTGGTAGGCGTGACCATGATACAGGCTGCTGGCAGCCCTTGGATCTGAGATCAAACGGTCACATGCTATGTTGCTGAAAATTTGCAGAATAACCCTCCAGGATAGGATATTCACCCATAGGTCTAGAATCACGCCATGCAACCGTTCGATCTCAGATCCAAGGGCTCTCGGAAGCCCGTATCATGGGAGAATGGAAAGCCACTACCCTTCCGTTCACACACACGTTGGCAGTTCGCTCCTACTCGTCCCTGCACGTCCTTCAATACTACGGCGGTTTACTCCTAGTCGTCCCGTCCATTCACATTACGGTAGTTCCACTAATCCTAACCCTCCTCCCAAATCCATGGCGTCCCAAATCTCCATGATCGGCGGTGAGTACAAGGTTAGAACCATCACCGGCGATGAGTTCAACGTCATCTACACCCATTCTTCCACGACGGTGAAAGGATGCATTTTTCGCTTCAGACGCATGTTCGAAGACTTGGATGATGAGCGGGTCGCTGGGCTAGATGTTGAGTACACCACAGTCCTGGGATGAGAGAAGGATCTAAAGGACGAAGAGAGGAAGAAGCCCGCCGTGATCCAGGTTTGCGTGCATGACTTATGCTTGGTCTACCACATATGCCATGCCGACGTTGAATGCCTGGATTTTAAGGACTTCCTCGAGAGCAACCTAGTCAAATTCGTTACTGTAGACTTTGGTAACGACAAAGAAGTCCTGGGTCGGATAGGCCTCATTGTAGGCAACACCTTCGACCTCCAGAAGAATCGGCTGATGTCCTCTCGTCAGCCTTCAATGCTGACCCTGGCAGGAGCCATGGTTCATCCTTCGTATGCTAAACTGGAGAAACCTCCATACACGTTTCATCGTTATGCATGGCAGCGGAATGTAATAGATATAGACCACATCCACTATGTTGCAATGGATGGCTACCTTTGTTTCAATATCTACAAGGGTTGGATGAAGAGCAAGAGCCAAGTGTGCGGTTCAAGCAAAGAAGTATCGACCAAGAGGAAGAGGGACAGGGACGAAGTCGAGGACGTGGACGAGGACTCCGAGTAAGGTGGCAGTGTTGTTGCTCATGGTGGTTCTAATATTGCAGTGTCTCCGAAATAGTTGCAAAGTTTAATTTTAGGTGTGCTTAATTTAATTTGAGGGGTGTGTTGTGCTGAGTCCCCAGCAGAACTATGTTATGTTTGTTCTCGTTACTTTAACTCTTCAGTACGTACATACTAGTATTTCTAACATTTCATCTTTTAGTTGGTATAGTACTACCACTCGTTTCTTCACATTATATACATACAATATATATGGCCAACATCATATAGCCAGCAGTTTAGTTGTCAAAGAATTTCAGGATGCTTAGTTTTGTCAAAGAATTCCAGGATGCTTAGTTTTATTTGAGGGGTGGGTTGTGCTAGACACCATTATTGTGACTATCCTTTTTAATAATACTATTTGCATAATTTGGCGACGAGCGCTCTCTATATGTACCACCTTTTTTTTAATTTCAAGTTTTGCTCCATGGCGCAATCCATCGATACTACTGATGTACAAAAGTATACATTTTTTAAAAGGCTAGAGGGCGGGGCAGTCTAGCTCGGTCGGTTTCACGAGAGGCGAGGGCCTTTGTGATTTGAGGCTCATTACTGCAGTCAAATCGAATAGTACTGCGCTGCCCGCTGCACGCTCGGCGCCTCCATTAAACCCCTCCATTAAACCCACATGCAAACCGAGAATCCTACTCTGGCCACACGTCTGTTCATGAGCGGGCCGAAATTAAACGCAACACCGACCGAGATCCTCCCGTCCGCCCTCAGTTTAAACGAGGCCAGACGCCGGCCAAGCTCCTACCATCCGCCCTCAATTTACACGAGGCCAGACAGACATCGGGCAAGAATCGCACCCCTCCGTTGCTCCCCCATCTCCTCCTTCACCATTTTCTCCACTCTTTCGATGGCTTCCGATGAGCCGTTCTCTGGCATATTACCTGGCTGGGTGGCCTGCTGAGCCCTCCGGATATGGGCAAGGCCGCTCGGTGCTTAACCAACCTCGCTTGGCCCGACGGAGCCAGTAGCCGCCCCAAGAAGGCGCGTGGTTCAGCAACTCGCCGCTCCAGTTCAGCTAGATGAGGAGTGGCGAGTTCCTTCACGCCGGCATGGCGGTGAGCACGCTAGTACGTGTCGGATTTCGGGTTCCGGCAGACCCTTGAGGTTCAAACTCCGGGGTGCGCACAAAGATCTCTCCTCTACCAACTCACGTCTCGAAGCCTCACAAAGAATCTAGGCTCGCAAGATGAACACACAAGGGACACGAGATTTATACTGGTTCAGGCCACCATTGTGGTGTAATACTCTACTCCAGTGTGTGGTGTGGTGGATTGCCTCAGGGGCTGATGATGAACAGTACAAAGGAAGAACAGCCTCGCGAGGGGTGTTCTTGTGGTGGTGTTGTCCCTTTGGAGGGGTCGATTCCAGCTGCCCATATACTATGGTGGCTAGCCCTATATATAGACTGAGAGACCCTGGTCATCTTCCCAAATATTGAGCAGGAAGGGAGCCAACAATTGGCCATTTTGAAGGGGAACATCTAGTACACTTATCCTGACTAAGGTTGGTCTTCGGCTGCCAAAAACTCTGACGATCATGCCGTCTTGGGCTCCACGGTGACCTCCATCCTGCCGCTCCGCTGGTCTTGGTCTTGTTGCACCGAAATGGTAGCCTTGGCCTGGTGCCTTGGCCTGTGCTTGATCCCTTTGCAGCAAAGGGGAAACAAGGACACTACACAGGCTGGCGCCTGCCTGGCGCCTGCCTGGCCTCGATCGTCATGGCTTGTGTCATGGGCACCTCGCGAGGTACCTCCTGCCTTGATCTCTCCGCCTCCTCGCGAGCCTGCCCGACGAGGCTGCTCCTGAGGAAGCTTCCCATCATCCTCCCCGCGAGGCTTGGCCCCTCGCGAGGGTCTTGATCTTGAGTTGATGAAGGTGGGCCACACTGGGCCTCGGCTCGAGCCACGACGCAGGCAAGCAAGTCTGGGGACCCCATTCGCAGAACGCCGATAGTAGCCCCTGGGCACAAGGCGCGCCCGGACATGGCTTAGCAGAGCAGCAAAGGGGCAAGTGCGAAGCGCCGCGGGCCCCAATAGCCTATGGCCTTGGGTGTCGCGTGGCGGTTGATTTGACGTGGGCGCCTCCGTTTCCCCACGCCCCTCATTATGCGCCTGGCTAGGCGGACCCGTGGTTGCACACAGTCATTCCCTTTTCGCCATCCACGCGCTCCCCATCCTTCCTTCTTCCTCGAGCTCCAACCTCCGCCTCCAATGCAACTCGAACTCTCCCCCTCTTCCCATCTCCATGGCGTCAGCGAGGAAGGGATAGGGGAAGAAGCTCGCGTCTTCTCCCCGCTCGCCTCCGGCAGTGGCTCCCGCCTTTGATCGGTCAATCATACTCAACCCCGAAGCTTTGGACAAGGTCCACTCTGCTCTTGCCTCCATCTTCAATGAGTGCGGGAGGACGACGGTCTGGCCCGCGTCTCACACCTCCTTTGACAGGGTCGTCACGGAGGTCCTATTCTTCGCTGATGCCGTATGGGCGGGTCTGGTTACCCCCTTTTCTGCTTTCTTCAATGCGGTGCTCTCCCATTATCAGATCCACATGATGCATCTGGGTCTTGAGTCCATCACTCTCCTTGCTGTTTTGGCCTTTGTTTGCGAGGCAATGGTGGGCATTCCTCCTTCCGTTGCCCTCCTGCGCCACTTCTTCTCTTTGCGCCTGAGTGACCCCACTCAATGCTTGGGGTGTGTGAGCTTTCTCGTGGTTCCAGAGACGGCTGCTTCGGGGATCGACTTCAGCCTTCCTCCTCCTTTTGCTAGGTTCTGAGAGCGGTGGCTGTACGTGGATGTTGGAGTGCCCAGCCCCCTGCTCTCGCACCTGACCTCGCCCATTGTTCCCAATTCAGGCTGGGATCATGAGACGCTCACGAGCCCCCGGCTCGCCTTCGTCTGGCGCCGCTTCCGGAATTTGAGGGCGCTCGATGTGACGGTGCCCAAGGTGGTGAAGGAGTTCCTTCAACGTTGCATTGCTCCTCTCCAGCGCAACTCCCTTCGGATGTGGGCCTTTGCGGGGCACGAAGATCGCATGCGGCTCCAGGAGGACGATCTGGCGTCCAAAGCGCTAAGGACGATGCTCAGGGTCTTGACTGGCGATCCTTCCCTAGGCGGCCTTCAACAAGGGGCTGCCCTCCTGTATCTTTGCTCGGGTAGGGCTGATTTTGTGAGGCAGATGCCCTTCTTTGGCAAGTGGGGGGCTGCATCCGGTTGGCCTCACGGGACCCCGCGAGAACCCAGTTGCTGTGGTTGCTCTTCCGATCGCCCACGACGGTCCTGCCTCAGGTGATGGAGCGGGGAGACAAGAACCATCGGGAGCCGAGGGGGCCGATGCTGGGATGCTGACGCCGTCCGGAGCCCCGGAGGTGGCACCCCTCGAAGCCCATTCTGGAGCGGCGGCAGGCGAGGAGTTGTGGCCTACGGCTCCTGAGGCCGGGGCTCCCGAGGCCTCGGCCGTCCCTCATGAGGCGACGCCTAGCGGCGTCCCCCAGGCTGGTTCCCTCGGCGCCGAGCACCTTGACGCCTCCTCCATGCCACAGAATGACCCTTGCGCCAGGCGCTTAGGCTGGTTCCACGTAGACTTAGAGGCCCTCCGCAAGAGGAAGGAGGCCTCGGGTGGCGATGGTCGCTCTTGCCGCCCGTTGAAGTGCAGGAAGTACTTTGCCATCGACGAGTAAGTCCTCTTCTCTCCCTGCTCCTTTACCTTACCGCTTCTGCAGCTGATCGCAGCATTTCAGGGCCCTTCCTGCCGAATTCGCGGAGACGGCCAAGGAGCCATCCCCCCAAGCTTTGTCTTCGCCACTGACCTCGGATGCACCAAGCTCGAGCAGCGCCCCCGCCGCTGGGCTGGTTGGAGAAGTGGTCCGTCCCGCTGGGTACCTCGAACCCGCGCGCCTGCCGTCTTTCCTTCGTGAGCTCTCCCGGGGTACCACTAGCTTGCCCCGCGCTCTTCCCCTGATCGTGGATGGTGACTGGCTGAGGTCGCTCTTGAGCTGCTCCTCTGAGGACGGACTGGAGCCAGGCCGGGTCCCTGGCGAGGTCCACCCGACGATCACTGGGGCGCCAGCCCCCAGCCCCGCAACGGGAGGGGGCGTGCCGCCTCAGGGTCCTCCACATGTGCCAGCGGTAGAGGATGACGTGGAAGACGTGCTCAGGCGTGCTCGGGAGCGCCGCGCCCTTTGTCAAGAGTTCCTTTAGAAGGCGGCGAACGCGGTGAGCCAGCTCGGCACGGAGCTTGCTGGCGGGGATGCACGCCTTGAGGCGGAAGGCCTGCGCCTTGCTGACGAGAGGCGCAAGCTGAAGGTGGCCGTCGCCCTCGCGAGTCACCAGTGTGACCTGGAAAACACGAAGACTGAAGTGTCGTTGGTGGCTTCGCGGGAGGTCTGCTCCCAAGCGGTCGAGGAGGCCCGGGAAGCAGACCGACGGTGCAAGGCTGCAGAGGAGCGCGCGTGGGAGCTCCAAGCTTGGAGCAACTCTCTGGAGCAGTGGGTGGAGCTACACCAGGCGGCCCTTGCGTCACTGAAGGGGGCTCCCGTCGACCAGGGGGAGCTCCTAAGGCATGAGGAGGCGCTGGCGATGGGGGCCGCTGAGCGCAACCTCGACCTTGAGCGGTTGGAGACGAGGGAGCGCCTGGTGACCCAGGCGGAGGATGACGTCAGCGCGCGGGAAGCCCGGGTCAAGAAGAGGTCGACCGCCGTGTGGCAGAAGCTCGCTCGAATCTTGAGCGCGAGTACGAAGGAAGGTTGGAGCTGATCAGGGCCAAAGCTGAGGGCAGGACCGCTGCCCTCATGGCCAAGCTGGCTGAAGTGACGTGGCGTGCGGATTCCTCCACAGCCGCCCTTGGCGCAGCGCAGGCGGAGCTGGCCTCTTCCCGCGCCGAGCTGCTTCTTCTTCAACAGAGGGTTGATGGCGCCGAGGCCGTTCTGCGGCGGAATGAGGACGAGATCTGTCAGCAGCAGACTCTGGAATAGGAGCATGCCCCCATGCTCTGAACGCTCAGGGAAAGGGCCAATGCAGCCCTGGGCAACATCTACGAGGTGGCTGTCGCTGAGCCTCGTGTGATCAACTATGCTGGCAACCTCCAGTTCTTCACGGACGTGGTAACACAGCTGGAGACCCATTCTGACAGGGCCCGCTGGCTTGTCGAGGAGAGGAGCCGAGCCTTGCTTGGGCGTGCCTTCTCCCGTGTCTTCAGCCATCTTCAGGACACAGATCCCCACTTTGATTTCGACGCCGCCATCGCACCAGTGCCCATAGCCATTCGGGGTGATCTAGCGCAATGGGTGGAGGACAACGTGGATGCCCTCGTCACAGCCTTCACATCTGATGATGACAACGTGATCGTGGCCGCTGATGAAGGTGGTGTTGTGAATGAGCCTGTCGCTAATGGGGGTGATGACGGTGGTGGTGACGATGCCAGCGACGCCTCCGGAGGTGCCCCAAAAGACGCGGTGAGTGATATGTACGATTGACCGTATGTCGCCTCCTCTGTTTACCCCGTGTGAAAAAGAGTTCGGGCTCGGCCCTGAAGGTCGTAAGAGCATTTTGTGAGGGGGAGCCCCTCATGTAAAGGTTTGCAACTGGTATCCTTGTGAACATAGCGCCGCGCGTGGGTTACTGGCCCCGCTATGGGTGGGCTAACTTGTTTACCTTTTGACCCGGACTGGTCTTGAGTGAGCCTGCAGGTGCTGCAGTGCCTTGGGTGTCTTCTAGGTGAACCCATTGATCCTGCGATGAGAACCTCCTAAGAGGGTGCGGCGACAGCGGTCCGGATTGTAGACGTGCTTGGCTCGGCCTAGCTCGCGAGGGGCTCGCGAGGGGAGGCAGCTGACGCTAACTTTGGACGCAAAGCCAAAACCAGAACACGAGAGATTGCTCAAACGAGACTAACACCCCTCCCCAAACACACGCAAGTCTCAATCTCAAATCCAACTTAAATTCAAATCGAAGAAGCTTGACAACACAGGAAAAGGCAAAAAGCAAAAAGCCGCGTCCGACACCTAGTCTAGTCTTCGACGTCTTCTCACCAGCGTGGAGCTAAGTGCTGCCACTGGGCATGGGCGGGAGCCCCGAGGTGGCTCTCCGGAGACTCTGGGGCGTGTACAACCCCAACTCATTATTACGTGAGAGTGTCACGGGCGGCGAGCTTCATAGGCACTGGGCCTTCTTCACAGGTACCGGCCTTGCTTCATATCGCCAGATGAGAGGCCCGCCTTGCACCACACTCTACCGCCATCGATGGCGACCGGAAACCAAGGATGACGCCAATGGGGTAGAGCGGTCGCCAGCGGTTCCCACGACAACCATGGGTCCTCTGCCGGGGGCAGGCCCTGAGGCACCTCCTTGGCAGAAGGCCTACCTCCTGAGAACGCCTTGCTTCGAGCGCCGCGGGGGTGAGCCCGGATCTCGGCCCCTCTCTTGCAGCCCCCGGTGCCCTCCTCCTAAGGGGTAGGAGGCTGCAGCATTGGGGCAGCCATCTTCTGCCGCGACCTGTACCTCCTGTGACCCATGGTTAGCATAAGCTTGCTCCTGAGGAATCAGTGGTACCCGATAGTTGCCGCCACCAGCGTGGTTGTCGAGGCTCTCGTGGGGTTCTGGAAAGAGCTCAGCTTGTGGCGTTACCTCCTCCCAGCCTGGCCCGAAGAACGAGCCGTGGTCTTCTTCCAGCGCGCACTCTTGATCCATCATGTGGGGCACATAGGCTTCTGGGGCTGCCACCCCGAGGGCCTCGCCGTAGTGCCCCAGACGCCAGGCAGTCCGGCTTGAAGTGATGTCTTGGTGATGGTGGCGCGGTGGCCCGCCGAGGCCGCAGGCTGTGGTGTGCTCTCCCTCGCCGGTCGGAGGTGGAGCCGGCATGACTTGTCTCCCGGTGCTGGCGGCCAGGCTGGCATTGAGGAGGCCTTGGAGTCCGCTCAGAGTTGCATGGTGCATATGGGGCCGCTGTACGGCATGCCCTGGATCTGGGGTGGCAGCTGGACGCAGAAAGGAGGTGCTCCCAATGCGGCAGCGTCCAGGAGTTTGGCCACTCGCTCTAACAGCACGTCGTGGCCGCTCTCCAGCAGTATGCACCGCAGCAGCTCTCAGGCTACCGTGAGCCCAGCCCTTGAGTTCGCCTGCTCCCGACGGGTGTGCGGCGCCGTGGCTACGGCGTGGATTGAGGCCCTTGCTGCTGACCGTACTTGCCGCGGCGTGAGGGCAGGCGACGCTTGGCCGCGTCGCCCGTGCCCTGTAGCGCCCTGTGGAGCGCGGGCTGTCTGGGGCACAAGATTGAGGTCGCCCTAGGCAGGCGGCACAGCATGGACGGGCCACGCCGCCCAGCGGTCGGTGTTGGCCGTCGGGTCGCTGGACAGGAGGATGACGAAGCGATGGAGCGCGAGGCGGTGGTAGAAGGATTCCGGTGCACCCCTACCTGGCATGCCAAATGTCGGATTTCGGGTTCCCGCAGATTCTTGAGGTTCAAACTCTGGGGTGTGTACGAAGATCTCTCCTCTACCAACTCACGTCTCGAAGCCTCGCAAAGAATCTAGGCTCGCAAGATGAACACACAAGGGACACGAGATTTATACTGGTTTAGGCCACCATTGTGGTGTAATACGCTACTCCAGTGTGTGGTGTGGTGGACTACCTCAAGGGGTGATGATGAACAGTACAAAGGAAGAAAAGCCTCGCGAGGGGTGTTCTTGTGGTGGTGTTGTCCCTTTGGAGGGGTCGATTCCAGCTGCCCCTATACTATGGTGGCTAGCTCTATATATAGAGTGTGAGGCCTTGGTCCTCTTCCCAAATATTGAGCGAGAAGGGCGCCAACAATTGGCCCTTTTGAAGGGGAACATCTAGTACACTTATCCTGACTAAAGTTGGTCTTCGGCTGCCAAAGACTCCGACGATGACGCCGTCTTGGGCTCCACGGTAACCTCCATCCTGCCGCTCTACTAGTCTTGGTCTTGTTGCATCGAAATGGTAGCCTTGGCCTGGTGCCTTGGCCTGTGCTTGCTCCCTTTGCACCAAAGGGGAAACAAGGACACTGCGTAGGCCGGCGCCCACCTGGCGCCCGCCTGGCCTCGATCATCATGGCTTGCATCATGGGCACCTCGCGAGGTACCCCCTGCCTTGATCTCTCCGCCTCCTCGCGAGCTTGCCCGACGAGGCTGCTCCTGAGGAAGCTTCCCATCATCCTCCCCGTGAGGCTTGACCCCTCGCGAGGGTCTTGAGCTTGAGTTGATGAAGGTGGGCCACACTGGGCCTCGGCTCGAGCCACGCCGCAGGCCGCAGGCAGGCAAGTCTGGGGACCCCCTGTTGGTGTCAAAACCGGCGGATCTCGGGTAGGGTGTCCCGAACTGTGCATCTAGGAGGATGGTAATAGGAGACAAGGGACACGATGTTTTACCCAGGTTCGGGCCCTCTTGATGGAGGTAAAACCCTACGTCCTGCTTGATTAATATTGATGATGTGTGTTACAAGAGTGGATCTACCATGAGATCAAGGAGGCTAAACCCTAGAAGCTAGCCTATGGTATGATTGTTGTTCGTCCTATGGACTAAAGCCATTCGGTTTATATAGACACCGGAGAGGGCTAGGGTTACACAGATTCGGTTACAATGGTAGGAAATCTACATATCCGCATCGCCAAGCTTGCCTTCCACGCCAAGGAAAGTCCCATCCGGACACAGGACGAAGTCTTCAATCTTGTATCTTCATAGTCTTGGAGTCCGGCCGATGATGATAGTTCGGCTATCCGGACACCCCCTAGTCCGGGACTCCCTCAGTAGCCCCCGAACCGGGCTTCAGCGACGACGAGTCTGGCGCGTATATTGTCTTCGGCGTTGCAAGGCGGGTTCTCCTTCAAACTTCATGTTCCTGTCGAATAGTCTCTGGCTTCCTTATAAATGTTGCGCTCCTTGGCTTCTATGCCCAATAATGGCCTTCTTCCACGTGTCGTATGAATGCGAAAAGCTAGGGTATTTTTACATTGTACCCCTAGCCGTGCGAACGAGCCGCCTATAAGAGAGGCGAGGATCTAGATCCAGGTCACACCATCCTCCATCCGCAAGTTCTCATCGAAGCGCCTCTGACAAAAATCCATTCCATCATGGATAGTCGACGCGGCTCCTCCTCTCGCGCTCCCAGCCCTAAGCCAGGAGATTGGGGGAGATGCTCAGTTCCACACAGCGAGCTAGTGGTGCTCCAAACCAAGGGATATCTTCCCCCAGCTTTTATGGTTCCGGTTCGAGCCGGACTAGCCACCTTCAAGGGCGGAAAGTAGGCCGAGAGCGTCCCCAACCCTTCCAAAGGAGAGCGGGTATGCTTCGTCCCTTATCTAATAAGGGGACTCGTATTTCGCATACATACGTTTCTCCGGGGGCTCCTGGAGTTCTACGGACTCCAGCTTCACCACCTCACACCTGCCTCCATTTTGCACATCGCGGGCTTTGTAGCTCTTTGCGAGCTGTTCCTGGGTATCGAGCCCCATTTTGCGCTGTGGAAGAGATTGTTTTGCCTTGTACCCCGTTCTTATGAGGGGTCGATATACCAAGTGGGCGGAGCCGAAATATGGCGCATCGCCGGGACCAGATATCTATCCGGCACCCCAAAGAAGGCGTCCTAAGACTGGCCTTCAGAATGGTTCTACATGGAGGACGCCCCTCTTCTGGATCCAGTTCGGATCGGCCTCCCGGAGTTCAGCAATGCTCCCTTGAAGAAACGCCTAAGTTGGCGCCCGCGGAGCCCTCAACGGGAGGATGATGGGAGCGTCCATTATCTGATGGGCCGGATTAGGTTACGGGCCCACTCCGGATTGACCATGATTGGAATCATGGCCACGTGCATTATGTGAGGGGTGCATCCACTCCAATATAGGGGCCACCCTATGTGGGATTTCAACGGGGAAGACGACGCCACCCATCATGGCCGCAGAGGGCCGGGCTCGGTAGCCGATATGGCAAAGATCCTGTCCGGCTTGTACAAGGGGGAGGAGGAGGACTTTCTCCGCACGAATCCATTGAACAGATTTTCCATGAACAACCCTCCGAGCTGGGTAAGCGGACGTTTATCTACCCGATCCATACTTCCAAAGTCAAGTATCTTACTTTGTGATTTCGACGCAGGAACTGTACCGGGACATGGAGGGCATACGAAGCCTAACTCCATAGCCCGAGGATCCGGAACGATCCCTTGATCCGACCTCCGCAGAGGATCCGGACATAAAGGTGGAGCTGATTGACAGGGTGTTCCACCAACTTAGCATGGACAATGCCCTAGTCGCCATTACTGCTGACTACCCCGGTTTGTTTCCGGCCTCCCAGGTGACTACGACCGAGGTCTTGACACCATCATTTGATCCGCGCTCAACTCTGACCATCCTATATTGATGGTGCATCGCGGGAGGTGCCTTTAAGGCGGGAAGCCGAACCTGCGACGGCTGACCAGCAAGGGTCAGTTTGGCCCAGCAGGCGGGAGAGGAGTGCGACGCAAATCGAAACATCACCGCAACGGTACAGCGCACCGTTGTTTTTAAGGGAAGGATCCCTAGGAGGTATATTAATGCTCATAACTTTTTCCAGGAGAAAGAGCGCTCGCCGGACAGTGTCCGGAGAGGTTGCCAATCAAGCCTCCGCCAGCCATGCTCCATCGCGTGGTCTGGAAGTGGAGGCGAACACAAGGCAAGAGCCGGATGCTCCTCCTACGATGGATGCCAATAGGCTGTCCGCCACCCGGTCTAAGGTGGAGAGCGCCATGAATCACAGGCGTCGCCGGACAGTTCTTTGTGACGCCGGTTTCTCCCTGGAGGCATTGAATGCCTTTGATGCGGGAAACGCGCACCTCCGTCCTGCTCAAGATGGTTTAACCAGAGCCACGGAGCAGTATGTGAAGGACATACGGGTAAGTAATTTTAATAGTTATATATGCTAGTAGCCCCGGAGACTTAAAATAGTTAAAATAACTGATTTAAGGATCATTTATTATGCAGGATCTTACGGAGAAGAATACCCACCTGTCCCAGGAGCTCCAAGAGTGCAAGGCCCAACTTGAGGCCGCACTAGCCACCACAAGGGGAGCCACAAAGACCCCCACTGGTAATACGTACTTCGAAAAGATAAGTAGTTAACAAAGTGCGGTGTGTGTGTAAATCTGACAATAATATTGTAGAGGGCGCCAGACTGGATCCGGACAAGCAACAACTACTGCGTCAGCTAAAGGCCGGCGAGAGGGTGCTTATGAAGGTGCAGCAGGAGAGAAACAAGCTCCAAGATGCCCACACCCAGCTAGGAGAAGAGCTGAAAGGTGTTTTGGCCCAGCTGTCTGGCTCCGTGAAGGAGAATCAGCGACTTCGTCGCGGCATTTATAGTAAGTGCTTGAGCAAATTCCTTTGAAAAGAAGAATTCCGCAAGGAAGTCAATTAACAGAAATGTGTCTTTAGGTGTGCTCACAGGTCGCCCTGCGGAGGAAATGCCTGGTTCAACGGGTGACCAACTTCCCGAGCTGGTGCAACTGCTCGAACGTGTTTGGCAGGCGATGAGTGGCGTCGTTCAGGCTTTATGGCCTTCCGTCTCCCTACCCGAGGGCCTTGGAGGGCTTGCTGAGAAGCTTCAGGGAGCACGGTGACGCCTCCGTCTGTGGAAGATATCGGCCTGCCGTCAAGGCGCCAGGGAGGCCTGGGCCATGGTGAAGACGCGGTACCCGAAGGCTGACCCAAACCACATGGCCGAGGTCGGACCTGCAGGGCCTGATGGGAAGGAGATCCCTGTGAGCCTGATGTACGGCCAAGTAGAACTGGCCGCGAAGTATTCCCAACAGGACTGTAAATTAGACAACTTGTTAAATGGGATTGAAGAGGAGTACAATCAGTCAGTTTGACGATGTAATTTGAAATGACATGTAAAATGCCTTCTAGCCGGATTGTAGATCGTTTGTCTTTGCGGACCTTTTCGCTTCAACCTCGGGACCCAACAGTCCGGAGTGTGTCCGAATACCCTTACGGTTATAGAAGAACCGGGGCATGCGTGGAGACAAGGCGTCGGGGTCATAATTGCTTTATCAGACAAGTGCCCAACTAGCTATGTTATATTACATGGTTAGTAAGAAACATCTTCCAGGGAGAATAGTTCCATTAAGGGTTCCTTTCCCTGGGAGGCATGCCCTAAAGTGTATGTCCGGACTGCGAAAATAGCACAAAAAGCATCTGGGGGCAAATAAATAAGTAAGTAATAAATCATCTTTCAAGTCACCGACCGAATATTCTCTTAAGAACGCTAGCTTTCGGCTTCACCCAGTCTCAGGTACACATCCGGCTGACCCGGCAGTAACAATCACAGAGGTGCTCCCTTTACCTCCTAGCCGAACAATCGGGAACGTAGGGGTAAGCACAGGAGCCAGGCAACCCAGCTTGGCCAAAACTTAAGTCATATCGATGCATATAATGGTGAATAAAAGGTACATGCGGAAGTATGACACATGTGTTGGGCATGAAGCCCGTATAAATAAGCTTCTGTTAAAGAAGCCCCCCAGGTATAATGAGTGCTAGGAGCACATCAAGTGTGTGCGAACAATGCGCAAATCATCCTATCAAAGGTATTGAAAAAAAGTGGGAATAAGGAGGGGGACAAGAGACAGTGAAAATGTAAAAAGGTGGACGGAGGAGGGAGACGAACTCTGAGTCCGTCGTTAGGCGTAGAATCTTCGGAGATGGGCTGTGTTCCATGGGTTTGGCTCGAGTCGGTTGTCAGATGCGTTACGTAGACGGTATGCTCCGCCGGTCAGGACTTGGTCGATGATGAAGGGACCTTCCCACTTGGGCTTAAGTTTATCCTTTTTCTTGTCCGGTAGGCGTAGAACAAGTTCGCCAACATTGTAAGCTTTGGCCCGTAGTTCTCTGCTTTGATATCTTCGAGCCTGCTGTTGATAAAATGCGGAATGAGCTTTTGCCACGTCCCGCTCCTCCTCTAAGGCGTCCAAACTGTCCTGCCGATCCAGCTCGGCTTCTCTTTCTTCGTACATGTGCACGCGAGGTGAGTCATGAATTATATCGCAGGGCAGAACGGCCTCTGCGCCGTACACCACAAAAAATGGTGTGAATCCGGTAGTTCGGTTTGGCATGGTCCGCAGCCCCCAGAGTACGGAGTCGAGCTCCTCTACCCAGTGCCTGTTAGATTCCTTAAGGGACCGCACTAGTCTGGGTTTGATGCCGCTCATGATTAGACCATTTGCTCGCTCGACTTGACCGTTAGTTTGGGGGTGATAGACTGAAGCGTTGTCGAGCTTGATGCCCATGTTTTTGCACCAGAGTTTAACCTCGTCGGCCATGAAATTCGTGCCGTTATCAGTGATGATGCTGTGGGGGACGCCAAAACGGTGTACTACCCTAGATATAAAGTCTATCACAGGTCTGAATTCTGTCGTTTTAACCGGCTTGGCTTCAATCCATTTGGTGAATTTGTCCACCATGACCAATAAGTATTTGTGCTTGTGGGTTCCCCCTTTAAGGGGTCCAACCATGTCAAGCCCCCAGACCGTGAACGGCCAGGTGATGGGTATAGTTTTGAGGGCGGTGGGTGGCATGTGGCTCTGATTAGCAAAGAGCTGGCAACCGACGCATCGTTGGACTAAGTCCTGAGCATCTGCCCGGGCTGTTGGCCAATAAAATCCTGTACGGAAGGCCTTGCCTACAAGGGCCCGGGCTGCAGCGTGGTGCCCGCCGAGTCCGGCATGAATTTCAGCCAGGAGATTTCGCCCCTCCTCTTCGGAGATACACCTTTGAAGGACTCCGGTTGTGCTTTTCTTATAAAGTTCTCCCTCATGGACCTTGTAGGCTTTAGATCGCCGAACTATGCAGCGGGCATCGTTTTGGTTTTCGAGAAGTTCCTGCCTAATTAACTAGGCTTGGAATGGTTCCGTCCACGGGGCAATTACTGCCATTATTTCGTGGGCTGAAGGTGTTATTTCATTGGCTGAGCCGCCGATTGTGTCAGAATTGTCTGAGTTAGGTGATGCAGCTGGCTCTGGATTGTTATTTCCGGACTCCTCTTCCCATAATACGGATGGCTTAAAGAGCCGTTCCAGGAAGATGTTTGGAGGGACGGCGTCACGTTTTGCGCCGATGCGTGCTAACATGTCTGCTGCCTGGTTATTATCCCGGGCTACATGATGGAATTCGAGTCCTTCGAACCGAGCTGACATTTTTAGGATGACATTGCGGTAACCTGCCATTTTCGGATCTTTGGCATCAAAGTCTCCATTTACTTGGGATATTGCGAGGTTTGAATCCCCGCGCACCTCTAGGCGTTGAATGCCCATGGAGATTGCCATCCGGAGGCCGTGTAGAAGGGCCTCGTATTCGGCTGCGTTGTTGGAGTCCATGTACATTATTTGAAGTATGTATTGGACTGTGTCTCCAGTTGCGGACGTCAAGGCGACGCCAGCCCCCAAGCCAGCCAACATTTTGGATCCGTTGAAATGCATGATCCAATTGGAGTACGCGCTGTACTCTTTAGGGAGTTCGGCTTCGGTCCATTCGGCGACGAAGTCAGCCAGGACTTGCGACTTTATAGCTTGCCATGGTTTGTAGGTTATGTCAAATGGTAAGAGCTCGACGGCCCGTTTTGCAATCCTGCCCGTTGTGTCGCGATTGTTTATATTATCGTTGAGAGGTACTTCGGAGGCCACCGTTATGGAACACTCTTAAAAGTAGTGTCGCAGCTTCCGGGATGCCATGAACACCGCATACGCTATCTTTTGATAATGTGGGTACCAGGACTTGCATGGAGTTAAGACAGTGGATACGTAGTACACTAGTTTTTGAAGAGGGAATCTGTGCCCTTCCGTTTCTCGTTCGACGACGAGTACCGCGCTGACAACTTGATGTGTTGCTGTGATATATAATAACATAGGTTCGCCCAGGTTGGGCGCGGCCAGGACCGGATTTGTTGCCAGTATGGCCTTGATTTCTTCGAGTCCAGCCGTGGCGGCATCCGTCCATTCGAAGTGTTTGGTGCACCGGAGGAGGTGATAGAGGGGCAGAGCCTTTTCTCCCAAATGGGAGATGAAGCGGCTTAGATCCGCTACGCACCCAGTTAGTTTTTGTATTTGCTTGAGGTCTTTTGGGATATCCAATTGTGACAGAGCTCGGATCTTGGCTGGGTTTGCTTCAATTCCTCTACCGGATACAATGAAGCCCAAAAACTTTCCGGCTGGTACTCCGAAGACACATTTTTCTGGGTTGAGCTTAATGTCATATGCTCGGAGGTTGTCAAATGTCACCCTCAAGTCGTCTACTACAGTTTCGACATGTTTGGTCTTGATGACCACATCTTCTACGTATGCCTCTATTGTTTTGCCTATCTGGGTAGCCAAACATGTCTGAATCATGCGCTGATATGTTGCGCCGGCGTTTTTGAGTCCGAAGGGCATTGTGTTGAAGCAGAATGGCCCATATGGAGTAATGAATGCCGTTGCGGCCTGGTCTTTTTCCGCCATCTTGATTTGATGGTATCCGGAGTATGCATCGAGGAACCACAATGAATCGTGCCCTGCGGTAGCATCGATGATTTGGTCGATGCGAGGGAGAGGGAAAGGGTCCTTTGGACAGGCCTTGTTAAGGTCTTTGAAATCGACGCAAAGGCGCCAGGATTTGTCCTTTTTTGGTACCATTACCAGGTTGGCTAGCCAGTCCGGATGTTTGATATCTCTGATGAATCCGGCTTCTAAGAGTTTGGCTAGCTCCTCTCCCATTTCCTGTCTTTTGGGTTCGGAAAATCGCCGAAGAGCTTGTTTGACTGGCTTGAATTTGTTTAGGATATTTAGGCTGTGCTCTGCCAGCCTGCGTGGGATTCCTGGCATGTCTGAAGGGTGCCAGGCAAAAATGCCCCAATTTTCCCGAAGGAATTCTCGTAGTGCGGCTTCTATATCAGGGTTTAATTGTGCCCCAATGGATGCCGTCTGTGTGGGGTCTGTTGGATGGACCTGAAATTTGACTATTTCGTCTGCTGGTTTAAAAGAGGTGGACCTGTACCTCTTATCGAGTATCACATCGTCCCTATCCACCGTGGAGCGCAGCACAGTTAATTCCTCTGCCGCTAGGGCTTCGGATAATGCCTCTAGGGCCAGTGCGGCTGTCTTATTTTCAGCGCGGAGTGCTGTATCTGGATCACTGGCGAGAGTGATTATTCCATTGGGTCTGGGCATTTTGAGCTTCATGTACCCGTAATGGGGTATAGCTTGGAAGATTGTGAATGCCTCTCGCCGTAACAAGGCTTGATATCCGCTGCCGAATGGGGCCACTTGGAACGTGACCTCTTCGGACCTGTAATTGTCCGGCGAGCCAAACACTACATCTAGTGTGATTTTTCCTGTGCGGCGTACTTCTCGACTAGGGATTATTCCCCTGAAGGTTGTGCTGCTCCGCTCGATGCGGCTCCAATCAATTTCCATTTTTTGAAGGGTTTCTTCGTAGATGAGGTTTAATCCGCTGCTGCCATCCATGAGTACCTTGGTAAGACGAAAGCCGTCCATTATCGGACTGAGGACCAATGCGGCTGGTGCTCTAGCTGTTCGGAATTTAGGTTCGTCGCTGGCATTGAAGGTGATAGTCGTGTCACTCCATGGATTTGTTGTTTCTACTTGGTAGACTTCGGCGAGGCTGCGGATTGTTCGTTTCCGCATGTTATTTGATGCGAAAGTCTCGAAGACTGTTAATACCGTACTGGTGCTGCTGGGCTGATTGCCCGGGGCTAAAAAGCCTTCGCCACTTTTGGCCACCTGCCGTAATATCCAACATGCTCGAAGGCTATGTGTTGGAGTGGCTCCCTCCGTACTGTGGATTTTGCAGGGTCCATTGAGCCATCCCTCTAGTACGGTTCCGTACCCTTTAGGGGGTTTTTGCTTTTTGGTTTTTAACCTAGGTGCTTGAGTATGATGCACCATTTTATTTCGGACTGGGGTTGTATTCAGGGCCGGATTGTCCCAAAACCTAGTTTCGGTTTTCCAGGCACTCTCCATCGCGCAGTATTTTTGTACAATGGTCGCTAGGTCGGTGAAGCATGTAACTTCGCGACGACTGATGGCGTTTATGATTCCCTTGTCCGTGCAACTGTTACAAAAGATTGAAATCGTGCTTTCTTCACGGCAGTCCTTTATCCTGTTCATAACCAGGAGGAATCTGGCCCAGTAATGATGTACTGTTTCATCAGGCTCTTGCCATATTTGAGATAGATCTCTTATGCTTGGGTGGGCGGGTGGAATCAAGTTCGGAACCCCGCCCGATCTAAGGCTCAAAGGCCAAGAAGCTTCCGGATTCGGAAGCTTGGTTTGCTGGACGCTTTCCAACAAATCTGGTCCGATGCCTGACATTAGGTTCAGTATTTGATTAGCGTCCGTCCCCTCGCGGGAATCCGGCATGGAGGGATCGGGAATCCGGACATAGTTGGTTTTTAACATAGAAGAAGAGTCGCCGCATTGTTCCTCTACCACAACGACGTGGTGGGTAACCTGGGGAGAGTTAATTTCTCTCAGATCGGTTTTAAGCCCAATCTGATCGTAGTCGGTAGCGACTCCCAGGGCGGCGATGCGATCCAAGAGCTCGTTTATGGAGGAGAGCTCAATCAGATCTAGCCGCTCGGCGAATTCCGAGCTGACGTGAAGATCGCTTTTAATGACCTGAGAGGTCATTGTCGGAGCGGTGGCCGAACAGGCGGTCATAAGAAAACCGCCTAGCCGGATAGTCTGGCCGGCGGCCAAAGCTCCCTTGACGACGGTGCCGTCTTTAAAGACGGGAAAAGGCATCCTTCCTGATGGTGACGGCACAGAGGAACTCTCAATGAAAGCACCAATGTCGGTGTCAAAACCGGCGGATCTCGGGTAGGGGGTCCCGAACTGTGCGTCTAGGCGGATGGTAACAGGAGACAAGGGACACGATGTTTTACCCAGGTTCGGGCCCTCTTGATGGAGGTAAAAACCTATGTCCTGCTTGATTAATATTGATGATGTGTGTTACAAGAGTGGATCTACCACGAGATCAAGGAGGCTAAACCCTAGAAGCTAGCCTATGGTATGATTGTTGTTCGTCCTATGGACTAAAGCCATCCGGTTTATATAGACACCGGAGAGGGCTAGGGTTACACAGAGTCGGTTACAATGGTAGGAAATCTACATATCCGCATCGCCAAGCTTGCCTTCCACGCCAAGGAAAGTCCCATCCGGACACGGGACGAAGTCTTCAATCTTGTATCTTCATAGTCTTGGAGTCTGGCCGATGATGATAGTTCAGCTATCCGGACACCCCCTAGTCCGGGACTCCCTCACCCCCGTTCCCAGAACGCTGATAGTATGGGCGCCATCGCTGCCGCGTCGTACCGCGCCACCAGTGTCTGCGGTGGCCGCGCCTCCCGTGTCTATGAGCGCGCCTCCCGTGCCTGCGGCAGCGCCATGCAGGCAGACATAGAAGCCGGGTGCGTGGAGAGCAACGAGTCGGTGGCCAGCTTCTCCGTGTCCGCCGCCAGCATCGAGGAGAAGTAGAACACGGGAGGCCGCCGCCACTTGCGACCCATGAAGGCCACCGCCGAGGCGACGACCATGGATTCAGGTGGTTTCTTTGCTGCTTCGTCTCTTCCGAGGACCTTTGTCGACCCCGCATGTGTCTGACGAACATGAGGAAGACAAAGGGATCCGCGGGTGGCCATTTAGAACTAAAATAAGTCTAGATACATCCATTTCTAGGACAAGTATTTCCGGATGGAGGGAGTATTAATTATATAAGAGAGCCGGATTGGCACCTCTTAGTTCATGTAAATGTGATGAAATCCATCTTGTTAATATGAAGATCCGGCTTTTTATACGAAATCCTTCATGCTTATATGGAATCAGTCCGTGTTTGCACAAATTTCATCTGGTTGGTTAGAGTTGTAAAAATGTATGTTGCTGGTGTTTGATGTCGTCCTCCGCGGAAGGAAGCGGGATGAAATTTGCCGGCTGCCGTTGGAGATGCTCTTTATGCTGGAAATAATAGAGTGACATCCAATCCAGTTAATTGCCTGTATGATTGTCCCTCTATAAAAATTTAATTGCATGTACAGTGTACACGTGACTTGCAGGGTGGCTACAGCTTCATACAGAAAGTTAAAAAGAAACAAGTCCATCCTTAATCTTGTATTCTAAGTACTCTATGGGTTCCACTGTCAGTACAGTAGCGAAATAAGTATATATTAAATAAATAGAGTAATATATAATATAAAAATCTAAAGTTAAAAGACAGAATTCGAATTCATGTCATCGCGTTGCGAGCATCCGACGCTAACCAGCCCATCACATTTTTGTTGTAGACCATGCTGGAGATATATCTCCATGTCTACTCTTATATATACTCCATTCGTTCCTAAATATTTGTCTTTTTCAGATTTCAAATGGACTACCACATACGGATGTGTATGTAGACATATTTTAGAGTGTAGATTCAGTCATTTTGCTCCATATGTCTTTTCAGGAAGGGGTCAGATTTGTCCTTGATTTATTTATGAGGTATCCTGATGGCACTGCACCACCAAGAAAAGAGGATAACATGAAAATTATGGACTACTTTTTTGAGTATGTTGGTAAGGTCCGGTCATAGTCACTTGTTGAAATCTCTAAAAAGACAAATACTCCCTCCATCCGGAAATACTTGTCATCAAAATGGATAAAAGGAAATGTATCTAGACGTATTTTAGTTTCAGATACATCTGCTTTTATCCATTTTGATGACAAGTATTTTCGGACGGAAGGAGTAGAAAACAGAGTTGGTGATGATGGTGTGCGTGCCATCCTGCAATATAGGCCGTCGGATTTATATCTAACGGATAGGAAAGAAACTATGGCAATTTTGCAAAAATATACCCACACGTCTCTCGACGTTCGCAAATAAGGCATTCCCACGTTCAGCCTTTTCTCTCACAAGATAAACTACTCATACAAATGCATCTTGATGTTCCGTGCAACACATGCGCAGCTAGCTAATTTCTTGTAAAATAGTTGCTGTGATAATTGGGTTGAAGTGATATCTTTTATGTCTGCCGCGAATGATTTCAGATTCACTAGCAGTAACAAAGAAAAGGTTGCCTTGTTAATTAACAGAAAACAGGGTGAAAACTATCAGATGAGGCCGGTAAAAACAAGGCATAGTGGGTTCAGCGTCATCGTCACTACAGCTGTGCGCGTGCGAGAAGTCTACATATCGAGGGGGCTACCGAGCGAGGCACCGAGACACAATGTTTGAGAGAGAAACCAATTGACAGATTATGATCAGATCGAGTTGTCACCCTTCTGCTGTCATTGTTGGGGGGGGAGAGAGAAAGACGTATCGAGAGTGTGTGTGGTAGGCACAGAGGCACAAGTAGCGAGTGTGTCTGTGTGTGTGTGTTTGAAAGAGGAGTAGATAGATTATTATCAAGATCTATGTGCCACCCTACTCCTTCGGTGCCGGGTAGTGTGTGTGTTTGTGTATGTTTGGGAGAGAAGCCAGTCGATAGATTAGTATCAAGATCGAGGTGTCACCCTACTCCTTCGGTGTTGGGAAGTGTGGGTGTGTGGGTGTGTGGGGGGGGGCAGTGACACTCACATTTCTCTACTCTTACAAAAAAGCAGAGTTGGTGATGATGGTGTTCCTGCCATCCTGCAATATAGGCCATCCAATTTATATCCGACGGATAGGAAGGAAACTATGGCAATTTTGCAAAAAGATACCCACACCAATCTCCACATTTGCAAATAATACATTCCGTCGTTCATCCTTTTGTCCCACAAGATAAACTTCTCATACAAATGCATCTTGATGTTCCGTGCAACGCATGGGAATCTTGCTAGTAGGGAGAAGGAGTTTGTGTGACACATATTTAGCTATATTAAGGGATAGGTAGATAGCATATGTGTGAGAGACATTATTATACTCTGAGAAATTAGTAGTTGTGGGTGGGCGGAATTAAAGGGGTGGGCATGTTATACATAGAGAGCGTGTGTGTTTCTATGTGAGAGACTTGTAGGACAGGGTAGAAAGATGAATTTAACCATCATGGAGGGAGAGAAATACATGAAGTGCGCGTGTGTGATTCTGATGCCCACAAGGAAATGAGATATGTATGTGTGTGAGAGAGATTGCACAATTCATTCACGTATCACTATCTAGCGATCGTGGACGTGCATCGCTTGAACATAAGTCAATATCTACTTCGTATCGTGGCCTAAGGTACAATATCGATTCAACGCTATAAAGATTGGACACTCACATATCACATTTTTTTCTATTTAAATAAACCTTTTGAGTTGTGCATGCCAAAGTTACAGTGATGTTTCTTCAAAGAACCAATGTAGCTATCATGTACATGCACCATCATTACTCGTGCATTCAAATTCATTAGTCTTGGATGATTTAAGTTTCTATTTTGAAGTAATTTATGTAATATTCATATATGAATTCAACGGGCACGCAATTTATGAAATGGAGGCTATGTAATAATATGAGGTAACACTTTTAAGTAGTTGACTACAATATCCATTTCTTTTTGTGCGCCTCTACACTAACACGTTAATGCATTATGTTTAAAGTAAATAACCAATGGCACTAAATTATCTATTTACACGAGAAATACATAGGCTAAGCGTTTGATCCCTTTTTTTGTGAACGCACCACTACACTCGTATGATTGGCCGCGCCCGTGTGAACGTCCAAGTTATCGGCGCATCATCCTGAGTTATTGTCTATTTTTGGGTGTGGACTTCACACCAGTTATTAACTGCTGACACGTGCCTCGTGTACACAGTCTAGCATGACCTTCCCGCTAGCACGGTCCAAAAATAGTTGAAACTGGATACGAATGATCCCGCGGGCGGCAAAATCTCCCGCCTCCTTCTAAAATTTCCGCCACCTTAGTCTTTAGCATGCGAAATCCCCCTTTTGTCCTAGGTGCACGGAGACCAACAGTTACAATACCGCCCTCATCTACATGATAGGTCGGGGCTGCTTTGGTAACTTCCGGTTCCCCCCACTACACGGCACCCCCATTTCCTCTCCCCCTCCCACAAAAACGACTAACTCCTTAGCACCAGAGTATCTTACATCACGCCGTCCGTACTTCATCGCCCTTTCTCTCCTTCCCTCTTGAAACCCTAGACTGCTCATCCACCGGCGTACCATAGCCCATTCACTGCCAGCGGCGTCCACCTAGCTGGATCTGCTTCTGCGGCCGCATCTACCCCTCCCACCTCCCCTAGAAACAAGTAGACTACTCATCCAACACTGTACCACAGCCCATTCAGTGCCGGCCTTGTCCACGGCACCGGATCTGCTTCACTGGTACTCTCGTCAACCGCCGCGCATCTGCAGCGGCTCATTCATACTCCCCACCGGAGACGCTTTGTCCACACCCCCCGGAGCCGCCCCACCGACGCCCCCGTTGACGGCCTCTGATCCTCTTTGTCGACACCTTCCTCAAGCCTACCGGAGCCGCTTCACCGACACCTTCCTCAACCCTACCGGAGCCGCTTCGCCGACACCATTGTCAACCCTACCGGAGTAGCTTCGCCTATACCATTCTCAACCCTACCGGGGCCGCTTTGCCAACTCACAAGTCCATGGCCTCAAATACACTTCCTCGCACCCTCATCCAACCTACAGGAGCAGCTTCTGACACCACGTCCACGGCCGCAGATCCACATCGTCGACACCACCCTTAACCCTACCACCGGAGCAACTTCTGACACCCCATCCACGGTCGCAGATCCGCGTTGTCGACACCATCCTTAGCCCAACCACTGGAGCAGCTTCTGACGCCCCGTCCACGACCGCAGATCCGCGTCGTCGACACCATCCTTAACCCAACCACCGGAGCAGCTTCACCTACGCCCTCATCCACGGCCACAGATCCGGTTCGTCCACACCGTAGTCCACCCTACCGGAGCCGCTCCACAAACACCCTACTCAACGGTTCTAGATCTCCTTACTGGACCCCGACAGCTAGCGCAGCGTCATCACCCTTGACGTTTCTAACCTGATTCCCACTGTTTGGAGAGATGCCAAGCACCCACCACGGCCTAGGTACTTGTCACCTTTAAAGCCGTCCAGCATCACCTGCCTGATGTACTTCAAATATACTAACCAGTCACTGTTACCTGTTATGCAGCTGGCAAAAACTACAAGGATGATGTTTCTTCTGGATCTAACAGCTTGGCCAACCAAGATCCTGGACTGAGGCATCTCTATGATCTTGTAAGCGTGTCTCTCTCTCTTGTATTGTTCTGTGCCTGCCAGCGTGCTTTGCTAGGATTTTTGACCAGTAATCCCTTTGTGCAGACAATGATTTCTACTACTGGCTGCTAAATTAGATATGTAGATGTCATACATGATACTACCTCGTACCTCCGTTCCTAAATATAAGTCTTTCTAGAGATTCCACTATAGGCTACATACGGAGCAAAATGAGTGAACCTACCCTCGAAAATGCATCTATATACATCTGTATGTGGTCCATATTGGAATCTCTACAAAGACATATATTTAGGAACAGGGGCCGTACATTACACAAAATCATAGGTGGCATGTAGGAATTCCTGTGCACTACATTAGGCTCCCTTAGAGTGCCTGCTAGTCCAGAATACAGAGTCATGGCTAGTTTATGGTACGCACACAATCATTAATTGGTGGTTTAAATATGCGCAAGGGATATGCAATGCAGTATCATGTAGAGATGTCTGAAATTAGCCGTGTCAACTTGCAGACAGGGTTACACAACGAAAAAGTACAAGATGTATGTGGCAATTTCATGGAACATCGCAAAAAAAGGAGAGGCATCGGTGAGCCTATACAGTGTACTATGGTACGTCACTCCTCCATTGCAATCATCGTGACATGTTATTTGTATGCCAGTTCTATTAGCCAAGTTTCTTAGGGACAGTTATTACGAGTTATCCTAAGAAAATAAGCACCTGTGAATATAAGCTCCATGTAATAAGCCAACCAGTTCTTTTCATTGTGTTTTCAGCTTATCTTTGGTATGATCAGTGGAAAGTCTAGATTGCATTATATTTTTTTCATTTTGCTGCCCATATGGAAATTAATTTAACTTGCAAACATCAAAATTGAACCCAGTGCAGTAATTAATATGATGGGAAAACAGACCATCACTATTTGGTCAAAATGCAAATACAAAGATACCATCTACTTGCCACAATCTACTTTGGTCAACGTTTTCCATAGAGATCCCATTGCCTAATTTAAACGAAGAATGCATGACCCACATTTAAATGAAGAACAATTATTTATTGAAATTCGATGGTCCAAGTGGCTGGTTATTATCATATAGCAGCACCACCTAAAAGCATCATATAGCAGCAGCACCAGCTCATAGCAACTCATCATACAGCAGTAGCTGTCTGCAATTCATCATATACCAGCAGCAGCTCATAGCAATTCATCATATAACAGCAGCAGGAGCAGCTCGCAATTCATCATATAGCAGTAGCAGGAGCAGCTTATAGCAACTCATCATATAGCAGCAGCAACTCATAGCAATTCATCATATAGCAGCAGCAGCAACTCATAGCAACTCATCATACAACAACAGCAACTCCTAGCAATTCATCATATAGCAGCAGTGGGAGCAGCTCATAGCAATGCATCATATAGCAGCAGCAGAAGCAGCTCATAGCAATTCATCGTATAGTGGATCAGAATGGAAATTTGGAAAAAAATCAGAGGAGATCCTCACCTTGTTGGATGAGCTCATCCTTCAACAACACCTCAAGGCCATGGCCTGGGAGGAGGGGAGGGGGAATAAGGTGCCTTCTGCCGCAGTGTGGTATCAGCCGTAGTTGTGCAGCACCCGCCGTAGTAGTGCGTTGGACGAACCACAGTGGAGCAGCTGCTGGAGACCATGAGAATGAGGGGCGGCGCCAGAGGGAGGAGCAGCTAGGGAGATTTGCCCCTACCCGCCAGTGTAAGTGCATCTAGTGCCACCCCTAGTTGGTTTTGGAGTATTGATGACAAAGTTGGTTGAGGGACTAATGCGTTTGTTAGAATTGTAGGATAACACAGGTAGTGTCCCTCATTGATTCGGTTTACCTACCGGAGATGACCCCTAAAAATGTATGAAGACATTGAAGACAATGGTAGTATGAGAAGATATTCATATTGAAGACTATGACATGAGAAGACATTGCGTGAAGACTATGGAGCGCGAAGACTGTGTGGATTCGTTACTTCCTTTTCTTCTTTGTTGAGTCATAGGAACCACTGTACTATTAAGTGGGGTCCAAGTGAACTAAGTCAGAGTGACTGAAGTGATGCTCAACTCAAAGCCTATGTCTTCGAGCGAAGACAATGAGAGCAAACCTTATCCAGAGCTGGATGAGTCAGCTTTGCTTGTAGCCCAAGTAAAGTTGCCGCGTGTGTTTGAAATCTGACCGTTGGAACACGTGTCAGTTCCTTAGTGACCCAGGGTCATTTTGGACAAATCAGGTCGGGTTGCCTAGTGGCTATAAATAGCCCACCCCCTACACCAAAAATTGGTGGCTGCTTAGAGTTAGTATACGGCTTTTGTCGTTTGAGAGCAACCCACCTCGAAGCATTTGAGAGAGAGAAATCCTTGCGAGGACAAATCCCAAACACCCAGAGCCAAAGAGTGTTAGGCATCACTGAAGTCTTTCTGTCTGTGTGACCTGAATACTTATTACACTTGAGGACTGTGTATCCTCCAGCTGGTTAGGCGTCGCGTTCTGAGCATCCAAGAGTCATTGTGGATTGCCGGGTGAACTAAGTCTGTGAAGGTTTGGAAGTATACCTTGAAGACTTACCAGCGTGATTGGGCGAGGACTAAGTGTCCTTAGCTCAAGGGGAATAAGGTGAAGACACGGTCTTCTGAGTTGAATCTCAGCCTCCCTAACCAGACGTACAGTTGTCACAGCAACTGGAACTGGTCCAACAAATCCTGTGTCTTCAACAAGTGACTGGTTTTATTTCTTCCCTCCTTTATTTTGAGTCTGTCTTCATGAAGTCATTGCTTATCTGTCTTATCTGATTGACTTCATTGCTTGACTACTATTGTTGATTGGCTTCGTACTATCTTCCATCCTGATCCTACTACCTAGCTGCTATTAGTCTTCGTACGTTAACGCTATTGCATACTTGACTATGGCTTGCTTGTTGTAGTTTACCTTCCGTTGCATATAAATTAGGTCATTTCTATTGTTTGTCTTCGAAATTTCCACGTTTTGAAGACTTTGATAAAAATCGCCTATTCACCCCCCTAGTCGATAACTAGCACTTTCAATTGGTATCAGAGCAAGGTACTCCCTTGTTCTGTGTGATTCGGTTTAACCACCTGGAGTTTAGCTATGTCGACTGCAGGGATAATCAAAGTCTCCGCTGCTTGCCCCGTGGTCGATGGAACAGAATATCCCTACTAGAAGAATAAGATGCGCATGCATCTTGAAGCCATTGATGTCGACCTCTGGTATGTCGTCAAGAATGGTGTTCCCAAAACTGGTGAAGGTGTCACCCCTACTAATGTCAAGAAGTTCATTCAACTCGACTCGACTTCAAAGAACATCATCTATGGTCATCTGACCAAAGGACAGTATGGCCGTGTGAGTGCTCTGGAAACGTCAAAGCTAGTCTGGGACTGACTGTCCAAGGTCAATGAAGGCGTATCTACACAGAGAGACCAGAGAATCAGTGTTCTTCGCAATCTCTTCAATCGCTTCAAGAGAAACGACAATGAAAATGTCCAGCTCACGTCTGATCGCCTCACCGACATCACAAATGAGCTTCAGGCTCTCGGCGCCACTGAGATCACCAAGCATGAAATTGTCAAGACACTGCTGAGATCACTTCACACCTCCTTTGACACCCTTGCCCTGATGATACAAGAACGTCCTGACTTCAAGACACTCGATCCGTCTGATATACTTGAGAGGCTCAACACACATGAGTTCCAGCTTTCTGAGAAAAGAGATATCTATGGTCCCAACTATGGCCGAACTCGTGCTTTGAAGGCAAAAGTTGTTTTCTCATCTGAAGAAGAAGAATCTGACTGTGGTTCTGACGATCCTGAAGACATTGGAAGGGAGCTTGCTATGCTTGTGAAGAAGTTCCAGAAATTCACCAAGAAGAAGGGCTTCAGAAAGTCTTCACGATCCAGTTCAAGAAATGATGAAGCTTCCACTCAAGACAACAAGAAGAGAACATGTCACAAGTGTAAGAAGCCTGGGCACTACATCTCTGAGTGTCCTCAGTGGGACAACGAGAAGAAGAAGAAGAAGAACAAGGAATATGACTCCGATGATAAGAAGAAGAAGAAATCTTCGAAGTCTTCTTCCAAGTCCTCATCAAGGTCTTCATCTCACAAGAAGAGCTCATCTGGCAAGGCTCATGCTTTTGTTGGCAAGGAAATGGATTCAGAGGAGGAGTCTGCTTCTGAGGAGGCAGAGGTGGAATCTGAAGCTGAGTCCGACTCTGGCGTTGCAAGTCTGGCTCTAGCCACAGCCTACGTCGCAAAGTCCATCTTCAACACTGAAGACAATGACTCCCACACCAACGCTAATGATGACAAGGACGATCCTGCTCCCACCTACTGCTTCATGGCACGCGGTGCTAAGGTAAAATTGCGCGATGCTTACTTTCAAACATCAAGTGAAGATGACTCTGATTGTGAATCTAAACCCAGCTACAAAACACTTGCTAAAATTGCTACTGAACAACAAAGGGCTATGGAACATACTCAAAAACTATTAGACAAAAGCGATGATCTGTTGGACGTGGAAATGACACGTTCACAGTCCTTAGTTGAAGACATAAAAAATCTTCATGCTAAGTATCAAGAACTTGAAAGTCTTCATGAGACGCTCTCAACCACTTATGAAGAGCTCTCTATGATTATCTTCAAAGGAAGCAAGAGCTTGAAAAACTGAAAGCGACTCATGAAGATCTTCAAAAAGAGAATGGGTCATTTCGCGCTCAACAGATCAGTCCCGGTCAGGATGAATTTGAACCACCATGCTTAAAATGCATTGAGCGTGATAACGCTGCCTCTGTTGCTGAATGTTCCACTGCTGCTACTGTTGCTCTGTCTTCAACTACTGATGTGGTAACTAACCCCTCTTCTGAGGATACCATTACTATTGCTGATGAAAATGCTAGGTTGAAGACATTGCTTGAAACAGGGATGTATAAAAGTCTGAAAGGGCATCAGACACTTTGTGATGTCCTCAAAAAGTAGATTCTGAACCGAAACCCTAGGAAAGAGGGTGTTGGGTTCGAGAGGAAAATGAATGTTGATGGTTCCTACTGGAAGCCTGAGCAGTATCCCAAAACCACATGGGTTGCTGCAAAGGAACCTTCAGTGGATCCATCCACTTTATCTGGCTTTACCTGTGCTAATCCTATTATCATTGATGAATCCTTTGATGCAAACTATAAACTGTTCAAAAATCAGAATGGTGAAGTGTTTGCCAGGTATATTGGTACTAACTGCAGGAATGGACCGCCAATGAAGAAGATCTGGGTTCCTAAAAGCTGTCTTGAGAATCTTCCAGTGAATGTCATCATGACACCACCAGGGAAGAAGACAAACTCCAGACCAAATGCATCTTATGGTCCAATGGCTACTTACGAACACAGGACTCAATTGAGTCACCCTAACGCCAATGTTTTGTAGGGAAATCACACTCAGACTCATGAATATGAGCGTGTGTCTTCAGACCGCTATGTTCGTAGAACTAAGAACTTTTCTGCTTATTCACATGAGTATCATTCATCTCCTGCAAGGCTATTTGCTAGGGCGTCAAAGCCGAAATTCTCAGATGCTACACTTAGACTCATTGCTTCTAAGCCACCCCTGAAAATGTGGGTGGTGAAGAATAATTAACTCTCTTTTGGAGAATGTGGTCTCTAGCCAGCAATCAACGGCGTCCAATATAATTGCTGGGGACCTAAAACATAAAGGGACGCATGATAAAATGACTTACTATGTAATCCACATATGAATCGCTTACCTGTCATACTGTGTGCCAACTTTCATCTATGCTGTGATAATCCAAGTGTGCATCTACTGCTTATGCTTCACAACATACCTTGTGAAGCCTATCCTCCTAACTGCACTGTAGGGCATGTCATCAAAAGCTTCAGAATGGATTATTGACAGTGGATGCACTAATCATATGACTGGTGATCAAAGTCTTCTCATGGACTCAACCTTACGTCCATCCGAGAAGAGTCAAATCACATTTGCTGACACTTGTAAAGGCAAGGTATTGGGTCTAGGTAGAGTTGCAATCTCAAAGGGTCAACACATGGATAAAGTGATGCTTGTTGAATCCCTTGGATTCAACTTAATGTCTGTCTCAATGCTTTGTGACTTAAACATGATTGTAATATTTGGAAAATATCGTTGCCTTGTACTAATGGAATCTGACAAATCTCTAGTCTTTGAAGGGTATAGGAAAGGTGATCTATACATGGTAGATTTCTCAGCAGGTCCACAGCTTGCCGTATGTCTTCTTGAAAAAGCTTCAGAATGCTGGCTCTGGCATCGAAGACTGAGGCACGCTGGCATGAGGAAGTTGCACACTCTCGTCAAGAAGAAGCATGTCATAGGCATCGAAGGTGTCAAGTTCAAGAAAGATCATTTGTGTGGTGCTTGTGAAGCCGGAAAGATGACAAGGGCAAAGCACCCCTCGAAGACAATCATGACAACGTCTCAACCTTTCGAGCTGCTACACATGGACTTATTTGGACCTACTCACTACTCCACCCTCACAACAACGGCGTGTCTCTATGGCTTCGTCATTGTTGATGACTACTCAAGATATACATGGGTGCACATAATTCTCTACAAGACTAAAGTACAAGATGTCTTCAGACGATTCGCCAATCGAGCAATGAACAATTATGGCGTCAAGATCAAGCATATCAGAAGTGATAATGGCACTGAATTCAAGAACACCGGGCTTGATCTTTATCTGGATACAATGGGAATCACTCATGAATTTTTTGCTCCATACACACCTCAGCAAAACGACATTGTTAAGCGCAAGAACAGAACCCTCATCGAGATGGCTCGAACAATGCTCGACGAGTACAAGACACCAAGAAAGTTCTGGCCAGAAGCCATTGATACAGCTTGTCATATCATCAACCGTGTCTACATCCATAAGCTTCTGGGCAAAACATCCTATGAGCTCCTTACTGGCAAGAAGCCAAATGTCAGTTACTTCAGAGTCTTTGGTGCTAGGTGCTGGATCAAGGATCCCCACCACAAGTCAAAATTTGAACCCAAAGCTCACGAAGGCTTCATGCTTGGCTATGGAAAGGATTCGCACTCTTACAGAGTCTTCAACCTCTTCCACTACAAAATCGTTGAAACAGTGGATGTGCGATTTGATGAAACCAATGGTTCACAAAGAGAAATTCTGCCAAGTACACTTGATGAAGCTCCTTCCAGTGAATCTATCAAGCTGATGGGAACTGGTGAGATCATGCCTTCTGAAGCACAGCCTGAAGAGGAACTTATCATTTCTGCACCAAACCAACCTGAAGACAATGCTCAGACCGAAGACAATACTTCCAATGATAACAATGATCAGCGTGAGCAAGGTCTTCGTCCAGTTCATCCTCGTGTTGCAAATGAAGTACAAATTGAGAAGATAATTGACAGCATCAATGCGCCTGGTCCACTCACTCGCTCAAGAGCAACACAGTTAGCAAACTTCTGTGGGCACTTTTCATTTGTGTCAATATCAGAACCCAAGAAAGTTGCTGAAGATTTTATGGAACCTGAATGGATTCAAGCCATGCAAGATGAACTTCAACAGTTCAAGCTAAACAATGTTTGGGAACTGATCAATTGCCCTGACCCTCGCAAGCATAACATTATTGGAACAAAGTGGATATATCGAAACAAGCAAGATGAGCATGGTCAAGTCGTCAAAAACAAAGCACGTCTTGTGGCTCAAGGATATACTCAAGTTGAAGGAATTGACTTCGATGAAACATTTGCTCCTGTTGCTAGGCTTGAAGCTATTCGCATACTGCTAGCCTATGCTAATCATCACAACATCTTGCTATATAAAATGGATGTAAAGTGTGCATTTCTCAATGGCAAGATTGAAGAAGAAGTATATGTCGCACAACCACCTGCCTTTGAAGATCCAAAACATCCTGATATGGTGTACAAGCTAAACAAAGCACTGTATGGCCTCAAGCAAGCTCCTCGTGCCTGGTATGATACAATCAAAGACTTCCTGAAGAGCAAAGGCTTCAAACCTGGATCCCTCGATCCCACACTCTTCATGAAGACATATGATGGTGAACTGTTTGTGTGCCAAATATATGTGGATGACATAATCTTTCGCTGCACCAACCAGAAGTACAGTGATGAGTTTGGGTACATGATGCAAGAGCAATATCAAATGTCCATGATGGGTGAGCTGAAGTTCTTCCTCGGTCTTCAAATTCGCCAGCAATGAAATGGCATCTTCATATCTCAAGAAAAGTACCTCAAAGATTGTCTGAAGAAGTTTGGAATGGAATACTGCAAAGGCTACACGACGCCAATGCCAGCCAAAGACCACCTTGGTCCCGACGACTATGGTAAAGAGTTCGATCAAAAGGTATACCGCTCCATGATTGGTTCTTTGCTTTATTTATGTGCATCTAGGCCAGATATTATGCTTAGTGTTCGCATGTGTGCTCGATTCCAAGCGGCACCAAAGGAATCGCATCACTTAGCTGTGAAGCGAATTCTTCGATATTTGGCTTACACCCCAACACTCGGATTATGGTATCCAAAGGGCTCAAGTTTTGACATGGTTGGATTCTCAAATGCTGATTATGCTGGTGACAAGGTGGATCGCAAGTCAACATCAGGCACATGTCATTTTCTTGGTCGATCACTTGTCTGTTGGTCTTCAAAGAAGCAGAACTGTGTATCACTCTCAACTGCCGAATCTGAATACATTGCTGCTGGATCCTGTTGTGCTCAGCTTCTATGGATGAAGCAAACTCTCAAGGATTATGGCATCAACCTGAAACAAGTACCTCTCTTCTGCGACAACGAAAGTGCCATCAAGATTGCCAACAATCCAGTCCAGCACTCGAAGACAAGGCACATTGAAATTCGTCATCACTTTCTCAGAGATCATGTTATGAAGAAAGATATAGATATCATGCATGTCAACACTGAAGAGCAACTGGCAGATATCTTCACAAAGCCCTTGGATGAGAAAAGGTTTTGCAAGTTACGGTGTGAGCTAAATATCTTGGAATCCTCGAATGTCGTATGATCAGGCACACATCCTAACACTTATGCATATTGATGACTTAGATGTGCAACACACAAAGAAATGTATATCTTCAATCAATGAAGATTTACACTCTGAGTGTGAATACATTAACATGGAATTTGACTTCGGAGCGCCACGATAATTGTGCACCATGTCTGGGTCTATACTTCCTATACGGTGGGTAACGCCACCACCAAATTTCTCCGTTTGAAGTGTTTCACTCATGGCGTTACTATTGCAAAGACTTCGCATTTGGTTTGTCTTTAGTTTCAATTTATCTTCATGATTTTCTGCGCTATGATGATTTGATTGCATATATGTAAACACACTAGCACTCTGTCCTCTACAACATTCACTTATAGCTATGTCTTCAAGTTGAATCCTTTGTACTAAGTGAATGTGATCGGACCCTAACCTCTCTATGCTTCCTATCTCAAACTCTATCTATCCAAATCATATGCATTCTATTGAAACTATCAAATGTCTTCCCTGCGTCCTAGTCAGCAGAAGACAAAGAGACAAACATTAAATCTGTTTTGAATGACTTATCTTTATTGTTGAAATCTGGAGAAGCCGGAGCAACTCTCCGACATGCCTGGCAGGCGTGGGAACATGGGAAAATTCTAAGTATGTTGCATGCTTGCCACGTACCCCTCAGATGTGAACCGCTAGGGGCACCAGCGTAATTGCGCTGTGTCTCTGACCTACTTATAAATACTTGTCCCCTGCGGTACAGAAATCCTTCTTCCACCTCTCCACCTCTATCAAAACCCTAGCGCCACCGCTAGCTCGCGACGACGCCGGTGACGAAGCGCTTAGCTGTAGCGACTTCTCCGACGCCGTCCTCACGCCGGCCGCGGACATCGTCCTCTCCGCCGTCGCCGTAGGTGTCCTCGCCAAGTTAGGGCACGATGGGCTGAACTGCTCGGTCTCTCATTCTTCCCATCTAGCAGTTTGTCGTGCGGTAATTATAACTCTATTTTTACCACCTTTTTGATCTTCATAGATTCATCCTACTTACCAAAAGTGGTTTCTACCTACTCAATGTTAGATCTATTCTGTTTGCATCTCATAATGCCTAGTCTATTCACTTAGATTTCCTATCTAGTTTGATTCCTCACTTGTACTTATTCACGGATTGGTACAAATCTGGAACCAACTCACCACATATAAGTGAATGTCTTCGCATCATGAGGTCAATGTCTTCAAACTGATTTATCTTCAAAATCTTCTGAGAATGCATATGAACTCTTCCCTTTCCCTCGCATCTCTAATGCTGTCACAGGTACATGTCCGTGGGAGAATCCCTTGGTTCTCATAATCTGCATTCATTTGCAGAATACTTACAACATCATATCAATTCTCCTGAAGCTAGTTCTTGCTTGACCAGCAAGCGTAAATCTTTGAAGCCTCTGAACGAACTGAAGCCATTCAGCTTGAAGTTCATGGCTGGAGAAAAATCAGCAAGGAAGGGTGGCAGACAGCGTCGTGGGGGAACTTCAAAGGATCTACCTGAGGATCTGGCAGAAATCTATAAAACAGATCCTGAAGAAGATGACAATCAGCGCAAGACTCGAATCCAATGGATTCGACGCTATTGGGCTGAACAGTGGTACAAGTACAAGTTCGTCACCAAGCAGTACGCAGAGAAAAATGCTATCAAGAGACCTTGGGGTGATATTCTCTATCGAGGCCTTCCCCCCAAGAACAAAGCTGAAGCCATTGCGCAAGAATTCTATCCTTGCATGGTCCGTGGGCCATAGCCTGAAGAAGCCGACCCATCATCATTGCTCTGGTGTCGTGACGACAATCTCTTCAAGCGCAACTTCCAATTTGCTAAGGCCTCAGCAAAGGAAAACAAGAAGTCATGGGGATTAGACTTCAATCCTGGTCCATCTGCTCCCCGTGACGATGGCACACGTGAAGCTGAAGAAAATAGAATTGGCCCCTTTGCATACCTTGATGGCCTCATCTCCTACATCTTGGTACAAGGTGCCAAAGTGGATCATTCTGACAATGAGGCTGATTCTGATGAAGCCCCAGCTCCTCCTCCTAGGCCGCAGAAGCCAAAGAAACTTAAGGATTCATCATCAGCTGCACCTCCAAAGGCTTCTCGTGTGAAGCCACTGGCCATGGTCCTCCTGAAGCCAGTGTGAAGTCTGAAGATCAATCCCGCATCTCCAAGAAGACGGAGAAGAAAAGGCAACTTGTCAGGCATATGGATCAAGCCTTGACTCCTACCGCCATTCTGCGTGAAGAACACATTGATCTATCAAGTGATGAAGATCTTGCTGGTGATGCTCTTGAGAAGCTGATAAAGAGCAAGGAAGAAGCTGAAATCTTCAATAACTTGCCTCTCTTTGATGTGGCCATCATCCACAATTTCATTGATGAGTGGTTCGACACTCCCAATGTTAGCTTTGAAGATTTACAGCTTCCCATTGGCCTCAGTGTCGCCTTCAATGGCGCCATTGATTCTGAGGTAGCTCTCGCTTAGCGAATTGTTGAGCTCAAGAACAAGATTGATTATGAGAAGGCTCAATTCAAGAAGCATGTGGCCAAGCTAAGTGTTCAAGACGTCCGAAACTTCAAAGTCATGTTGCATGAGCTTAAAGAAGCTTTTCTGAAGAAGCGCCAAGAAGCTCAAGGCTCTCGCGAGCGTATGAAGAATTTGGCTGATAAGTGTGTGCTTGCCTACAATGAGGCTGAGAAGCGCAAGTCACTTGGCCGTCCTGGCATTGACCCAAGGATGGCTGCAAAGAAAAAGAAGAAGCTTCCTGCTGACCAGCCTGCACCTTCAAGCCAAGAAGCTCCTCGCATTATCTTCCCAAGTAGCATGACTGGCTCGAAGCCAAAGGCCACCACAACCGCTTCAGAACAGAAGAGGACGAGGGCTGCCGAGGCTGAAGCCAGAAAGAGAAAGAATACTGAAGCCTCTGATGCCGCTCCCTCCAAGAAGAAGCGCAAGACCAAGAAGAGTCGGGCTGCTCCCACAAAGCCCCGTGTTGTTGAACCTATCTCAGTGGTTCGTCCTACATCTGCATCCCAAGAACTTTGCATAACTGTTCATGAGCCTGCTTCCACAGAGGCTCCTGAAGCTGAAGTTATACCAGCAGCTGAACCCACCGCTGCTGAAGACATTGGTCATCATGACAATGTTGAAGATGATGAAGTTCTTCCTCAGATTGAATATAATGTGGTATCATCGCCTGTTTGTATGAACAGCGAAATCATCAGCATTGGTCATCCACTGACGCCAATTGCTCAGGATGCTTCATGGGCTGATCGCCCGCAAGAACAAGAAACCCCAAGTACTCCCCAACAACATGAACAAACCACACCATCCGTCCAAGTTGAAGAGGATGAGGACCTTCCCACTCCATCTCCAAAGGCGTCGCCTGTACTACAAAGGCTTCGCAAAGGACCAAGGCCTCAAGTCTCTCTTCCGAGTGTTCCAGAAGGAGAAGTGCACCGTCACCTGTTGCACGTCAAGTGTTCTCTGAAGTCACTCCAACTGTGAATGTCTCTGTGTCTGAAGCACAAGTTGCTGAAGACAATCCGGCTGCATCAGCCGATGAAGAACGTCAAGAAGAGCGTGTCTCTACTCCCCCCATGCCTGAAGAAACAGTTCATGAAGTGAACGTGTCTGTGCCTGACCCTCCAGCTCCTCAAGTGGAGGTTGAAAATCCTGAAGCTGCCACAACCAACGCAAGTGAAGCCAATGACGTTGTCATGGCTGACGCTAATGTGGAGCTTGAACCAACCAGTGTGCCTAAAGCTAATGAGGCCACTGCACCTGAAGCTAACGAGGCTACTGCTCCTGAAGCACCTGTTGTGCAGCCTAAAGCCTCAGCTGCTGCCACTGCTCCTGTTCCGCCTCCAAGGCCCTATACAATTGAGCAAGCATACAACCATGGCGAGCTCATCACAGTAAGATGGCCCGTTCTGGTTCCTCCGCCTAATGTCTCTGGTCCTCAATTTGACTATCACATTGAGCATAGGCCTTAGGTCCAGAAGCCCAAGCCAGGACTGCCAACATTTTCTGGTACTGCCAACGCTGTCGGGTCTTTCAATGCAAATGGCTTCAAGAGCCACAACACATTCTTTGACAGCTCGAAGAACCCCTACACGAAGCCAAGAATATCATCAGATCGGTTCTGGAGTCATCAGCAACGAAGCTATTACTCCTGTGTTCTGTATGATCAAGGGCGCATTTTCCCTCATATGCGCCTCGACACTGAAGCCATTACTGGACTGCCCTGCTTAGAAGAAGCACTTGACTGCTTTCGTGATGCTGGGCTGCTCAGTTTTGTCACAGATAAAGAACACTGGAATGATGAGCTATTGCTTCAATTCTATGCTACTCTGCACATTCGCGGCTACAACAGAGATACGAAGACATGGGTTCTCGAGTGGATGACCGGAAATGTTCATCATGAAGCCAAAGCTATGGATATCATCGAGCTTACCGGCCTATCCACTCCTGGAGAACTCTATGAACCTGGTTGTCAAAATCACCGCAATGCTCTAGAAAGCATCTTTCATAAGCCTGAACCCAATATGAGTCAGATGCTGAGCATGATGAATCCTTTGCCACGTGATGCTGAATATCCAACAGAGTTCTTTGTTGAAGACCTTGAGTATCTGCCACGCACCATATATCACATCATCAGGCGAACTCTATGTCCTATCAAAGGACATTCATCAGCGGCAAAGCTTGAAGGAGCTATGAAGACTTTGGTCTTCTACATTCTCAATGGCATCAACTTCAATGCGCAAGATTTCTTCATCAGACAACTTGCTGCTTCCGGATCTGACCTATTTGGTCTGAAGTTTTATGCTCCATGGGTCATGCGCCTCATCAAGCGACACTCATCTGTCAACTATCAACCTTCTGCTCGCAATCATGTGATTTTTCTACCTGAAGTTGATATGTCAGTTGAAGCTATATACCCTGATCCTGCCAAGAAGCCTCTTTGTCTTCAGAATGCCGAGCACCAAAGCTTCACTCAGCCTATTGAAGGTGTTCAAGCAGCGACACGAATCTATCCTTTGGCTGGAAATACTCGCCCGCCTCACCGAGCACCTACTGAAGCCACTGAAAGCACCATTGCCCAAAGGCCTCGGAAGCGTTCTCGCGTTCTCAATGACCGAGAACTTCTTGTGGCCCTTCATCAGAAACAGGATAAGCATCATTTCTGGCTCAAGAGACAGATGCAAAGCATCTTAGTGGATGTCAATCACATTCGCAACCTTGCCACCAAGAATGCCTTTGTTGCTCATGAGACTTGCCGGCGATCATGGAAGAGTTTGACCCTGCTTAGTGCTGAAGCAGATCTTCAAGATGATGGCTTCAATGAAAGATTCCAGTTTGACTCCACTCCTCCCCGGACTACTGTCCTACGTCGTACTCCATCTCTTGAAGACTCTGAATATTCTTCCTCCGCGGCAACGGTAAATGCCAGAGTGATCGATGATGAAGATGATGCTACTTCACCACCTCCTACAACTACGCGCATCGACACTGCACCAAGTTCATCTGCACCGCCACCCAACAACGACAACCTTGTTGCTTCACCTACTCATGTTGACGAGTAGATGCTCTATGTCTTGTAACCTTTTTGGTCCTTACTGACAAAAGGGGGAGAAGCGTATGAGTTGATAGTCTCCAAGCGGGTTCATATGGGCGGTTGCATTATATTTTGCTGCGTGCTTACAACTCTTGCCTTTTTTTGAAACATTTGGTTCTCTGAGTTGTAACACCTAAACTTGATGGTCGTCTGCTACTTATTTGCTTCACTGTGATGCGATGATAAATTCCGCATGTACGATGGTAACTTCCGCACTTAGATCATTCTGCAGACGTCCATTTTTCATTATGCATGTCATTCTACTTGCTATATCAGTTCATGCATGATAAATTATCTTCATAAGTTGAAGTGGATCTCCACAAGTACAACCTGCCATGTGCATTTGCATTCCAAAAGCAAATTACTTACATGCACATCTTCAGGGGAGCCCTTGCAACTTATGAAGACTATTTCCTATCCTTACAATTTCACATATTTATCCCCGTTGAAAACTTCAACCAGTTTGTCATCAATCACCAAAAAGGGGGAGATTGTAAGTGCATCTAGTGCCACCCCTAGTTGGTTTTGGAGTATTGACGACAAAGTTGGTTGAGGGACTAATGCATTTGTGAGAATTGCAGGATAACGCAGGTAGTGTCCCTCATTGATTCGGTTTACCTACCGGAGATGACCCCTAAAAATGTATGAAGACATTGAAGACAATGGTGGTATGAGAAGATATTCATATTGAAGACTATGACATGAGAAGACATTGCGTGAAGACTATGGAGCGCGAAGACTATGTGGATTCGTTACTTCCTTTTCTTCTTTGTTGAGTCATAGGAACCACCGTACTGTTAAGTGGGGTCCAAGTGAACTAAGTCAGAGTGACTGAAGTGATGCTCAACTCAAAGTCTATGTCTTCAAGAGAAGACAATGAGAGCAAACCTTATCCAGAGCTGGATGAGTCAGCTTTGCTTGTAGCCCAAGTAAAGTTGCCACGTGTGTTTGAAATCTGACTGTTGGAACACGTGTCAGTTCCTTAGTGACCCAGGGTCATTTTGGACAAATCAGGTCGGGTTGCCTAGTGGCTATAAATAGCCCACCCCCTACACCATAAATTGGTGGCTGCTCAAAGTTAGTATACGGCTTTTGTCGTTTGAGAGCAACCCCCCTCGAAGCATTTGAGAGAGAGAAATCCTTGCGAGGACAAAGCCCAAACACCCAGAGCCAAAGAGTGTTAGGCATCACTGAAGTCTTTCTGTCTGTGTGACCTGAAGACTTATTACACTTGAGGACTGTGTATCCTCCAGCCAGTTAGGCGTCGCGTTCTGAGCATCCAAGAGTCATTGTGGATTGCCGGGTGAATGAAGTTTGTGAAGGTTTGGAAGTCTACCTTGAAGACTTACCAGAGTGATTGGGCGAGGACTAGGTGTCCTTAGCTCAAGGGGAATAAGGTGAAGACATGGTCTTCTGAGTTGAATCTCAGCCTCTTAACTAGACGTACAGTTGTCACAGCAACTGGAACTGGTCCAACAAATCCTGTGTCTTCAACAAGTGACTGGTTCTATTTCTTCCCTCCTTTATTTTGAGTCTGTCTTCGTGAATCATTGCTTATCTATCTTATCTGATTGACTTCATTGCTTGAGTACTATTGTTGATTGGCTTCGTACTATCTTCCATCCTGATCCTACTACCTAGCTACTATTAGTCTTCGTACGTTAACGCTATTGCATACTTGACTATGGCTTGCTTGTTGTAGTTTACCTTCCGCTGCATATAAATTAGGTCATTTCTATTGTTTGTCTTCGAAACTTCCACGTTTTGAAGACTTTGATAAAAATCGCCTATTCACCCTCCCCCCCTAGTCGATAACTAGCACTTTCAGCCGGCCATGTAGCCTAGTTGGACATAGCATCATCGAGGACCAGGACAGATGGGACCAGTGGCGACGGCTCGCTGGAGGAACCCTAGTGCTGCAGGCAGGGGATCAAGGTAGAGGGAAAGGGGAGAGGAGATGCAAGCGGGCAGCCAATGAATGCTTGCATCTTTGTTTTTACTTGAGGGTCAGGTGTGACACGGGCGTCAGCAGTTGCATTTTGAGTGTAATATAGGCAGACAACAAAGTCATTTCACTATTCCCCTTCCCTTCAATTTTTAGTGAGGTTCTACCCGAAACACCCCCCTCTAAAGCAAAATTAGTTAAACCCAAGCCCATAACTCAAAAATGACTTCTTTACATCTTTTATGGCTTATTTTGATAATATGCCCTGAAAAGGCGGAATCAAACTGGCCCTTAACTTGCAATTCAATTGTGCGTGCAATGATGAATCACTCCTGCCTGCTATCTGTACATTTAGGCATCATCATACATGCCATAACCTAATACATGTGCATTCCATTGTAGAATCTGGAATATGCAATGTTTATGTTAGTTCATATGTTGCACATGATGTTTAAATGCCCCTTAAATCTGGCCAGTCAAGTGATGGTCTTTAAGCCTCCTTCTTTGCTTCTTTTCTTGATATGTAAGATTTGCTCACACATTTGTTCAATTGCTTGTTTGCATCAGCCAGCCATACTAGGACTGTTTGTTTTGATTACTTGTTGTTCTTGACCTAACACTCTAATAGAGCTTGTCAACGATTTAAACACTAAGGGCTGTTGTAGTGGGGCCTTGTCTAACTCATAGGTGACATAAAGGTTTGGCTGTACACTATAGTAGGCTCTCCAAGAGTACCTGGAGATCTAGTTTGAAGGTATGCCTAGTTTTTACATTGTGCAGACATAGTAAATGCTCATTTCATTGTGTGGAAGTGCAAGAGATGCGGCATGTTTCATTATGTGGTGTTGTTTTGTTATAATCTCATCCTTTTGTGTTCACAGACTGGAAAGTATGCATATTTATCTTCCAAGGAGATGAGTAACTAGTTTGTGTCACCTTGCAGAGGGGGTGCAATGAAGATAAGATTGAGGATTTCCATGTACACGATGTTAGGAAGGAGGCTTGCAAGAGAAGTAGGAGCTGCGCTGAGCCTCTTCAACCTGCTAAGGTAAGTCACTGTATGCAACTCAACAGTTCAATTCCTTGTTTGTTTCAGGCATAGTTAATTTGCTCTTTTCAATTGCTTTATTTGTCCTCAGTTAATGAGATGCCCAAATAATCATGCCTAATGTTCGATACTTGTATAACTATTAGTTGACATAATTAAAGGCCTTACCATTTAATTACTCTGCCAAAGTGTGCATGAAGCTTTGAAGTCTATTAACCAATTATTATTGAATGAGGCTCACAATCTAGTTTATACTATGCTAATGATTGCATAGTTTTGCCTGTTGTAGTATGTTTGTATGAAACCCTCTGCTATTCATTATGCTCCCTAAGACTTTAATTGAGACACAGAATGTCCAACTGCTTGCTTATACACAACGTGTTGTCTAGATTTGTAACTTGTCTGTGTTTTCGATTGGGACCCAACATCATGCTCCTCTGGTGAACTAAGAGGGATTTCTGTATGTAGGCTGCACAAACTATCTTTCTTATAATTTTTAAAATATCAACTGCTTATGCTTCATGACGTGTAACATTATTGTTAGTCCTGTTTTGCCATGTAGTACAAAATAGTGTCTTGCTCGCTTCACTGTTGTAACTATATTTTTGCCCTAGTCATGTGTACTTATAGAAACATTTCAGGATGAAGTGACATCAACACAAAGATCTGCAAGCAGTGCGGCATGGCCGTTACCGAATGATTATGGATTGGAATTGGAATGTGCTGATGTTCTTGAGCATCAACTAGAGGTGGCAAGACAACGTGTACATGATTGTCAACATTTAATCAACAAGTTGAGACTGGACATGCAGGTATTAGATGCAGGAGTCAAAAAAAATGAAACAAGACACTGAGGTAACCATGAAGGAATTGGAGATTTTGCAGACTGAAATTTGTGCTACCTGAATCCAACTAATCGATTATAGTTCAAATGGAGTTAAGTTGATGCGCGTCCATGATGTATGAGCTATATTTGCCCAGTGTATGTAATTTGCTATTTGTGTATGCTTTATTAACACTTGTGCCGAACCATAATGCCCAGTGGGTATAATCGGCTGTAATTTCTTTATTGTATAGTGTAGGATTATTCTACCTTTCTATGCCTTGATCTCTTTGTTGTATAGTGTATGCTTTTTAGAGGTGATAGTATTGAGTATGATAATTCTGTGAATATGCTATATCGTTCAAACAGGGGCCAACTAGCCCGACCATGGCCCTTCACGGGCCGTACGATCCATGGGTCATGTACGGGCCGTCGGACCCATGTGCCTTCAATGGGCCGTGAGACTCATGGGCCTTCAATGGGCCGTCGGATCCATGGGCCTTCAATGGGCCGTCGGATACATGGGCCTTCTACGTCTCATAGGATCCATGGGCCTTGTAAGAGCCGACTCATTTATGGGTATTGTACGGGCCTTTAATGGGCCGTAGACGTGCCTTTAATGGAAATTGTATGTTTTATGGGCTGATCATAATGGGCCGTTAATAGGCCGTATTTGGTGATGCTATGAAAATGGCCCAACAGATTAACGGTCCAAAAATGGGCCGACTGTAACGACGGGCTGAATTTGGCCCACAAGCAGAAAATGACAGTAACGGGCCATAAGTAACTGAATGCTGCAAATGATCCCAAGAAGAAATGGGCCCTTAGAAGGCCGAAAGATAACTTGAGCTGGAAACGGGCCAATGGAATAATGGGCCGTTAATGGGTATAAAGTGATACACTGTCCATTACGGGCCAGTTTCACCACGGGCCGTTTATGGGTGTAAAGTGATACACTGTTCATTATGGGCCAGTTTCACCACGGGCCGTTAATGAGCCAATAGTTACAAAGGGCCTCATATGGGCCGAAATACATCATGGGCCAGAAGTGAAAATGGGCTGGAATCATATTGGATGGCCCAGATGATGCTACTGGGCCTAATTCGGATAGGGCGTAACGAGCCTTGGGTTAGCGGGCCGTAAATGGGCTATACGGGAACATGTCGTTAACAGGCTTTCCACGGGCCGGCCCGCCACCTTTTGACCAAGTCAAACGGACCGGCCTTTTCACAGGAATGGGCCACTATTGGGTCGTGCCATGTGTCGACGTATCATAGGCGCCTTCTGTCCAATGAGTGGATGACATCTGTCCCAATGATGAGTCGACACGTGTTTCCTCCAGCCAATGATGATTTTACATGTGGAAAATCCCCATTGGTCGGGGCTGTTAACGGGTTATCGGATCCAAAACCCGACCCGATAGCTTAACGGCGTTCCGTTACGTTGGATGCCACATGTCGGTCACCCTTGACGAAAGCACTTCTGTGACGCGAGATTTATCGTCATGGAAGTGGACACTTCCGTGATGATAATTTTGGTAACGTCATGGAACACTTCTACGACAGCACAAGTATGACTATCTTGATTCTGTCATAAAATCGTCATGGATGTACATGCATGAAAAAAACCGCGACCTACTGTGACAAACACGTATCATCACGGAAGTGTATTTTTTGTAGTGTTCACATCCTTCGGCATGACAAGATAATGACCTGTAGTTAAATCAAACAAAGAAGGTGCAGGCAGGGTAATAATCTCACTGTGTTTCTTGTTAAATCTCAGGTTATACAGAAGCATCTTATCATCATTGTAATCAATAAACTCATGCGCTACCATGCTCCTGCAATCTTTAAAGGTAACAGGCAGCAGTGTTTCCTCTTTCTCATCATGCCTAACAGGTATCTCAAAATATTTAGCAAGACGTGCATCATGGATACCTCCAAAGATGGGGCCCTTTGTATGGTTTAAACTTAACCATTTAGCAATAACGGCACCCATACTAAAAGTGTTATCACCGAATAAGGCATGGAGCAGAATAATAATATCAGGAACACTTAAGTTTCCACTATTCCCACGACCAATTAAGCATCCACTAGCAAATATGGCAAAGTAGCATAAAACAGGAAAATGTATGCTATTGATCCTCGCATCGGAACCCTTTCTCGGTTCCCCTAAGGTAATAGTATCAATAAAACCATCCACATCTTTATGATGTGGTTCAACTAGGCTGCCTTCAAAGGGTATTCTACAAACCGCGCAAAAATTACGCAATGACATTTCCTTAGCCTCATCATATAAATGAAAAGATACTGAAGGAGGTGATTACTTAGGATAATAGTAAAATTTTGGACGAAAGTATTGGTAAGTAAGAGATACGGTTTGATCCGGTCATGGAGGAAGTCAGTGAGGCCCGCATTTTCAGCCAAAGAATAAAAGTCTTCATAAATCCCGGCTGCTCTCAAGAAATTATCACAAGGCCATTCACACGACCATATTTCCGCTATGCGAGGAAGATTATACTTGGCCTTTTATTTTTCCTTAGCTTGTTTATCCCTGGAGCTTTGGCTAGAGGAGCCCCTCAAGAACAACCTCTTCATCTTTTTATGAAAATTTCTGAAAGTTTTAGTAACTTCAAAATCAAAGTGAATAAAACTAAACAAGATTGGTAGCAACTACTCCTACAAGTGCCTAGAGCCTATATCATGCATTAGAATCACTTGGGACCTCATAAATTTGACATGCAAGCTCAAGAACAGGGTCACCTATGCAGCAAATATTTGCAATGAATAAAGCACTAGAACAAAAACTAATTGGACCAATGGAGGAGTCACATACCAAGGAACAATCTCCCAAAGCAGTTTTGTGAATGGAGCTTTAAGCAAGGAGATCAAAAATTGCAGTAAAATGAGCTAGAACTCATGCTTGAGCTGGATGGGGATTTTTTTTGGGATGAAGACGAAGTGTATGGGTGCAGGAATAAGTGGAGGGGGGCAGCCAAGGGCCCACGAGACAGGGGGCGCGCCCAGGGGGTGTGGGCGTGCCCTCCACCCTCGTGGCCAGGTGCTTGCCCCCCTGCAGTGTTCTCAATGCCTAAAAGCCTCAAATATTCCATAAAATATCATACTAAATTTGCAGGGCATTTGGAGCACTTTTATTTTCGGGATACTTCTACTGCATGGATAATTCAGAAAACAGACAGATAATACTATTTTTGCTTTATTTATTCTAATTAACAGAAATTGAAAAGAGGGTACAGAAGGTTGTGCCTTCTAGTTTCATCCATCTCATGATCATCAAAAGGAATCCACTAACAAGGTTGATCAAGTCTTGTTAAAAAACTCATTCCGAATAACATGAAACCGGAGAAATTTCGAATAACACTAGGTTACCTCAACGGGGATATGAACATCCCCAACAATAAGAATATCATACTTTTTCTTGACAGTAGGGAGAGGAAATTCAAAACCTCCTATAATAATAGTTGGACATTTTCCAATAGAATTGATGCTATGAACTTGAGGTTGTTTCCTCGGAAAGTGTACCATATGCTCATTACCATTAACAAGAAAAGTGACATTGCCTTTGTTGCAATCAATAATAGCCCCTGCAGTATTCAAAAAGGGTCTACCAAGGATAATCGACATACTATCGTCCTCGGGGATATTAAGAATAACAAAGTCCGTTAAGATAGTGACATTTGCAACCACAACAGGCACATCCTCACAAATACCAACAGGTATAGCAGTTGATTTATCAGCCATTTGCAAAGATATTTCAGTAGGTGTCAGCTTATTCAATTCAAGTCTACGATATAAAGAGAGAGGCATAACACTAACACCGGCTCCAAGATCACATAAAGCAGTTTTTAACATAATTTCTTTTAATGGAGCATGGTATAGTTGGTACTCCTGGACCTCCAAGTTTCTTTGGTATTCCACCCTTAAAAGTATAATTAGCAAGCATGGTGGAAATTTCAGCTTCCGGTATCTTTCTTTTATTTGTAATGATATCCTTCATATATTTAGCATAAGGGTTTGATTTAAGCATATCTGTTAAGCGCATACGTAAGAAGATAGGTCTAATCATTTCAGCAAAGCGCTCAAAATCCTCATCATCCTTTGTCTTGGATGGTTTAGGAGGAAAAGGCATGGGTTTCTGAACCCATGGTTCTCTTTCTCTACCGTGCTTCCTAGCAACAAAATATCTTTTATCATAACATTGATTCTTTGATTGTGGGTTTTCAAGATCAACAGCAGGTTCAATCTCTACATCATTATTTTTGCTAGGTTGAGCATCAACATGAACATTATCATTGACATTACCACTAGGTTCATGTTCATCACCTGATTGTGTTTCAACATCAGAAATAGAAATATCATCGGGATTCTTAGGTGTGTCTTCAACAAGTTCACTAGAAGCATGCAAAGTCCTATTATTTTTCTTTTTTTTCTTTTTAGAAGGACTAGGTGCATCTACATTTTTTCTCTGCGAGTCCTGCTCGATTCACTTAGGGTGTCCTTCAGGATACAAAGGTTCCTGAGTCATTTTACCAGTTCTAGTGGCCACTCTAACAGCAAAGTCATGTTCATTATTTAGTTCATCAAGCAAATCACTTTGAGCTTTAAGTACTTGCTCAGCTTGAGTGGTAACCATAGAAGCATATTTGCTAATGAGTTTAAGTTCTCCTTTAACTCTAGCCATATAATCACTCAAGCGTCCTATCTCGAAAGCATTATTCTTTAATTCTCTGCCAACATAAGTATTAAAACTTTTTTGTCTAGCCATAAAGTCATCAAATTCATCTAAGCATGGGCTATGGAATTTAGTAGAGGGAATTTCAACTTTATCATATCTATAGAGAGAATTTACCTTTACTACCTGTGTCGGGTTATCAAGACAATGTGTTTCTCAACAGGCGGTATATTAAGGCCATGTATTTCTTCAATAGGAGGTAAATTCATAACATCTTCAGCTTTAATACCTTTTTCTTTCATTGATTTCTTTACCTCTTGCATATCTTCAGGACTGAGAAATAGAACACCTCTCTTCTTCGGAGTAGGTTGAGAAATAGGCTTAGGAGTTGGCTCAATTGGTTCAGGAATTGGCTCATGGAGAGTCCAATTATTTTCATTAGTCAACATATTATTCAATATCAATTCAGCTTGGTCGGCTGTTCTTTCCCTGAAAACACAACCAACACAACTATCCAAGTAATCCTTGGAAGCATCGGTTAGTCCATTATAAAAGATATCAAGTATTTCATTTTTCTTAAGAGGATGATCAGGCAAAGCATTAATTAATCGGAGAAGCCTCCCCAAGCTTGTGGGAGACTCTCTTCTTTGATTTGCACAAAATTATATATTTCTCGCAAGGCAGCTTGTTTCTTATGAGCAGGGAAATATTTAGCAGAGAAGTAATAAATCATATCCTGGGGACTATGCACACAACCAGGATCAAGAGAATTAAACCAAGTTTTAGCATCACCCTTTAATGAGAACAGAAATATCTTAAGGTTATAATAATAGCAAGACTTCTCATCATTAGTAAACAGGGTGGCTATATCATTCAACTTGGTAAGATGTGCCACAACAGTTTCAGATTCATTACCATAAAAAGGATCAGATTCAACCAAAGTGATTATCTCAGGATCAATAGAGAATTCATAATCCTTATCAGTAACATAGATATGTGAAGTAGCAAAAGCAGGGTCAGGTTTCATTCTAGCATTAAGGGACTGGTGCTTCCATTTAGCTAATAACCTCTTAAGATCATATCTATCATTGCAATCAAAAATAGCTCTAGCAGCTTCTTCATCCATAATGTAACCCTCAGGAACAACAGGCAATTCATAATTAGGGGGATAACCTTCATCATCACTATCATCAATAATTTCATTCCCTCTAACCCTAGCAACTTGTTTATCAAGATATTTGATGACCCACAAGTGTAGGGGATCTATCATAGTCCTTTCAATAAGTAAGAGTGTCGAACCCAAGGAGGAGCAGAAGGAAATGATAAGCGGTTTTTAGTAAGGTTTTCTCTACAAGCACTTAAATTGTAGGTAATAGATAGTTCTGTGATAAGATAAATAATAACGAGCAACAAGTAAATAAAGTAAATAAAGTGTAGCAAGGTGGCCCAATCCTTTATGTACCAAAGGATAAGCCTGGACAATTTCTAATAATAATAAAGGAGCTCCCGGGGAGACATTGGGAATTATCGTCAAGCTAGTTTTCATCACGTTCATATGATTCGCGTTCGGTACTTTGATAATTTGATATGTGGGTGGACCGGAACATGGGTACTGCCCTAACTTGGACAAGAATCCCACTTATGATTAACCCCTATTGCAAGCATCCGCAACTACAAAAGAAGTATTAAGGTAAACCTAACCACAACATTAGACATATGGATCCATAACAGCCCCTAATGAAGCAAAGCATAAACTAGGGTTTAAGCTTCTGTAATTCTAGCAACCCATCATCTACTTATTACTTCCCCATGCCTTCCTCTAGGCCCAAATAATGGTGAAGTGTCATGTAGTCGACGTTCACATAACACCACTAGAGGAAAAGACAACATACATCTCACCAAAATATCGAACAAACACCAAATTCACATGACTACTAATAGCAAGACTTCACCCATGTCCTCAGGAACAAACGTAACTACTCACAAAGCATATTCATGTTCATAATCAGAGGAGTAATAATATGCATAAAGGATCTGAACATATGATCTTCCACCAAGTAAACCAATTAGCATCAACTACAAGGAGTAATCAACACTACTAGCAACCCACACGTACCAATTTGTGATTTTGATACAAGATTGGATACAAGAGATGAACTAGGATTTTGAGAGGAGATGGTGCTGGTGAAGATGTTGATGGAGATTGACCCCCTCTCGATGAGAGGATCATTGGTGATGACATTGGTGATGATTTCCCCCTCCCGGAGGGAAGTGTCCCCGGCAGAACAGCTCCACCAGAGCCCTAGATTGATTCCGCCAAGGTTCCGCCTCGTGGCGGTGGAGTTTCGTCCCGTAAGCTTGCCCCCAATTTTTTCCAGGGTAAAAGTGATGATATAGCAGAAGATGGACGCCGGAGGCCCACCAGGGGGCCTAGGAGATAGGGGCGCGCCCTATAGGGGGGGGGCGCCCCCTGTCTCCTGGACAGGGTGTGGGCCCCTGGCCTATTTCTTTCGCTCAGAAATTCTTAATAATTCCAAAAAGTTGTTTCGTAGATTTTCAGGACTGTTGGAGCTGTGCAGAATAGGTTCCCTACGTTTGCTCCTTTTCCAGCCAGAATTCCAGCTGCCGTCATTCCCCCTCTTCATGGTAAACCTTGTAAAATAAGAGAGAATAGCCATAAGTAATGAGATATAATGTGTAATAACAGCCCATAATGCAATAACTATTGATATAAAAGCATGATGCAAAATGGACGTATCAACTCCCCCAAGCTTAGACCTCGCTTGTCCTCAAGCGGAAGCCGAAATCGAAAAATATGTCCACATGTTTAGAGATAGAGGTGTCGATAAAAATAAAATACGGACATGAGGGCATCATGATCATTCTAATAACAACAACATATATAGATTTTGTCATATGATTTCTTATGCTCAAGTGACAATCAATTCACAATTTCAAGTATGGTTGAAAAACTTCATTGAGAACTAACAAACTATAATCTCAATCATTGAAGCAATCGCAATTTACCATAACATCAGAAAGAGTCAACAATGGAGGTTTTCAGCAAGCTCACATACTCAACTGTCTTGTAGTCTTTTATAATTGCTAACACTCACGCAATACTTGTGGTTATGAAGTTTCAGCCGGACACTGAGAAAGATAGGGGCTTATTGTGTTGCCTCCCAATGCATTCATCTTTAGGTGATGTCAACAATAATAGCCCATGATAACGAACATCCAATTGGATATATATATATATATATATATATATATATATATATATATCATGATCTTTCAAACACGAGGAGCTTGCCAAAGGATTAAATGAAAAAGGGAAAGGTGAGGATCACCTTGACTCAAGCATAATGTAAAAACATAAAGTAAAAGATAGGACCTTCGCAGAGGTAAGCAGAGGTTGTCATGCGCGTTTAGGGTTGATGCATAAAATCTTAATGCAAAAGAACGTCACTTTATATTGCCCCTTGTGTGTGGACCTTTATTATGCAGTCCGTCGCTTTTATTACTTCCACAACAAGTTCGTACAAAGCTTATTTTCTCCGCACTAATAAGTCATACATAATTAGAGAGCAATTTTTATTGCTTGCACCGATGACAACTTACTTGAAGGATCTTACTCAATCCATAGGTAGATATGGTGGACTCTCATGGCAAGAGTGGGTTTAAGGATAATTGGAAGCACAACTAGTATCTCTACTTGGTGCAAGGAATTTGGCTAGCATGAGGGGGAAAGGCAAGCTCAACATGTTTGGAAGGTCAATGACAATATACTTTAACTGATATTTGAGAAAACATAAACTGTTACTTTGTCTTCCTTTTCCAACATCAACTCTTTTAGCATGTCATACTTAATGAGTTCTCACAATCATAAAAGATGTCCAAGATAGTATATTTATATGTGAACCTCTCTTTCCTTATCACTTCCTATTAATTGCAACGATGACCAAAACTACGTTAATCAACTCTCAACAATTTTTATGCCTCATACTTTCTATATGTGAAGTTATCACTATCCATAAGATCAATAAGAACTCTTTAGTTCTTTCTACTTCCTCAAGATCATAGCAACAAAGCAAAGCCCTTGACTCAACACTAATCTTTATTATAGATAGCTCGCGGACTCGAATACAAAAAGAGATCACAATGCAGAACTCAAACTACTTAATATCAAAACTTCAATCTACTAGATCAAGATGCTACTAAAAGGATCAAACTAAATAAAGTGGTAAAGATAGGAGTGTGATGGTGATACGATATCGGGGCACCTCCCCCAAGCTTAGAAGTTGCCAAGGGGAGTGCCCATACCCATGTGATTATTTCCTCGGAGGTGGTAAAGTAGGAGTTGTTGATGATGTAGGCTTGTCGTTCGTCTTCCAAGGCATAGGCTATCCATCACAGAAGGATGATCGAGTCTCCGGGATCCTTAAATCTGCAGCCAAACTCATTCGCTTGAATCTATATTCATACTCACAGTTCTGGTTTTGCAGGTCATAGATCTGGGCTTGGAGGTGCTCGATTTTCTCTTGAAGCTTGAAGATGGTCTCCCTAATGACTTTAGCATCTAGCTTGTGGTTGTTGGTGAACTCCGTGATCATCATCTGGTTGGCATTGAGTCCACGCTCCACCATCCCTTGACACTTGAAAACTTCCTGCTCCACGGCTTCGAGCTTTGTCTCCACGCTCCCAGTACGCCTTGGTCTCTCCACATCGCGGATGTGAATCACCCCCTCACGCATCTAAATGGTTTGAGGGTGTTGCAGTACCTCCGCGAGGTAGGGGTTGATAACCCTCTCGAAAAACTTGTCCTTGGGAGTGCTTGGAGACGCCATGATGTTCTAGATCTGAAACAGAAACAGCTCGAAACGAAACAGAGGATATTTGCCTGATACGGTGGTCAAAACCTTCGGGAGTATATATAATGAATTTTTACCGACCAAAATACGTAAAATACAAGAAAACGGAGTCTAGGAAGCACATGAGGTGCTCACGAGACAGGGGGGCGCGCCCTACAGGGGGGGGCCTCCACTCTCGTGGGAGCCTCGTGTCCCTTTCGGACTACTTCTTTCTTCCTAAAATTCTTAAATATTCCAAAACTAATAAAAATTGCCATTGGAGTTGTTTTGGAGTCGGTTTACTTACCGTACCACATACCTATGCCTTTTCAGAGTCTGGAACATTCTGGAAAGTGACCCTTATGTATTCCTCAGCGGTTACGGTTTCAATAATATTAGTTTCAACATTGATAGGATTACCTGAAACATAGTGTTTAATTCTTTTACCGTTTACCATCCTCGGATTTGTGCCTTCGAAGTTGTTGATTTTTATGGCACCAGAACGATAGACCTCCTCGATAACGTAGGGACCTTCCCATTTTGAGAGAAGTTTCGCTGCAAAAAATCTTAAACGAGAGTTGAATAATAACACATCATCTCCTACGTTATCACGCGTTTGTATCCTCTTATCATGCCAGCATTTGACTTTTTCTTTGAAAAGCTTGGCATTCTCATAGGCTTGGGTTCTCCATTCATCAAGTGAGCTAATATCGAATAACCTCTTCTCACCGGCAAGCTTAAAGTCATAATTGAGCTCTTTAATAGCCTAATATGCTTTATGTTCAAGTTCAAGAGGTAAATGACACGCTTTTCCATAAACCATCTTATAAGGAGACATACCCATAGGATTTTTGTATGCAGTTCTATAGGCCCATATTGCATCATCAAGTTTTCTGGACCAACTCTTTCTATATCTATTCACAATCTTTTGCAAAATTAACTTGATCTCTCTATTGCTCAACTCTACACTACAAAAAAATACACTTCCGTGATGATACGTGTTTATCACAGTAGGTCGCGTTTTTTGTCATGAATGTACATCCATGACAAATTTATGACAGAATCAAGATAGTCATACTCGTGCTGTCGTAGAAGTGTTCCATGACATTACCAAAATTATCATCACGGAAGTGTCCACTTCCATGATGATAAATCGCGCGTCACAGAAGTGCTTTCGTCAAGGGTGACCGACATGTGGCATCCACCGTAACGGAACGCCGTTAAGCTATCGGGTCGGATTTTGGCTCTGATAACCCGTTAACAGCCCCGACCAACGGGAAATTTCCACGTGTAAAATTCTGATTGGCCGAAGGAAACACTCGTCAGCTCGTCAGTGGGCCAGATGTCGCCCGTCCATTGGAGGAGACATGCCTAAGATACGTCGACACGTGGCTGGGCCCAACAAGGCCCATATAGGTTAAAAAGGCCGACCCAGTCAAAGGCCCGTAGAACTTAATCAGGTACTAGTGGGCCAGCCCAATAGTGGCCTACTTAATAAAGGCCCATTTACGGCCCGAAGCCAGATCTGGCCCGTTAAATGTTCGCCCAATATTTGGGCCCATTTACGGCCCAAAGCCAGACCTGAGCCGTTAATTGTTCGCCCAATATTTGGGCCCATTCGCGGCCTGAAGCCAGATCTGGCCCGTTAATTGTTCGCTGAATATTTGGGCCCAACTACAGCCCAGTGACTTTCGGCCTGTTAGAGGCCTGATGCAGACATGGGCCCATTTCAGCCCGATGTGGCTTTCGGCCTAGGAATGGCCCGTGCTGCCCATGGGCCATATATGGTCCGACAGGACATCGGGCCCACTAACGGCCCGTGCTAAAGGTGGCAACAGTTAAGCCCAACATGACTTTGGGCCTGTTAAAGGCCTGTCGCGTAATTCGGCCCGTTGATGCCTGTACTAAGCTTTCAGCCTCTTAAAGGCCCATGATATCAGTGGGCCAACTAAGGCCCGAGATATGTTTCGGCCTGGTAATGCCCCATGAGCTAACTGGGCCCAAAATGGCCCGGTCTACATTTCGGCCTGCTGAAGGCCCGTCGACGACTAGAGAAAATTGAGGCCCAATATGCATTTTGGCCTGCTAAAGGCCCATGGTTTCATCTCGGCTGTAACAGGCTAGTACAATATTCAGCCTGTTAATGGCCCAACGCTACCTGGGCCAAACTAAGCGCTGGGTCGACAAAAGGCCCAACTAAATATAGGTCGGTGTACGTTTGGGTCTGGCGCAATGTGTGAAGGCCCCAATCATTCGGGCCCAAGAAAGATGCAGGCCGGCCCAATTGTGGCCCGCTAAAAACCTGGCCTGTTAGAGTCGAATGTTTCGGCCCGGTCGACTACATCTGATTTTTTTTTCAGATAGCGAATGATGGCAGTAACTAGTAGGAATTAAGAACAAACCTACTCTATACAATAAATAAATTACGACATAGTAACTAAGAATAAACCTACACTATACAATAAAGGATTTAAGGTATATTACATCCACTAGGCATCGAAGTTCGCCACCAGTGATCATAAAGCGCAATGAAGAAGCAGATTACAAAAACTGGGCACCATTGCAGCGTAACAAAATAATACTGAACCGAGACCACTTCCAAGACAGTTCAAGAAAGGTTAGCCTTGCGGGGGAACTGCTGCGCAAGCTACTGAGCAAGGCTGTGAGACCGGCCTAGCATGTCGTTCATAGCTTCCAGGTGTAGCTGTTTAGCGATGAGGTTCTCATTGGTGTTCTTCGCAATCTTTCTTAGAAATAGGACTTCAAGTTGAAGTTGAGTTGCAGAATGCCTTTCTGCTAGAACTTGGGACTGAATAAGTCAAACTGATTCAGACAACGAATTCTGTGAGCTTGTATGACTGTTAGTCTCAAGTAACTTGAACACTTCATCAAGACAAGACTTTGGGGTTGTCTCGCTATCTTCAAAATGTTTTGCCTTCTTTGCTGCAATATATGTTGGGTTTGTCTCACAGCCTTCAGCAGACTTGTGCATGCCATCAGGCATATCACCCTGAAACAAAGAAGAGAGATGACAGGTTTTGCACATGTATAAAGAAGATGATAACTGTTCTGTCAATTCTATCCAATTTCAAATTAGAAAATAAAGAGTAAGTTCAAAATATCAATAGCATAATTTGGCATTGTTCATAATGCGGGGAACTTCACCACACTACTGGATTACCATGTCAACATAACAAGCATAGATGAAGGGCAAAGAAAATCATTATATCTATTTTGGATAATGTGCATGATATGTTGTTCATATCATCAGCCACATCAGTAAGATAAAACAGGAGATGACAAGGTGCAAACGTGGGCTGCTTCACCACACACTGGATTATAGATCCACAAAACCAAGCATACATATAGGGAGTATTAAGTAATGTGCATGGTATGAATAAGGAATTTGGTTTTACAAGTAAAACTTAGAACTTACGGTTCTTACGAACATGCATTTTGCTAGAAACAACAAACTAAACAGCAGTAAACGATAGGGAGTATGAGCAAATTAAACAGCAGTTGAGGATAAAGGCTTTAGAAGGACTGACTTACATTAATAGTTAACACTGGCTTTATAATGCCCTTTTCCATGTCAAGGGAATGATAACTCAAGAATTTCAGCACAAAATCTTCTTCATAAGCATTGCCTGTACTCTACATTTTGTAGAGAGTAATTATAGATATGATAATACTAGAAGGGATAGAGGATAATGAAGATAAGATGCAGATTGATGCTACATAATCAACTACCAATCCCTGGAAGTACAAGCGTTACAGGACAAAATGTACTGACAAGAGCAATGGGCTACACTTCTGCACTGGCATTGTCTATGTATTCTACTTGTTGGTAAGATTAAATATAGATCTGATCTTTTTTAGTAAATGGTGGGCGAGGGAGATAAGATGCAGAATGCTACAAAATGAACCAATCCATCTTCCCATAATACAAGAGTGTTTTGAACACTGGTGTACTGTACAAAACGTTCTTATATTATGGGACGGAGGGAGTAGTTGTCAATGTAAGTATAGTGATAGACCACGTTCAGTCCTTACAAGAGGACAGCAGAGCTAAACCTCTTCAAAAGCATTGGGCTGATTCTAAATTTGTGTAAGAGTCCATATGGATCTTATAATGTCCACCAAATGGACGATTACGAGGCTAACATGTGCAGTGATGCTACATAATCAAACAACTATGAAAGTAAGCATGGTCATACAGGGCAAGAGGTACTCACAAGAGCAATCCAGTGTGTAGTATAGTTGCGAGATTCTGTGGTCCCTTGAGAACGAATGTTCTTCTGCTAACAATTTTCGTACAAGTGAGACATTAAGGCAAATGCAGGAATGTAGTTCAAATTGTGATGTGATATCATAGACAGTACCTTACGCTGCAGCCGAGACCAATGTGTAACAAGATTATTCCAGTCACTGTCGGATAAATGTAGCACCGGAGACTTTACAGAAGTTTCGTTCAGAGGCTTGCCATCGAAGTGCGCTTGCCTCAGGTAGGAACGATACTTCATCAACGAGTGCTTGAAAAGCGCAACCAACCCTTGCTCGTCATCACAATCCAGTTTGCCCCTCGCCTATTTAAAAGAATGAAATCTTGTGTCTTCTATTAGCAGAAACATATGCAGTAATGACCATGAATAACATTAGATCATTACTTACACATAAGTTGCGGAGGAAGACTGGAAATTGTTCTGTGTCTGCGGTATAATCTTTCCATGAAGGAAAGATGCGCACAAAGTTCCTGACAACAACATAAGCTTCGTCTTCTAAACTGGGAAGAAATGGAACATGGGTCCTATTTGCTGCAATTGGGGCTCTCTCTGGTTCGAAAAGGGATTTGGAAACTAGATTTGGTGTACTCTTTGCTGGAACGGGGATTTTGCATCGTACAACTGGTGCTATGTCAACTGGCATAATCATACTGTTTGCTGTAGTTGGGGTCTGCTAAGTTGGGGCATCAGAAATGACCAGTTTAGTAGGGCTAGAGTTTGCTAGAGTTGGGGTATATTGTGGGTCAGGTGATATTGCAACTACACCTAATGGGCTATTTAATTTATCAGGTGCCACTACCTTTTCCAAATACTTTGCTTGTGCTCCTCCACGACCAGCAATCGCCCTCTTCCTTTTGAACGTCTAATACACAAGAACAACATTTGAATGGATAAATATGGTATGATGACAGATGGAGTATGTACTGAAAATGGATAGGCAGGGCGTATTCACATACGCGATGTGTAAACTAAGCTAATGGCAGTTCAACAAAGTAGAAGCAATGCAAAGCATCAGTTGCAAGATATGTGCAAGCAGTGTAACCTTGGAAAGTTAGAGCAAGTACCTTGATGGGTGAATAAGATAGGGCATCTTCCTCTGACTCCTCCACTAGGGAGCTACATTGACTTAGGTCTCCCTCTAGCTCAGAATCACTGTTAGGATCATATTCTGAGCATGAATCTGTAGGTGGAGAGCGTTTGCATTGCATTGCATCCAGACTTGATTTCAGTCCCTTAATGCCAAGTTTGACAGCCATGGCATTGTTCTGCTTTATTCTTTTCATGCGCGCAAGCTCATAATCATTATGATGCTGTTCAGAATCTGAGATTCATGAAAACATAAAAAGTAGTCAGATTATCTATGGAATGCATTGCGGATTCAACTCGGAGAGTGTCTCCCTATAAACCCCTGCATATACAAAGTTCACCTCCCCAACCATGCTGACCAGACCACACACAGAAATACAAACCCCTTATGTCTCTATAACAGGCAGGCACACATTTCAAAACTGAAGTAGGAACATTAGAATCATATGAAATTCGTATTTGAACAAATAAACAAAGCAATTATGAGTGGCGTAATGTTTAGCTTCAAGGGTGGAGTGTTGGTAGTGCGACACAAAGCAAGTAGGCAGATTGTATTCCATGTAAAAGATCGAAACCTATGTAAAAGCTGGAAATGACACTTTCTTTCTATACAATGCAGTGTTCGTTACCCACACATGATGGAAGAGATCACATAGAGAAATACTATTCACTCATGTCTACGGTTCCAGTATTTAGAAACAGGGTGGTCCACCCTAAAAGAATATTGACAACAAATATGATAAGGCAAGCATAGACGTAGTGAATCAATCATTTACTTGTGAGCTTATTAGGACAAGTATGGAAAATTGTAACTGCAGTAAGAGACCGTCCAAAATCTGAATGAAGAAGTTTGTCTAGCACTTATTGTTTGCAACTAATCGATGTGAATAATTGGATATTATATCGAATGAGTAAGAAAGACAAGTAAAATTGTCAACAAACCTGGCTTGCAGTAGTAATCTGGGTCAATGTCACTACGACCAACAATCCAAAATGACTAGTTTCTGTTCCGATGGCCGGAATTTTGAAAACCCTGTGAACTTTAGAGGTACTAAAGATTACCGAAATACATCTGAACCATTATGTGTAGGTAGCACTGAGAACACAACAAACCCTAATGACAGTCCTTCCTAATGAGTAATGAATCAATTAGAAAATGGGTGATGAAGAGTGGCTACTGAGTGTTGAGGACGTATCTCGGGATAAATCGGGTTGGCTTGGTGGGTGCTGCACGCCTGAGCCCTGAATGGACTAGGAAGGTAGGCATGACGGTGCGCCCGGGCAGCGGTGACGCTGTTGGGCGAGCGGCTCCTGGCCTCCTGTTAGTCTGGCATCTCCTCCTAGAGTCATGCCGTCCGGGGACGGCAAGTCGCCGGCGAGGCAGGCGGCTGGGGGCGAGTAGAGATCAGATGCGTGTCAGAGTAAATGACCACGGGTAGCCTAGCCGGGCTCCCTTTGGCCCTTAGAAAAAACAATGGGCTAGCCGAGCCTTGAAGCGCCCAAGACACGGGGTCGCCTTCCTCCGGCCGGCTATCACATAGGCCGACTACTGGAAGGCGGCCCGGCCATAAACTCCCTTGGAGGATGCCACAATAGGGCCGACTCCAAGAAGCCGGTCGAGGAACGGCCGACTCCAAGAAGCCGGCCCAAGAAGATCGACTCCAAGAAGCCGGCTCCTGGCAAGCGGCCATGGGCCGTACCCTAAAAGTCCGCACCAACATGACGACAATGGGATGGGGCGTGGCTACAGCAGACCCTGCCACCCCCGAATCCCGGAACATGCATGGCTACATTACGCCGTACGGGGCGGCCATCTCCCGTCCGGCGTGGCACTGTTGCCATGCAGAACATGACGCCCACCACGATGGGACGCCAGTACGGCCCGTAGGCGGCGGGCCCCTTCGGCCAGAGAGTCACCCGTAGGCGGCCTGGCCTCCTCCAGCCGGCCTGAGGCCGGGCCGGCTTCCTATAGCCGGCTTGCTCCCCTCCTCGAGGCGCGTGCACCATTAAGGAGGCGAGATGAGGTAAGGCTATAGTGAGAGCCCGCAAGGCGGCGACACTTTAGCCATTCTTACCTCGACAAAGCCCTCGTCATCAGAGGCGAGGCAACAGTAACCAGCCCCCGACAAAGACCCCCAAGCGGTGGGGCCGGCCTGTCGACCAATGGGACAGCAGCCGGCGGGACCCACCAGTCTGCGGGCCCCAGTAGCCGGCAGAGAAGCCGACGGTCGTAGACGCTGACGGCCTGGACCCATGTCCAGCCGGATTACCATTGTACCCCCGGGGGGTAGGCCTATATAAAGCCCCCGGGACATCCATGCAAAGGGTTGATCTCATAGAGTTTTAGACACCACCATAGGGAGAGAAGAGAGCTAGCCTTGCCCTCCTTCCTCCTCCCACCAAACATCTCAAGGAGCCTCTTGTAGCTTCTTATCGATCTAGTGATCATGCAGAGACCCCGCAAAGCAGGAGTAGGGGTATTATCTCCACGGAGAGCCCCCAACCTGGGTAAGATCCGCCGGCGTGCATGTCTTCGCCTTATCCCGTTTCCAGGCACCGGCGATATCTTACTGGCTCCCACAATGATAAGCCATCCATTGGCATATGTCGCACCTACCACCCAACATTTGGCACCCACCATGGGGCCAGGTGTACCGTCGTCCGGAGACCTGCTTTGGACGGGAACCCTTTTCCTCCCCAGCGAGCCCGGCATGCCCGATGGTGTTTGCCCCGACGCGCTGCAAAGCATCGATGACGCCTGCACAACGAGCTGCCTCGCCGATCTTCTTGGCGAGACTCGCATCTCCGACGAGCCCGCATCCAACACGGGCACGGGCTGCCCCGAGAACCGCCTCGTCAGCCTCCTCGACCAACTCCAAATCTCCGGCGAGCCTACCGCGGACTTGGAGTCGGTCGGCTCCAACGACCCGATGCTTGTCGACTCCGACACGGCGTCGCTCGATGCCTTCCCCACCAACTTGATCATCTTCGACGACCCTCTCCCTCGGGCCGACAGCGGCGGCAGCACCGTCACCGAAGGGCTAGTCATCAGCGACGGCATCACCTCCGACGAGAATGCCCACGACGCCCTGTAGGCAATGCTGCACGATATGTCCGCCCCCATCCCGGCGGACGTTGACGCTGAGACGCTGGAGGCACGCCGTCTTGCCCTCCTTGCGGATGGCCAGAGGATAGCCTCCATGAGACGCCTCACGGAAGCCCACCAGCACGAAGTCGACCCCACCGCCTTCGGCACGCCGCCTCCAGAAGGGCCAAGCCGAGTCGGTGTCATCAAGAAACGCGGCGCGGCCATCGCCAGCATGCTAGGAGCGGACCGCCCAGTCTTTGCCACGCCCCTCGAGAATCTATGCGCCGCCCAGTCGATCGTAGACGAGCTAAATGGACTGGGGGCCGACAAGCTCCCCTACATGACCAGACGCATCCAACACCTGATCGACGCGGCCGCAGAGCGGCACGAAGCCGGCGTCCGAGCTGGAAGCCCCCCTCGCCGAGAGCACGGCGCGACATCGCGTACGCTGACTGCGGGCGGCGCCCGTACAAGACAAGAGAAGGAGCTGGCTGCTAGTCGCAGCCGGACTGGAATCACCATCGAGCGCGACGCAGAAGGCCATCCTCGAGGTGTGGAACGACGAGGCGACCCGCCTCATCCTCCGCCTCGCAGGGAGAGATATCCCACCCCGCCGCCTGTCGTGCATCCGACTCTCAGCGGCCGACTTGGTCGCCGCGAAGGAGTCGGCGAGAATGATGCCCGCCATCGGATCGACCGCCTTGCGCGATCCCTGGCCCTGGAAGAAGAAGATGATGTCGGCCCGCCTTGTTTCAGCCCCCGCATCCGTGACGAGCCCTTTCCCAAAGGGTTCTCGCTCCCAAGAGACACTCCCAAGTACAATGGCTCCGTGAATCCGGAAGATTGGTTGATCGACTACTCCACCGCAGTTTGCATAGCAAACGGCAACAGACGCGTTGCCGTGAAATATGTCCCCCTGATGCTCCAAGGCATGACACGCACCTAGCTCAACAACCTCAAACCTTACAGCATCAACAGCTGGCTGGACTTCACCGAAGCCTTCATACGCAACTTCACCAGCACCTACAAACGGGCTCCCAAGCCCCGACAGCTCTCCTTGTGCATACAAGGGCCCAATGAATCGACCCGCAACTACCTCACGCGTTGGGACGAGCTCCGCAACTCCTGCGAGGGGGTGCACGAGGTTCAGGCCATAGAATACTTCACTGCCGGGTGCAGAGAGGGCACTCTCCTCAAGCACCGACTCCTCTGCAACGAGCCGGCTACCCTCGACGAGCTACTGATCATAGCGGACAAGTATGCCACGGCCGACTCTTCAATGAAGACTGAGCTCCGGATAGACGCCTCTGGGAAAGTGCTGGCGCCGGCTCCCAAGACGCCGGCTGGAGAATCAAGCCGACGCCCGTATCAAAGCGACCACAATCGCAAGGCCCCTATGCCGCCTTGCACTAGCCGGCAGGTGGCCACAGTCGAAGACGAGAAGCCTGAGGGGTGGCCGGCACCCAAGAAGTAGAAGGGCGGTAAGCCGGCTTGGCAGCCGGCTTTCTCCTATGAGCAAACCCTTGATGCCCCCTGCAAGTTCCACAGCAACGCGAAGCCGTCCAACCACACAACTCGGAAGTGCCATTGGCTCACCCGAATCTCCAAGGTGAGGGGTTGTTGCCGCCTCCGCCTGCGGGCCAGCCGCCTCCTGCCCCACAGTAGCCGGCCGCTCGGCCAGCAGTCGAAGCTATTCAAGATGAGTTCCCTGATGAGCAAGCCGCTTACGTCGTATTTACAAGCCAGAGAGAAGATCGGCGCAGCCGGCGCCGATAGAAGCAAGAAGTCAACGCGGTCGCCTCCAATAACCCCGAGTTCATGCACTGGTCAGAGAAGCCCATCAGCTGGAGCCAGGCCGACCACCCAGAGGTGATGCCATCTCCTGGCTCCTATGCTTTGGTTTTGGACGCCACCCTCGCGACAGAAAGGCGTGCTGCCCATTTCTCCCGCGTGCTGATAGATGGCGGGAGCAGCATCAACATACTATACCGAGATACCATGGAGAAGCTCAACATCAAGCCGAAGCAACTCATGCCAAGCCGGACTGTGTTCCATGGCATCGTACCCGGCCTATCCTGCTCACCAATCAGCAAGATCAAGATGGATGTCCTCTTTGGGGGCAAAGATCATTTCCGCCGAGAGGCAATATGGTTTGAGGTAGTGGATTTGGAGAGCCCTTACCACGCATTGCTTGGCCGACCAACGTTGGCCAAGTTTATGGCCGTGCCCCACTACGCCTACCTCAAGATGAAGATGTCGAGTTCCAAGGGCATCATCACCATAGCCGGAGACTATAAGAAGTCTTCTGAGTGTGCGGCAGCCAGCAGCTGGCTGGCCGAGTCCCTTGTGATCGCCGAAGAAAAGAAGATGCTAAATCGAGTTGTGGCTTTGGCTGGCAAGCAGCCGGCCCTGTCTCCTGACCCCAAGGAATGTGAAGCTCAAGGTTCTTTATAGCCAGCCAAGCAGACAAAGAAGATACCTCTGGACCCGGAGCACCCGGAGAGGCATGCTGTCGTGGGCACAGGCCTTGACAGAAAATAGGAAAGCGAGCTCGTCGATTTCCTCCATGAGAATCGGGACATCTTTGCATGGTCTCCCAAAGACATGCGGGGTGTTCCGACGGATTTCGCCGAGCACAAGCTACATGTTGGACCTAACGTCAAGCCGGTCAGGCAGCCCTTGCGCCGCCTATCAGAAGAGAAGAGAAGAGTTGTTGGTGAAGAGATAGCCCAGCTCCTAGCAGCCAGATTCATTATGGAAGTGTTTTTTCCTGAGTGGCTTGCCAACCCAGTCCTAGTGTTAAAGAAGAACAAGCAGTGGCGCATGTGCATTGACTACACTAGCCTCAACAAAGCCAGCCCTAAAGATCCTTTTGCTCTGCCAAGGATTGATCAAGTGATAGACTCCACAACCGGATGCGAGCTGTTGAGTTTTTTGGATGCTTACTCAGGCTACCACCAGACAAAGTTGGACCCAGCTTACCGCCTGAAGACCGCCTTCATCACTCCATTCGGAGCTTTTTGCTACCTGACCATGACATTCGGCTTGAGAAATGCCAGTGCCACCTTTCAGCGTTGCATGCAGAAATGCCTCCTCAAGCAACTCGGCAGGAATGCCCACGTCTACGTAGACGATGTATTGGTGAAGACGGAGAAACGCGGCACCCTGCTGGAAGACCTCAAGGAGACCTTTGAGAATTTGCGCCGGTTTCAGATCAAGCTCAACCCGGAGAAGTGCGTGTTCGGGGTACCAGCCGGCTAGCTTCTAGGCTTCCTGGTCGCCGAACGCGGCATCACCAATGAAGATCAAGGCCATAGAGAGAATGAAGATCCCTACTAAGCTGCGAGATGTCCAAAAGTTCACTGGATGCCTGGCATCTTTGAACAGGTTCATCAGCCAACTCGAAGAGAAGGCTCTCCCCCTCTACCGACTCATGAAGAAGTTCACTCACTTTGAGTGGAATGACCAGGCGGACCAAGCTTTCCACGAGCTGAAGAAGATGCTGTCCACACCGCCTGTCTTGGCGGCCCCAACTGAGAAAGATCCCATGTTCCTCTACTTTGCCGCCACCAGCCGGGTCGTCAGCACAGTTATCGTGGTCCAGCGTCCAGAAGAAGGCCGAGCTCAGCTAGTCCAGAGGCCGGTATATTACCAGAAAATGTGCTATGGTGTGTACTTCGCCTCCAAGAAACTCAAGCCCTACTTTCAAGAACACCCCATAACGGTCGTATGCACTGCCCCGCTTGCCGAGATCATAGGCAGCCGGGATGCATCCGGCCGAGTGGTGAAATGGGCCATTGCGCTGGCTCCTTACACAATCTACTATCAACCCCGCACCGCCATCAAATACCAAGCATTGGCCGACTTCCTTGTCGACTGGGACGAGACCCAGTACCTGCCACCGGCCCCCGACTCCACTCATTGGCGGATGCATTTTGACGGATCCAAGATGCGCACCGGCTTGGGAGCCGGCATCGTCCTCACCTCTCCCAAGGGCGACAAACTCAGATACACATTGCAAATCCACTTTGCCGCCTCCAACAATGTGGCCGAGTACGAGGCACTCATACACGGGCTCTGGCTAGCCAAGGAACTCGGCATCTGCCGGATCCTGTGTTATGGCGACTCGGACCTGGTGGTTCAGCAATCATCTGGCGACTGGGACGCCAAGGACGCAAACATGGCAAGCTACCGTTTCCTTGTTCAGTAGATCAGCGGATACTTTGAGGGGTGCGAGTTCCTTCACGTGCCACGGGCCGACAACGAGCAAGTAGATGCCCTGGCACGAATAGGCTCCACCCGGCAAGCTATACCAACTGGCGTCGCCCTCCAACGCCTCCTCAAGCCATCTGTCAAGCCTTCTCCGGAATCCAATTCCATCTTCGTGCCGCCTGACCCGATGCAGTCGGATCCGACTTCGGGGACCAGGCAGGCGGCTCGGGGACTTCGGCAGCCGGCTCGGGGACTGCCATAGTCGAACCTGGCCCGGGGGCTACAGCAGCCGGCCCGGGGACTATGGCAGCACAGCAGGCGGCGGCCAACTCCAACTCCTCACAACCCAGCCCGCCCACCCTAGTTGCAGTAGTCGTTTTGGCAATCGAAGAAGTCACAGCTCCATCATGGGCCCAACCCATCCTCCAGTTCCTGATAAACGAGAGCTGCCGACCGACGAGATCTCGGCAAGACAAGTCCAACACCGAGCCGGAGCATACACAATAACGAACCGAGAGCTGGTTAGGCATAGTGTTACCGGAGTCTTCCAGCGCTGTGTCGAGCCAGAGAAAGGCATAAAAATTCTCGAAGACATCCACCAAGGCGAATGCAGCCACCATGCCGCCTCCAGGGCACTCGTCACCAAGGCTTTCCGCCATGGATTCTTCTGGCCGACTGCTTTGGAGGATGCCAAGGAATTAGTCAAACACTTCGAAGGGTGCCAAATCTTCGGCTCCAGGCAACACCAGCCGGCTTCTGCACTCAAGACCATCCCCATCACTTGGCCTTTTGCCGTCTGGGGGCTGGACATGGTCGGCCCATTCAAGACGGCGTGCGGCGGCATGACACATCTGCTTGTCGCCGTGGACAAATTTACCAAGTGGATTGAAGAAAAGCCGATCAAGAAACTGAATGGGCCGACTGCCGTGACATTCATTGCAAACATTACAACCCGGAATGGAGTACCACACAGCATCATCACCGACAATGACACGAATTTTGCCAAGGGAGCACTGGCACGTTTCTGCGTGACACAGGGCATCCGACTGGACTTAGCATTCGTTGCCCACCCGCAGTCAAACAGCCAAGTCGAGCGAGCAAACGGCCTCATCCTTTCCGGCATCAAGCCCCGGCTGGTCGTGCCACTGGAGTGTTCGGCCGGCTGCTGGCTCTACGAGCTGCCGGCCGTCCTCTGGAGTCTGCGCACTACCCCAAACAAGTCAACCGGCTTCACCCCTTTCTTCCTTGTATATGGTGCCGAGGCTGTCATCCCAACTGACATCGAGTTCGAATCACCTCGAGTCACCATGTACACGGAGGCGGAGGCTAAGGAAGCACGAGAAGACGATGTCAACTTGCTGGAAGAAAGCCGGATGTTAGCCCTCAGCCGGTCTGCCATCTACCAATAGGGTCTACGTCGTTACCATAGTTGGAGGGTCAAGCCAAGAACTTTCCAAGAGGGAGATCTTGTGCTCCGGCTGATACAGCGAACAGCCGGCCAGCACAAGCTCTCAGCCCCTTGGGAAGGCACCTTCATCATCAGCCAGGCTCTAGGAAACGACTCCTACTACCTGATCGACATGAAGAAGCCGAAGGCACGCAAGAGAGACGATTCCGGCAAGGAGTCGGAGCGTCCGTGGAACGCCAATCTTGTTCGAAGATTTTAAAGTTGAAATGCAGTATGTATCACGCTACCTTTTGTATTAAGTATGAGACAACGGGCTCCCCGAGGAGTTCTCGGGGACTGCCCTCTTTTATATATGTATGCCGGGTATCATACCCATGGTTATGCCACTACATTCGTTTTTCTTGTCCGGCACCGGGTTCGACTAGTCGGCCCGGGGACTTGCCGCCTTGTGTTATGTCCAAGTTCTACCTGCAGTCAGACAAGTAATGTGCTGGCACCCAAGCTCTCTCTTGCGAAAGTCACAGCTCGAAGAATCAGCTGCCCGACTAGCAAGAGCCAAAGGCGGAAAAGGATGCCCACATGAAAAACGGCTAAGGACTGACGAACTTACATAACACAAGCCGGCTCCCCCCTCGCCAACCGGGTGTCGAAGCAGCCGGCTGGCTGGCTTCCCTTCCTACTCTGCTACAATCTAAGAAAGCTTGAGTACTTGCCTTTCCAGATGGCCGAACTCCTTACCCAGCCACAGACTGCAGAGTAGTTGTCCGGCTGGGAAGGCGGCAACCAAGGGAAGGCGGCAAAGGAAAAAAGCCGAAAGATAAAAAGCAAGTAGGAATGGAAGCCAAGCACAAGCATAATAGTATTTACACAAAAGGCCTTCGAGAGGCCGGCATTCAACTAAGTTTGTATACACCCCCAGTGGGTGGAATTGCGCAAAGATAATAAAGCTATTCAAAGAGTGACAAGCAGGAAAGTAAAAACAGCGAATCAAGCCAAGGGAGAGCCCGGAGCATTAGGAAGATTGGTGGAGATGGCGGTGTCGGCTGGAGGAGTGGCCGGCTGACGAGTCTCGGCCTGGTCGTCGCCGGTGGAAGACGGAGCATTTGCGCATGCCTCGTTGCTGGAGGCACGGTCAAGCTGAGGCTGGCTGGTTGCTTCGACATCCGGTACAGCGTCTTCACCGTCTTCCTCCTCCTCCTCTTCGTCCTCATCGCTGGAGTCGATCTCCTCCGCCGAGTCTTCACCGTCGGTCGGGTTCAGCCCAAACCATTCCTCCGGCTGTGCGACGCCGTCCTCATTCACCTCAGGAGCAAAGGCGCTGGTGTCAGTGAAGTCGGTGGTCGCCGAGGCACGCTGGATGATAGTCGGCCGCACCGCCTCCAGCTCCTCGTTAGCCTCCTGCCGCCAGGTGCGCAGCTGGTCCAAGTTCAGCCCAGGGTACCAAGCCCGGACAAACTCTAGTGCCCGTCGAGTGCCGGATCGAGCTGCTGAAGCCTTCCAGGCCTCGAGGCGGCCGACTGCTACCTCCAGCCAGTCGGCAGTATGGCTCGGGGTGCGAGGAATTACTTTGCCAGGACAAAGGGCGGCTAGCACTTGTGCTCCGGCACGCTGAAGCCGGCAGAGCATACGGTAGGCCGGCTGGTGGCGGGCTTGGATCGCCAGAAGCTGCTCCTCAAGCGACCGGTTGGCGTCCGGTGGGATCTCAACCCCAGCCTGCCGCCGGGCCTCACGGTGAGCTTCGATGGCTTGGTTGGCGGCAATGGAGTAGCCAGGAAAGTACTCTTCACAAAGAAGAAAGAAACAGAGCAAATCAGGAGATATACCGGTTTGCAAGGACAAGCAAAGCAGCGAAGAAGAAGGCGGCCTACCGTCAACCAAATCCTCGACCCCGCCGTAGCTTTCGCTCAGAGCTTGCCTTGCCTCGGCCCAGCTCGCCGCCTCGGTTTCATATTTGGCTTTGAGGGCGGCCTTGCTGTCCTGCGCTGCCTTCAGGGCCGCCTTATGGCTTTCCTCCTGGTCGGCCAGTTTCTTGGCCAGGCGGTCACGCTCCTGAGCCAAGGTGCTGAACTCGCCCTCCTTGGTGCGAAGGGCGGTCTGGGCCACGCCTAGCTGCTACCTCAAGTTGGCATTTGCTCCTACCAATATGAAGAAGAAGAAATTAAGAAAGAAGTCGGCAAGAAAGATCCGACCCGACTGCTTAGCAGTCGGCCCGAATGTCGGGGACTACACCCAGTGGGTGCGCTGATGTGCCCCCACATGAGATAAAAGGACAAAGACACTCACGCCGGCTCTTCGACAGATCGGCGGCCTTTTGGTTCACCTCCCGAACCTGGGAGTTAAAGGTAGCGGCGTGGAGGTTGTGATAATCCTGCAAACAGAACGAAGGAGCGAGCAAGAATAAGTCATTAAAACAAAGTCTTCGAAGAAGTTCCAAGCCGCCTGCTCAGCAGCCGACTCGGAACTCGGGGACTACACCTAGTGGGTGCGCTGACGCGCCCCCACGGAAAAAATAAAGAGCAAGAAAACTCACCCGAACGACCGTCCGTGTCGCAAGAAACTCTCGGGTACACTGCTTCAGCGCGGTGGCCTCAGCCTGAAGCCGGCTACGGATATCTTGCGCCGCCAGGTTCAACGCGGCTGTCCCACCACCAGGCGTCCACCCTGGCGAGCTAACGGTGGCCGACTCCAGATCATGCGACAACGAGCTGGAGCCGGCGGCCCCCTGCAGATCCGGCTCTGAAGTCGCCCTCCCCATGCGCCCTTGCAGTCGGCTCTCCTCCAGCCGGCTGCTCAGGCGGCACCTCGGGCGGGCCACCTTGGCCGGTCCCTGCCGACGGAGGCGGCACCACTTCTCCCTCCAGGACGACTACGTCGCCCCCCTCCCTCTTCATCACCGGCGGGTCACGACCGATTTCCTCCAACGGGGCACCGGGATGTCCGGGGCCGCAGAGCGGAGGGGGATGACGAGTTGTGGAGGCTGGCTGCACTGGGCCTCCGCCGCCCTCTCTGCAGCCTCGGCCTCCGCCTGGGCCCTGATTGCTGCGTCGGCCTGTGCCTCGGCCGACTCCGCCGTTGTCTCCTCAGCCGACTCAGCGGCGGCTGCCCTCCGCTCCTCCGCCTCCCGCTCCTCCCTCGCCTCCCGCGCGTTCTGCTCCATCGCTGCCTGAAGCTCGATGCGGGGGTCTATGGCGGGAACCTGCAGATCCTCCCGCTCCGCCGACTATGGAGGCGGCGGTAGTCCGCTCAAGAGAGAGCGGACCCCTGGTTGACAAAACGGATAAAGGACTTAGAAGAACATCGACTAAAGGAAAGAGAGAAAAGCGCGCAAAGACCGGTACTTACGCCGAAACCGCCTGTGGCTGCTTCACCACTTTGCGGAAGTGGGCCGCCTTCGCGGCCGTCTCGTCCCACTTGGTCGCCGCCGCGGATCCCTTGGGCTTCTTTGGCCGGTCGCCGAAGAGAGTCGGCGCCGCCTGATGCTTCTGCACGCCGCCTCATGCGGTCGGCCCGCCGGACGGGCCGGCGCCTTGTGGGTCGGTCGCTGGCTGGCGGCGCAGAATGGGATCGGCCTCGTCATCGTCGGGCCAGTCATCAAAGCCGGCGGTGAAGCCGGAGCTTCCTGTCTCGCCGCCTCCCCCTACGGGATCGTCGTCTAGGGCGGCCGCCCCCAAGTCGGGGTCATCAAGGTCGTTCGCCTCGTGGTCGGGGGCAAACTCGCGCTCCAGCCCCGCGGTCCCGGCCGAAGGATGGAGAAGGGGGTTCTGATTGAAGACAAGCCGACTGGTCAAGAGCCGACCAGAAAGAACTCGGCAACAAGAAAGGAAGAAAGGAAAGAAGGCTTACCACGGGCGGGGGGTTGGCATGAGAGTACGGCTCCTTGCCATACTGCCACTCCTCGGTGAGCTTGCAGTTGGCAATATAAATCACCGTGTAAGATACCTCGTCGTGAGGCATCTCTCTGGTGCTAAGTCGGCTTGGGTCGAAGTGGCCACTCATGTGACAGATCAGATGAGGGCGGTCTTGGAGTGGGAGTACCCGCCGTTCGACGAAGGCGGCTATCAAGTCGGGCCCAGTCAGGCACTCCGACTGGATCAGCACCCGAAGCCGGGCGACGGCACCAGCTCCAGCCGGCGTCAATGACCTGGCCCGGAAGGACCATGAAGGCTGCCTCCCAGGCGGCGGGCCGGCTACGTAAGCCGGCAAGTTGACGTAGTCACCATTCAAGGCGACGTTCTTCACGTAAAAATAAGACTTTTGCCAGAGCTTCACCGACTGGATCAACGCGATAGGAGGGAATGGGTTGTCGGCGGTGGACCTCCGAATGACGATGAAGGCACCACACGGAGCCGGCACGCCTGCAACGATCGTGCCGAGCTTGGATTGGAAGAACTCCCCCCATAGCTCGATGGTGGGGAGGACGCCGAGGAAACCTTCACACAAAGTGACGAAGACCACAACAGCACCACCGTGTTGGGGGTGAGGTGGTGCGGCTGAAGATGATAGAAGTCAAGAAACGCGCGGAAGAAGCCGCTCGCGGGAAGGCCGACGCCACGCAGGCAATGCGAGTAGAAGATCACTCGCTCACCCTCCTCCGGCACCGGCGAGACCTCCCTCGCCACAGTGAGACAGACCCGCACAAGATCTTCGCCCGGCAACCGCCGCGTCTTGCGGAGAAAATCGATGTGGTATCGCGGACGTTGGATCCGTCCTAGGAGCTCGACGTCGAGGCCATGATGACGCTGGAGCAACGGAGAGCGCGGCAATGGAGAGCGCGCGGCGTGGTGGCGATGAGTTCGCGGCATGCTAGGAAGAAGAAAGAATGGCAGAACGGAAATGCTGTGGAGAGCTGCTGCGAAGAAGAACAAGAGGGAGATGGCGGAGTGAGGGCGAGCGTGCAAACGACTGTCGCTCCCCCTCCTCGCCCCTACTTATATCCTCGCGCGGCGAAGCCTAGGAGGCGAGGCGCACGGGGAGGGGGGGCGTGGGATTAACTGCGCCCACTCCCCCATGGCCCGTGATTATCACGCCATTATGACAAGGGGAACAGCCACTGGAAGACGTGCAGTCGATTTGGGCCGCAGAAGATCCGCGCACGGGCCGAGGCGTGGAAGTGGCGGGCCCGGGCCTGCTGCGGTGTCCCGTCACGCGCGTGGGCTGGCAGGCCCTTCCAACCAAAGGGTGCCACATGGCGCGCGGTTGGCGGGCGGTCAACCTGCCGCTTAGCTAGCGCGCCAGCTGGTTCCCACCTTCGGATTTCAAGGAAACTTCTCCGAGAAGGCCCGCATAAGAGAAGCCGGCTCCTAGCCGCCTGCTCTTCGGGATAGGAAGCTGGCCGAGCTTCTTGATTCCCCCTTCAGCCGCGAAACCCAACCAGCTTCGGGGACTACTGTCGGAGTAAATGACCACGGATAGCCTAGCCGGCTCCCTTTGGCCCTTAGAAAAAACAATGGGGTAGCCGAGCCTTGAAGCGCCCAAGACACGAGGCCGCCTTCCTCCGGCCGGCTATCACATAGGCCGGCAACTGGAAGGCGGCCCGGCCATAAACTCCCTTGGAGGATGCCACAATAGGGCCGACTCCAAGAAGCCGGCCGAGGAATGGCCGACTCCAAGAAGCCGGCCCAAGAAGATCGACTCCAAGAAGCCGGCTGCTGGCAGGTGGCCATGGGCCATGCCCTAAAAGTCTGCACCCCCATGACGACGATGGGACGGGGCGTGGCTACAGTAGACCCTGCCACCCCCGAATCCCGGAACACGCATGGCTACACTACGCCGTACGGGGCAGCCATATCCCGTTCGGCATGGCACTGTTGCCATGCAGAACATGACGCCCACCACGATGGGACGCCAGCACGGCTCATAGGCGGCGGGCCCCTTCGGTCAGAGAGACGACCGTAGGCGGCCTGGCCTCCTCCAGCCGGCTTGAGGCCGGGACAGCTTCCTATAGCCGGCTTGCTCCCCTCCTTGGGGCGCGCACACCATTAAGGAGGCGAGACGAGGTAAGCCTACAGTGAGAGCCCGCAAGGCGGCAGCACTGTAGCCATGCTAACCTCGACAAAGCCCTCATCATCAGAGGCGAGGCAACAGTAACCAGCCCCCGACAAGACCCTCAAGTGGTGGGGCCAGCCTGTCGACCAATGGGCCAGTAGCCGGCTGGACCCACCAGTTGGCGGGCCCCAGTAGCCGGCGGAGAAGCTGGCAGTCGTAGAAGCTGACAGCTTGGACCACGCCCAGCGGGATTACCATTGTACCCCCGGGGGGTAGGCCTATATAAACCCCCCGAGACACCCATGCAAAGGGTTAATCTCATAGAGTTTAGACACCACCATAGGGAGAGAAGAGAGCTAGCCTTGCCCTCCTTCCTCCTCCCACCGAACAGCTCAAGGAGCCTCTTGTAGCTTCTTATCGATCTAGTGATCATGCGGAGACCCCGCAAAGCAGGAGTAGGGGTATTATCTCCACGGAGAGCCCCCAACCTGGGTAAGATCCGCCGGCGTGCATATCTTCGCCTTATCCCGTTTCCAGGCATCGGCGATGTTTTACTGGCTCCCACAATGATAAGCCATCCGTTGGCATATGTCGCACCTACCAGCCGACAATGCGTGTAGCAGAACATAGCGGAATCGGGGCCTGGGACGACCCAAAATCCCAGGGTGGGCCGGCCCACCGTGGGCACCCTGTAGAGATACACACCCGAGCGGCGAACATGCATTTTCGAAACTAATTTAGGAACATTTAGCTGACCAATTAAACAACTTTTTTTTAATAATATCAGATTTGTATTTGAACATCTAAGCTTGTTTAGCTTGATGGGTGGAGCAGTGTTATTATGACACGAAGCACGTATTCTGATCGTATAGTGATCATAAAAGGGGGAAACTCTAAGCATATTTTTTTAGCAAAAGAGGGCTTCCCCTCCGATTTCTATTAAATAAACTACCACGGAACCAACATGATCAATTAAACCCTAAGCATGATCAATTAAACCGTATTATGGCTGTGCCATGGCAGATTTGAAGCTGCAAACCGGAGAAATGATATTTAGCATCCATTGTTTGCTTCAAACTAAGAACTAAATTCTAAGAGCTGAAAAGAAAGTAGAGTAACCAAGTTAAGATATATTTTCTGGTTGAGATCAAAAAGTTGAGGAGATATGAAGTACCACCTCTCTTGCGGCGCCGTGTAGGCATCGGGGGTGCGATGGCTGTCGGTGGCGTTGAAGCAGATCTGCGACGGTAGACGGGTGCATCGGGGGATAAGTCCCGTTGCGGTGGAAGAGAAGGTCGTGTCAGCGGCCCCGGCAAAGAGGACAACGACGCCGATGAAGCGACAGGACGCAATGCAAGGCTATTGGTCCGTCGTCGTGGATGAGAAACGTCCATCTCTAGCAGTGGACGACGTTGTCTTGTTAGGCGCTCCAGCATGGTGGAGGACGGTGGCGATGGATGTGGTGGAGGACAGCGGCGATGGATGGGGTGGCGGACGGAGGCTGGTGTGGGGATGGGGTGTTCTAGCGCGTACGGTGTATAAATGGGAAAATGGAGGGGAGGTATGGGGAACCATGTTTTTGAGACGCGCCTATCTGAAATATGGGAAATTTATGAACTTAGCCCCCATTTAAAATTTGGACATCTTGTCGCTTGGGGATAGGACGGTAATCTCGCATCTCGCCAATATTTGCCCAGAGTGATTTCGGGCGAGGAGAGGGTGGTTGGCTCCCATGGTTGGCGCCCACGGTGTATGAACGGGGCTGACAGGTAGGGCGGTTGTGTCATGTATGAGTGAAGTTACAAACCTTCCCCTATTGAAAATATTTGCCTACATCGATTTTGGCCGAGTCGAGTATGTTTTGCCGCCCACCGTGTATGAATTGGGAATGGAGGGAGAAACAGAGATCTTTCGGACGAGCTTGAATCAAATGTGTTTTGCCGCCCATGTTTGATGCCCACCGTGTTGGAATGGGCTCAGAGGCGGTCGTGTCACGTCTAATTGAAGTTACTAACCTACTCCTATTTAGAGCAGTGGAAATCAGGCCGATGGATTGTCCGTGTAATGGGTAGACAGTAATTTCCTTCTCCCAAACACTTGGCTTCTGGCAGCCGATGTGGGAGTGGACATTTTGCTGCTTCTTTCGAATTTTGGGACAATAAGCATCCACGTTTACCCTGGCAACTAAATTCGAATCCATTTTGTATTCCTATATGAATCTTTATAAATCATTCTATGTGTTTTTATATATCTTCAAAAGGACGACAAAGATGTATTCCACTGTCATATATGAATATGGTTTACAAATGCCGATACTCAAATTTAGAAACTAGAATCCAGTTTAAGGTGAATTCGAATATTTGGAACACTTCATGTCCAACTCAAATGTCACATGCAGCATAATGTGTACTCCCATTTAGATATGTACACAAGCGATGTATCAAGATTCAAATACCGAGTCAATCAACCAAGAATGTACAGAACTAACAGACAAATAAACACTTATAGAGTATATGGATCAATAATATCAACTAACATACATAAGCCAGGCCGCTGTACTTTTTTTTGGCTACAACAACATCCTTTTTTTAGCCAGCATCTTGGCCCTTTCCGACGAGTGCCACTTATGGTCCATCTATACTACTACTATTGTTGAATGCACATTCAGCCCGATTGGCATATTTGTAGGTCTGGCACAGCAATCCAAATGAAATGTCTCCGAGTCTTATCAATTAATACAGACTTGTGCTCAAATAAAATTACAAACCAAAAAACAAAAAAAAACAATTATTACATGATCTCTAAAACAAATGGTTTGATTGATTACATGAACAGACAACACAAAGGTTATTCAACTATGGAAAGAACAAACCTATGATTTACCAAGTAGGAATTTAATTTCCTTTTTTCCTTCAGGACCTTAACAATATAGCCAATCTCAGCTTGCTTCGTTTTGAAATCCACCAAATATTTAATGGTTGTCTTGAGTACTGCTTGTGATTGTGATGTTTGCTTCCTCAACATGTCAACTTCATCTCTAAGTGCAGAAGCAGAATCTCTTTATACCACTAGTTTAGCCTCTAGAGAATTAGGAGTTAGAAATTCATAATGCACGATTGGGTCGGTGCCACTGCTGTGGGATGATGCAACGTCCATGGGGACCTTGCTCTTTGATCTTGGGCTAACCTGTTTTGCCACTAAAGTTCCAATTGGATTCAGAAAAGTTGAAGTGAGCAAAACATCTCAACTCGGAGTTATAACAACAAACCAGTTAAACAAACAAGGAATTAAAGAGTTTCAATTGGATGCTGAAAAGTAGTTATTAACATCATTGTAACCCGTTATTGCAGCAGCAAAGCAGTTAAACAAACAAGTAGATATTTAAGTTAAGGCAAACAGGTAATTCTTAACAGTAAGTATCAAACACATAGATAGGCGCAGTTTACAATATGATTAACAGGTTGTGCCATTATGTAATCAGTAGCAAACTAAATTAAGCCAAGCAAGATAATTGAACAATTTTGCAATAAGTGGCTAACTAAAATTCTGAGAAGCAGGTAACTGAACTTACGCTAGTTCTTTGTACACGCACACTGCAACTTCTTTTTCGCTTACAAGGTTGTACGAAGGAGTCCATGGCATCAATTGCTTGGATACGCAGTCCCAATACTTCTTTCTTCCCACACTGCATGGGTAAGTCGAATGGTTAATCTGGTAAGATGGTGCGTCCTTGATATGTTATATGAGGACGTGTAGTCAGACTAGTTGTAGCCAAAGACATCACACTGGCTTTTACTGTATATTTCATGCGATTACTTTTGGCATATCGAGATCTAAGCAATCTACAAGAGGATGAAAAGTTTGGCATCCTTCACATTATTGGCGAACTCAGTTCATAGAAACAAGCAATTCAACCATTCTGTGGGTAAATCAAAAGCGCCACTAGAATATTTTTCACTATCCAATCATACATGCAAAAAGGGGCAACACCACCATAGGGGCTGGTATGGGCGGCAGCCTCAGGTGGCTGGAAAGTGTGCACCTAGTTTCAGTACACTAGTTTTGCTCGTCCCAATGCACGAGCAGGCAATGTAAAAAATGAAGAAAAATGTTTCAATTTGGATGGGCCAATAACATAAGTGCAAGGCAGACCATATAGCAGGCTTGCGGCCCAAACGAGCGCCTCCCATATCGATCGACAGCAGGAAAAATCCCAATTCATTCGCTCCAGCCTCCAGTCTGGTTTGCTCCTAACCTAGCCGCCGCTAGACAGACCGACACAACACTTCCTCGTGCCCTCGTTGGAGGGCGGTCGCCGGGCTTCAAGCGAACAAAAGGACAAGAAGATGAAGATCCAACCCTGGGTGTAGCCTGCGTGGGAGGCAGCGGCAGCAGCACGAGCATGGCATCGAGCTTGCGCAAACGGACAGTCGCAGCTTGCAAGAGTAGCATGCGCAACGAGAAGATACATCACATCCCTGATTATATCTAATTCAACTCTTCAATTTCTGGCCAATAGTTAAACGTGACGGTGTTGTAAAACTGCTTGTATGTAGGGAATCTATGAGAAAATGAAACCAATTTCTACTTATTTTATAACTCCCCCAATCAATACTGAACTGACTGAATCTGATGTATCTAATCAAGTTTCCAGTGCAAACATACAAGCTCATGTTGTTCTTGAGCCTGAAGTGTCTAATGAACAGACTATTAATGAAGGATTTGATGCAAACATTTTACATGCTCCTGGTGATGAACATATAGTGTCTAATGAGGGATCTAATGCAAGCATTTTGCAAGCTCATTGAAGGATTTGGTGTCTAATCATGATCTACTATGTTGAGAGAGACAGAGATTTGCAGGCATTGATGACAAGCAAATTATAGTGCATTTTCATAGCTTCAGGAAACGTCGAGGCCATCTACTAGAAAGTCCCCGTATCATGACAACATAGAATAAATACTTTTCTAATCTGTTGTTTGAAACTTTTGGCATACTTGTGCAGGATAGATATATTGATATGCAGTTTGCGCACTGGTTATACGTGCAATTACACTTCGATATTTTCAGCCAGAGAATGAATAATTCAAGCAGCTATAGACCATGTTTGTAGTCCTTGTACACCATGTTGCATTCTGTGTTTTTTGGTGATTGCATCATTTAGTGTTTATAATCTGAACTACTTTGGATCATTAGCTAGTTTTCAAAGTGCATGTACCTTCACATTTCTCAAGTTATGTTGATTTTCGGAGTGCAAGTGCCTTCGTATTTTTTAAGTTAAATGTTCTCCCCTGGTAACTTGAATTCGTGGATGAGCCACTGCACACAAATCATAGATGAATGCCAGTATGAATTAAATGAAATGTAGGGACTTATGCTAGCTCTTTGTACAGGCTCACTGCAGCTCAGCTTGCGCTTGGGATGTTCCATGTACAAGTCCATGTTACCACTTGCTTGGATGTGCATGCCTTGTGCTCTTGCATCCCCCTCTGCATTTTTGACACGGCGAATGGTTGATCAAATAAGAGGAATCAACCTTGATGTGGTACCGAAGGACAGATACTTACAAGGTTATACGAGTTTGCAGGATGTGTACCAGATCCCATAGCGCCGTCATGCTTCGCTAAAAAGTGGATTTTCTTGTTTCAGATGATATCTCTAGAAGAAATAAGAGCTAAAGTCAGAGTTGCATAGGGTGTAAGCTAAGAGAGCAGTGGAAGGATATCCAAACATCATCGGAACAGTGCAGAAGGGAGTGATGTGTGGATACCTAGTTCGGGCCGGCGTTTGGGCATGCTCTTCTAGCTAGAGTGCGGGTCACTTCAGAGCCGTTGAGGGTGATGTGCTGGCGTTGGCTGGCCGCGCACGGATGCAGATCTTGAGTGGCAGCGGAGCGCTACGATGCGGTGGACGAGACCGTTGGTGAAGCCCCAACGTCATCAGGGGGGCGGAGGTGCGACGATGTGCTCGGTGAAGTAGCCCCGGTGAGCTGGGAGATGGCGTCGGTGAAGCGCACCTGATGTGGTGGAACTCGGTGTCTGTGAGGCACGTTGGTTGCGGCGGCCGAGGTTGTCGGTGGACCACCCGGTGCCGTGGACGAATGGCGTAGATGAGGTAGCTCTGGTGCGGTGGTGAAGGCGACCGTCGTCTTCGTCGTCGTCGTCCGGCACAGAGGTGGGGAACGGTGGGGAAAGAGACGAGACGAGGGACGATTCGAGGGATGGCGGCGACTTAGGGATTTGAGCAATCTGGGCGCGGAAGGGGACGATGGAGAAGAGAGATTTTGCACGGCTGGAATTGGGGCCGCCAGATATTTCAATCCGAAACATGGAAGCGCGAACTTATATTGTCGTCGTCCTTTTGGGGGGGTGGCTGGGTGCTACGCGTTCGTCCGACACATGCGACCACCCTGACAGGACTATGCTTTGGTGCCTTAAGGCACCTGCCTTTGTGTCGATGACATGTGGGCCCAACAGGTGGCTGGCTCCCATGTCAGTCACCCAAGGGCAGTTGCCTTTAAGGCACTGAAGCAGCGTCCACCCCGACATGACGCTGGTCTACCTGGTGCGCCTACATTTGAGAATGCAAATGAATCTTCTTTCATTTGCAAACGAATCTGTATGTATTACCATGCCCATGTTTTCCTTGCAATAATTAGACATTCGAAATGAGATACTCCATCCGTTCACTTTTGTAATTCGTTTCAGACAACTTAAAATGAGCTGTTTTGCACATTGTCTGAAATGTCTTCAAGGTCTTATAAGAGTGAACATAGGGAGTACTATAAATTAATTAATGAGGAGTTATTTGAAAAAAAAGCAGTACCCACGCTAACATGGATTAGAGTGTGTCACATAATTAGTTATTTGAATTAGAGTGTGTGTCACGTAGTTAGTTATTTGAATTAGAGTGTGTGTCACGTAGAGATCTCCAATTCTAACATGGATTTCGCATTTCACTGTATCCACGCTACTTTTTTAATACAAATTCATATGTATATGATGAACACCATGGTAGTGAGAAAACTTTTGGATGGATTCAAACATATGACTGTCAGGACCCCGACTCAATGCCACATTGATCTAGCATGTAACACCTCATATCACTTTGCGGCCTCACGCTCGGTATTCCCACGGGTGTCGCCTTACCTTTGCCCGGGACCGTTTGCGCCTTTTGGCACACGTATATGACAGTGTCGCTAGCATCCATATGATAAGGAGCCCGGGATGACATGGCTAGTCGTAAACCCAAAGTGGCACAGACTTACAGGGACAGGCATCCATGACCCAGCATCGAACGTGTCGGTCATCAGCGAGTGAATCCAGGCTGTAGCACTGGGCTAGCAGGACTCCGGTGAACCGGGCTGTAGCGGGCTAACAGGACTCCGATATTCATCGCGTGACATTTCCCCGAAGGGACAGACACATGAACGAAGAAGGACACATGCCGGCCAGCCTAAGTGTTCCGGAGCAGTAGCAAGCTACCATGGCTCGGTGGAAACACTAGGAGACATTTCCCGGTAAGAGAGGCTACTAAAGATAAACAACTAGATGGTCAGATCCCACACATACAAAGCATTTCAATAGCATACACACAATATGCTCGATATGTGCAAATACAACATGGCATCACAACATGACTCTACGACTCAAGTAATTTATTCAATAGGTTCCGAGGAGCGAGATATTACAAACATGGGTCTCATGACCCAACAATCAGAGCATACAAGTCAAAGCACAAGCGGAAGCTATCATGTCTGGGTACAGACATCTATAACTGAAAAAGGCTGAGAAGCCTGACTATCTACCAGATCCTGCCGGGGCACAAGATCGTAGCTGAGGTAACAAGCTAAACGTCGAAGTCCACGTGGAACTACTAGTGAGACTGAAGTCTCTCTGCAAAAACATAAAATAGGCAAACGTGAGTACAAATGTACCCAGCAAGACTTACATCAGAACTAACTACATATGCATCATTTTCAACAAGGGGATGGTGGGGTTTAACTGCAGCAAGCCAACTTTGACTCGGTGGCTATCCTAAACTACGACTGCAAGCGACTCTTTTGAGGTGGCGCACACGAGTTCACATATTCACCATATCAATACACCACTATGGATCCGCTCCCGTCTCCCTACGAGAATGCCATCCATAGCACTCACGCTTATCTTGCGTATTTTAGAGTATCCACTTTCACTTGTCTATGAACTGATATAAGCAACCCAGAAGTCCTTTTCCGTGGACACGGCTATTCGAATAGATGATGTTAACCCTGCAGGGGTGTACTTCTTCATACATGTTTCCACCACTTAGCGTCTGCACACGACATGTGCTCGGCAGACTTCAAGCGAAAGCCGACGTGGGTGTATACCACGACCTACCTAAACACTCAAGTCTCTAGTCCAGGTTTATCACCTATTCGGGTTCCATCCATGAGGAGATCCGGCCGGAGTTTCGCTCACAGCCCCAAACGATGTGAACAGGGTTCCGTGACACCAAACGGGTGCCCGGTTTACCCGGCCACGTGCCTACCGCATCACAGCCCACCCCTACGGTCAACGCTGTCCACGGCCTCCAGCATACTACAAACACCAGAAACTACTTGCAACTCCTGGACAGAGGACAAGGGTGAATAAGAAGTCGAGCGGGGTCATATTTCAGGGCCCAATGCATGGTAGTCGCTGAATCATGGATCACAAACACAGAACTCAGTTCCTAAGGACGGCTTCAATGAGACAACCCACCATGTACTCCTACATGGCCTCTCACCGACACCTTTTACCAAATCGTGTTCACACACTTAGCTCACACATAGTAGGACATGTTCACACACCTCTGATTCATCCTCGATGAATCAGACCTGACTCAACTCTAAGCAGTAGCAGGCATGACAAACAAGCATGAATGAGTAGGCACATCAGGGCTCAAACAACTCCTACTCATGCTAGTGGGTTTCATCTATTTACTGTGGCAATGACAGGTCATGCAAAGGATAAAGGGGTTCAGCTACCGCAGCAAGTAACAGATGAATCGGTGTTGTCCTAATGCAGTAAAAGAGAGCAGGAGCGAGAGAGTAGGATTGTATCGGAATGAACAAGGGGTTTTTGCTTACCTGGCACTTCTGAAGATAGCATTGAGTCTTCATCAGTGTCAACGATCACATCATCGGTATCACGTCTATCGAGAGGGGACAAATACCGGCAACACAGAAGGGAACACAATCAATGCAATGCACAATATGATGCATGATCATGACATGGCAAAATGAATGTGTTTTGAGCTAATGCAACTAGCAACAGATTAAATGAAGTTGGTTTGAATACAAGATTCAAATTTAAACTCCATATGTGATTATTCAAATGCCATTTAATTGATTTGTGCTAAACAGCAGCTATAAGTTGTTCTATCATGCATGAAAATGGTACAGATGGATTCCTTGAATTTTTCTGATAATTTTTCATATATAAATTATTTAATTTGGAGTTACGGTTGAATTTCTATGATTTTTAGAAGTTTTAGCTATTTTCTGGAATTTCCTGAATATAATAAAATAAACTAAATTCCAGAAAATGAATATTGCGTCAGCATGACCTCACCCTGACGTCATCAGGTCAACAGGGCGGGTCCAGGTCAAACCTGACGTGTGGGGACCACACGTCAGTGACACAGGAGCTAATCCCGGTCAAACCCAGCGCTAACTGAGGTTTGACCAGGGGTGGGGCCCACAGTCAGTGGCCTAGGGGGTTGATTAGGGCATCATTAGCGCTAATTAAGCGTGCCACATCGGCAGGCGCCGGAGTATCGCCGGCGGCGACCATTCCGCACGGCCGCGCGGCTCGGATTCGAGCTAGGGGCGATGGTTTGGCGCGCGGTTTGGCTCATTGGAACGTCCGCGACGCGGCGCATCCAGCGGTGGCTGTGGCCGCGGCTGGGGTGGCCGGTAGCAGCAACTACGGCGAGCGAGGCGACGACCGGAGCTCGGGCCAGCACGACGCGGTGGCTGCAGCGCGTTAGCCAGAGAGCAGAGGAGCGCGTCGGGACCCTGGGAACCTGGAGAGCACGCGGGAGCTACTGGAGCGAGCGGAAGAGCTCCGGGGCGCGAGGTTCGCCGGCCATGGCGATGGCCGGAGCTCGGTGCTTGCGGGGACGGCAGCTACCGCACGAGAACGAGCAGGGGGTCAGAGGGGAAACATAGAGGAGCTCACAGGGGTTGCGACGATGGCCTCGGGGAGCTCGGGGAGGCGTCGGAGGCGGCGAATCGACAGCGGCGGTCCTCGGTGGCCGAGGAGGGGGAAAACGTCGGGACGGCGCTTCGGGGCTTCTCCGGTCGCGTGAGCCGATGGGGAGGTCGAGGGAGGCACTGCGGAGCTCAGGAGCGCGTCGGGGAGGAGAGGGGGGTGACGGTGGCCGCGAGGGAGCTCGTCGGTGGCGGCGGCTCCGTTCGGTCCGGGCGAGAGAGAGGGAACAGAGGAGAGAGGGGATGCAGCGGGGGAGGAAGAGGAGCGAGGGGACACGAGGCCTCGTCGTGGCGTTGCTAGGGAGGCCGGGGGAAGCAGGAGGTGGCCGGGAAGCAGGAGGTGGCCGAGGCCTCTCGGGCGCGCGCCACGCCTCGCCTCTGTTCGTCCTCCTGGCAGAGGAGGAAGAGGACAAGGGGGAGGAGGTGGGCTGGGCCGGCCAGATGGAGCTGGGCCAGGTAAGTGGCGCCAGGTAAGTGGCCCAGGTGGCTTTCTGCTCTGTTTTATTTTTTTCTTCTGTTTTGTTTTATTTAATTTATTTTGCCACTGTTTTGAATTTAAAATAATTCAAACAATGCCAAAAACTCCTCTGAATATTTTATATTGCTAGATGGACTTTTCCAAAAGCTTATAAAATATTTCCGGGGGTATTTGAAATTATATTCTAATTATATGAATATAATTCAAATTCAAATAGTTAATGAATTAAATCCAAAGTCCCAAAAATAATTCCTTAAAAATGTTCAATATTTTGGTTGGGACCAGAACCCTTACCAAAAATTATCAAACATTTAAAAGGGCATTTTTGGAGCAATGAATGAGATTTCTAGGGTTTTTGCCCCTCTTTTATTTAAGTTTTTGAGGCTTCCAAAATCCCTCAGTTCAAGTTTCGAAAATATAGACATGATGCACACATGAAGCTAGCCTAGAGCACTACGAGCAGCTAGGGATGTGACAACTCACCCCCACTAAACAAGAATCTCGTCTCGAGATTCAAGCGTAGGGTAAAGTGAAGGGTAACGCAGACTTGTATAATCTTCACGATCCAGGGTGCACTTCAGTTGAACGTTGATTCATTCACCATCATTGACTTGAAGTCTTGCCTTGAAAAATCCTGTCAACATGACATGGAGGAAAGAAGGAGACTCTAGCAGGGTCGATCTTCTCGAAGATCGAACAACTCACGGAACGAGACATAGGAACATCTCTCGAGCTGAGAGGCGAAGCACACATCCATAGGAATGGAGTGAAGCAGATGACGAAGGTTCACTAGGTAGACCACAATTTCACGCTTAAGAAGGTGGTAATCGATTGTCAACGTAGCGAGGAGTTGAGTTGCCATGATACCATAACGATACACCTTAGGGAAGGTGACTCGTAGAGATATCCCCTTAAGTGGCAAAAAGAATTACTTTTGATTCAGAGATCATTGAAACTCTTTAAACCAGCCTAAGGAAATTCTCGAGCGATCGTTTGGAGGGGGTCAGTAGAATGGCATACTCAGACTTGGATGATGTGGATTACCTTGTTGAAGACAACGTAATGGATGAATTTGCTTACCACCGGAAATGGAAGAGACCCGTGGTAGAATGGCACATTGGCGGTGCAAGCTGGGAGCAAAATGCAAATGCTGGGAATGATTCTGGTAACTGGGGAAGAACCCAACAATAGAGACTGAATCCACTATTGAGAAGTTATAGCATAACCGGGGAAGTTGAGAGCAAACCTAGCTAGTGCCGATGGTAACACCTAACGCTTGTGCGTGCTCTCAAGAACTTGAGCATTTCCATAATCATCAAGGTTTTACCAATATCCGTGTCAAGGATTCTGGCAACACAACTTACTACCATGATGAATACCGGTGGAAGATGCCGATGCAAAGGAAGATAACACCTTCTTAGATTTCACCTTGGCGAGGCCAAGGAAAAAAAATCTGGATGATCGACCGAGAGACATTTAGCACTCCGCTTCTAATGTTCTCCTTGATGTGCTAGCGTAACCCATTCATAGATATGGTTTGATATCTAGAACATCAAGTAAAAGGTCGGACTTCGGGATCTCAAAATCCATAGGGGCAACTAGGGAGTAAATCCTACGAAATTCCTATGGGGAGGTGGCCAACTTCCTCAATCAAGATATTATAATAACAGGTCTTCCGGCTGGGTGTGTTGGCCACGACATCCACTTTACCGGTTTTCGAGGGACCGATATTATAGTTCTTGGGAAATGTTCCAAACCATCATATCTACCTGAGATTCAGATCTGGTTGGTGTCAGGATATTCCAGACTCATCGAGTCTAGGAAGAAAAATGAAAGTTTGCAACACAAATCGACGAGATGACGTTGCGGGATTCTCGGGAGATGAACTACGATAGCAAGCTCCAAAACATGAGCTGGTTCTGCTACAAACATGTGAACACGCTGTCCCAGACAAACATGACCACGTGGTAGTCTTATAATAAAACACTACCGAGTCAGGTGGGGAACCATCATTAATGACATCGAAGTCTCCACGCGTGGAAGTCCAAAGAGTTCACCTTGGACAGACTCCTTTATCTTTGAACAACTCAATCAGTGGCTTGGTGTGCTCGGAACACATATGGAATGAAGGTTGCAAGTCTCCAGACCACAGAATACTTCGCACGTATGCATGAATGACTTGCGATGATTCCAGAGGAAGCAACATTGACTTTCTCGAGTCCATGGCGGCAACTTGCATCAAATGCACATGAACTAGAGGAAGTCACTTCTTACATCCGAACATATGCTTCATGAGCTAGCATGAACAAATGCTTTCAAAAGTTTCCAACACTAGCTTAATGTTCAGCAAAATTATGGGGAAGACAAGGATGTTGTCAATGGGCACAACAACAATTCATCTGGGTTTCCTTTTAAAAGGAATTCCATAGTTAAGTGAACAAGTGATAGCATTGGTCAGACCCAAAAGATATAATGGTGTATGCTCGAGGGATCAACCACGAGTAAGACAACATTACGAATATCGTTGGTTCTGGTCTGATTGGATGATAGCCCATACTCCAATCAAAGGTTGGATAAAATGATAGGTCCATTAACTAATCACGAGGTTCAGTCGATGAAAATATCAACTTTCTTCAACACACATACAAGACATCCCTTATAATGAACTATATCGGACAAGCTTCTATCTTCCAACTCTCCAAGTTGATGCATAGCTTAACCAACTAGCTCAGGGGTATCCAACACGGATTCTTGGAGAAAGGGTGGTTTACAGGATAAACCAACTTGATCACGAGCTTAACATAACAGTCAGGTGACAACCTGGTGATACTTTCGAGAAGATATTCGGAAAATCACGAACCACCGATATGTTACTAAGATCGAGAACAATCTTGCTTTTCAGGGCAAGATGATATGATCAAATGAGTGAGGACTTGACACAATCCTAACTCATCAATCGAAGGGTGCACCGAAATAAGGACTAGGTAGCACGATCAGTCTTAGAAGGATGATTCAAAAACCAACACGCTAAGAATGAAATTATTATCCTTTAACTACCAAGCAACGAGGTCGCTGGGAGTATTGATTTCACACATCACAATTCATTTGTCGGTATTCCGGTTGCATCAACACGAGGGCCGAGGAATGACTAATGATGGTGAGAAGTATCACTACATCAAAATTCATGAGAGTTGGTGCAGTTCTCATGACAATTTTGACATAAAGGGGGTAATACTCCAAGGTAGAACAGAACCAAAAGCTGGATTAGCAATTTGATCTGCGGAGCACAACTTCTTTGACCCAATCCTGGATAGGGAAGAGGTACTGGAGTTTGTTTCTCCTAGTCATTCCGCGATGGAATGGCTTGACGGACCACAAGAGTAATAGGCATCGATAAACGAACGCACGCATACTCTTGACTATCAATTGATAGACGAAGGTCAGTAGACAGCTAAAGAGGGACAACTCAAAGGAACATATGACTTTCTGAGTTGTGGATGCATAGATTAGTATGTCGAACCAAGTTCAACAAGTTTCTTCCGAATAACCCATGCAGAAAAGTAGAACTGGCAGGGTCACAATATATAATGGAGAACTCATCGAGAGCACTCTTGTTGTCATCTTTTGGTTCAGAAGAACTTCTGCCAAGAATGGTTCATGGTAATTGGAAGAAGGATGTACCACGAACCTCGAGGACTATCGCAAAGGTTACTAACATCCTAAAGGAACTAGCAAACCCTATCAACATGAAGTAAGTAGAGTGAATCTTGGGTTCAAAACCCAAGGAGTAGAATACCTACTACTAAGTAGCATCACGGGATGCTTTCGAGAATGATGGCCAGAATCATCACACTGGAAACACAAATCATGGCTAAATTACTAGATGATCCCCTAGGACACCTGGGGTCATAATAATATCTCCAACATATTTGTCGAGGCAACAGAGTACCTCAACTCACCGATTAGTGTGGTTAATCTGGCCCAAAGGAACATTGAAACGGGAAGAAAGGATTTGCAAATGCATCAGACTACTTAGAAACCTGGGATGACTCGGACAGCATAACGGCTATAATTGCTCAAAAAGATTTGAGACAATCACAAAATGGTGGCATAACCACTCAGGAGCACAATATCAAGGTTTCGAGATCAACAGTTAACATACTGAAGATAGTAGGAACTGAACTGAGGCTTGAATCAACAATCTTATAAGTCTACGGATTAGTAACACGTGATCCTAATAGAAAGAAGGGATAGCCTAGTTCTTAATCCCCGTAGAAGAGAAGATGATGACTCAGATCAGAAGGGCATGAGGTAAAGGAGTAAAAAGAGCCTTACGTTCCATCCCACAATCGATTCCCTTACATAACTAAAGAATTTCTAGACTCAACTTCGACCAGTTTGGCTTGGTAATCCTACAGGCAGTCAAGCTCTGATACCAATGCTGTCAGGACCCCGACTCAATGCCACATCGATCTAGCATGTAACACCTCATATCACTTTGCGGCCTCACGCTCGGTATTCCCACGGGTGTCGCCTTACCTTTGCCCGGGACCGTTTGCGCCTTTTGGCACACGTATATGACAGTGTTGCTAGCATCCATATGATAAGGAGCCCGGGCTGACATGGCTAGTCGTAAACCCAAAGTGGCACAGACTTACAGGGACAGGCATCCATGACCCAGCATCGAACGTGTCGGTCATCAGCGAGTGAATCCAGGCTGTAGCACTGGGCTAGCAGGACTCCGGTGAACCGGGCTGTAGCGGGCTAACAGGACTCCGATATTCATCGCGTGACATTTCCCCGAAGGGACAGATACAGGAACGAAGAAGGACACATGCCGGCCAGCCTAAGTGTTCCGGAGCAGTAGCAAGCTACCATGGCTCGGTGGAAACACTAGGAGACATTTCCCGGTAAGAGAGGCTACTAAAGATAAACAACTAGATGGTCAGATCCCACACATACCAAGCATTTCAATAGCATACACACAATATGCTCGATATGTGCAAATACAACATGGCATCACAACATGACTCTACGACTCAAGTAATTTATTCAATAGGCTCCGAGGAGCGAGATATTACAAACATGGGTCTCATGACCCAACAATCAGAGCATACAAGTCAGAGCACAAGCGGAAGCTATCATGTCTGGGTACAGACATCTATAACTGAAAAAGGCTGAGAAGCCTGACTATCTACCAGATCCTGCCGGGGCACAAGATCATAACTGAGGTAACAAGCTAAACGTCGAAGTCCACGTGGAACTACTAGTGAGACTGAAGTCTCTCTGCAAAAACATAAAATAGGCAAACGTGAGTACAAATGTACCCAGCAAGACTTACATCAGAACTAACTACATATGCATCATTTTCAACAAGGGGATGGTGGGGTTTAACTGCAGCAAGCCAGCTTTGACTCGGTGGCTATCCTAAACTACGACTGCAAGCGACTCTTTTGAGGTGGCGCACACGAGTTCACATATTCACCATATCAATACACCACTATGGATCCGCTCCCGTCTCCCTACGAGAACGCCATCCATAGCACTCACGCTTATCTTGCGTATTTTAGAGTATCCACTTTCACTTGTCTATGAACTGATATAAGCAACCCAGAAGTCCTTTTCCGTGGACACGGCTATTCGAATAGATGATGTTAACCCTGCAGGGGTGTACTTCTTCATACATGTTTCCACCACTTAGCGTCTGCACACGACATGTGCTCAGCAGACTTCAAGCGAAAGCCGACGTGGGTGTATACCACGACCTACCTAAACACTCAAGTCTCTAGTCCAGGTTTATCGCCTATTCGGGTTCCATCCATGAGGAGATCCGGCCGGAGTTTCGCTCACAGCCCCAAACGATGTGAACAGGGTTCCGTGACACCAAACGGGTGCCCGGTTTACCTGGCCACGTGCCTACCGCATCACAACCCACCCCTACGGTCAGCGCTGTCCACGGCCTCCAGCATACTACAAACACCAAAAACTACTTGCAACTCCTGGACAGAGGACAAGGGTGAATAAGAAGTCGAGCGGGGTCATATTTCAGGGCCCAATGCATGGTAGTAGCTGAATCATGGATCACAAACACAAAACTCAGTTCCTAAGGACGGCTTCAATGAGACAACCCACCATGTACTCCTACATGGCCTCTCACCGACACCTTTTACCAAATCGTGTTCACACACTTAGCTCACACATAGTAGGACATGTTCACACACCTCTGATTCATCCTCGATGAATCAGACCTGACTCAACTCTAAGCAGTAGCAGGCATGACAAACAAGCATGAATGAGTAGGCACATCAGGGCTCAAACAACTCCTACTCATGCTAGTGGGTTTCATCTATTTACTGTGGCAATGACAGGTCATGCGAAGGATAAAGGGGTTCAGCTACCGCAGCAAGTAACAGATGAATCAGTGTTGTCCTAATGCAGTAAAAGAGAGCAAGAGCGAGAGAGTAGGATTGTATCGGAATGAACAAGGGAGTTTTGCTTGCCTGGCACTTCTGAAGATAGCATTGAGTCTTCATCAGTGTCAACGATCACATCATCGGTATCACGTCTATCGAGAGGGGACAAATACCGGCAACACAGAAGGGAACACAATCAATGCAATGCACAATATGATGCATGATCATGACATGGCAAAATGAATGTGTTTTGAGCTAATGCAACTAGCAACAGATTAAATGAAGTTGGTTTGAATACAAGATTCAAATTTAAACTCCATATGTGATTATTCAAATGCCATTTAATTGATTTGTGCTAAACAGCAGCTATAAGTTGTTCTATCATGCATGAAAATGGTACAGATGGATTCCTTGAATTTTTCTGATAATTTTTCATATATAAATTATTTAATTTGGAGTTACGGTTGAATTTCTATGATTTTTAGAAGTTTTAGCTATTTTCTGGAATTTCCTGAATATAATAAAATAAACTAAATTCCAGAAAATGAATATTGCGTCAGCATGACCTCACCCTGACGTCATCAGGTCAACAGGGCGGGTCCAGGTCAAACCTGACGTGTGGGGACCACACGTCAGTGACACATGAGCTAATCCCGGTCAAACCCAGCGCTAACTGAGGTTTGACCAGGGGTGGGGCCCATAGTCAGTGGCCTAGGGGGTTGATTAGGGCGTCATTAGCGCTAATTAAGCGTGCCGCGTCGGTAGTCGCCGGAGTATCGCCGGCGGCGACCATTCCGCACGGCGGCGCGGCTCGGATTCGAGCTAGGGGCGATGGTTTGGCGCGCGGTTTGGCTCATTGGAACGTCCGCGACGCGGCGCATCCAGCGGTGGCTGTGGCCGCGGCTGGGGTGGCCGGTAGCAGCAACTACGGCGAGCGAGGCGGCGGCCGGAGCTCGGGCCAGCACGACGCGGTGGCTGCAGCGCGTTAGCCAGAGAGCAGAGGAGCGCGTCGGGACCCTGGGAACCTGGAGAGCACGCGGGAGCTACTGGAGCGAGCGGAAGAGCTCCGGGGCGCGAGGTTCGCCGGCCATGGCGATGGCCGGAGCTCGGTGCTTGCGGGGACGGCAGCTACGGCACGAGAACGAGTAGGGGGTCAGAGGGGAAACATAGAGGAGCTCACAGGGGTTGCGACGGTGGCCTCGGGGAGCTCGGGGAGGCGTCGGAGGCGGCGAATCGACAGCGGCGGTCCTCGGTGGCCGAGGAGGGGGAAAACGTCGGGACGGCGCTTCGGGGCTTCTCCGGTCGCGTGAGCCGACGGGGAGGTCGAGGGAGGCACTGCAGAGCTCAGGAGCGCGTCGGGGAGGAGAGGGGGGTGACGGTGGCCGCGAGGGAGCTCGTCGGTGGCGGCGGCTCCGTTCGGTCCGGGCGAGAGAGAGGGAACAGAGGAGAGAGGGGATGCAGCGGGGGAGGAAGAGGAGCGAGGGGACACGAGGCCTCGTCGTGGCGTTGCTAGGGAGGCCGGGGGAAGCAGGAGGTGGCCGGGAAGCAGGAGGTGGCCGAGGCCTCTCGGGCGCGCGCCACGCCTCGCCTCTGTTCGTCCTCTTGGCAGAGGAGGAAGAGGACAAGGGGGAGGAGGTGGGCTGGGCCAGCCAGATGGAGCTGGGCTAGGTAAGTGGCGCCAGGTAAGTGGCCCAGGTGGCTTTCTGCTCTGTTTTATTTTTTTCTTCTGTTTTGTTTTATTTAATTTATTTTTCCACTGTTTTGAATTTAAATTAATTCAAACAATGCCAAAAGCTCCTCTGAATATTTTATATTGCTAGATGGACTTTTCCAAAAGCTTATAAAATATTTCCGGGGGTATTTGAAATTATATTCTAATTATATGAATATAATTCAAATTCAAATAGTTAATGAATTAAATCCAAAGTCCCAAAAATAATTCCTTAAAAATGTTCAATATTTTGGTTGGGACCAGAACCCTTACCAAAAATTATCAAACATTTAAAAGGGCATTTTTGGAGCAATGAATGAGATTTCTAGGGTTTTTGCCCCTCTTTTATTTAAGTTTTTGAGGCTTCCAAAATCCCTCAGTTCAAGTTTCGAAAATATAGACACGATGCACACATGAAGCTAGCCTAGAGCACTACCAGCAGCTAGGGATGTGACAATGACCTACTAAATAGCACAACAAATTGAGTCAATGTCAACTTTTCGAAACTTAGTATGGCACGAATTCGAAATAATTACCCGTATGCCTGGTCCTCGGTTCAAATCTTACAATGTACACCAAATTGAAACATCGATATTAAGTCTCGTACTATGTACATTCAAATGTTGTTTTTAGCCCCCCCCCCCGCACAAACGCTACATACTTCCTGTATCGGACAATCTTCCTCTCCTAACCACCTTAGGAAGCTATCGGTTTCCAACACATGTTCATTCTTTCTCTCCATGTTTCAATCTCTAAGTCTCTCAACTACACAACCCCTTTTTCCACTCTGTTACCAAATGTATTTACCTCACACACCCGCCATTGCGCCACATGCCGAGCTCTCTCTCTCCCCCCTCTCCCTCTCACCCTCTCGTGCTAAATACATGCATTGCCTATCTAGTCCCCCAACCTCTCGTGCGCACGCACACACGTTCTATATCTAGGTCACTCCCTCGAGACTATCTCACTCTTTCTTCCGCACGGCGGGCCACACTCACTCAATCTCGCTCTCTTTATCTGAGTCTCGTTTAACCTCGTTTTCTTTCACACACAAATGATATATCTCCCTGTTCGGGCCTCGATTAACACACTCTATACTCTCTCATGCAGATTGTCTATCTAGGTCAGTCCATCCAAGCCGCCGCCACTCTTTCGACCTCATGGTGGGCCACACTCACTCTCTCTCTCTCTCTATCTATCTATCTATCTATCTATCTATCTATCTATCTATCTCTCTCCGTATGTCTCGATTGACCTCACTCTTTCTCGGACAAAAACGATATATCACCATGTTTGAGCCCAATTCGACCTATTCACATTGTATACTCTCTCACGCACATCGTCTATCTAGGTAACTCTCTCCAACCCTTCTCACTCTTTCGATCGCATGGCGAACCTATGTGATCGGTTGACCTTGTTTCCTCCCACGCACAAAATATATCTACACGCCTGTCACTGGATCATCTCTCAAGCTCTATCTTACAGCCCTCACCCTTGCCAAAAGCTCAATCAGACAATTACTCTCTGGAGCATATATATTTATTCAATGAATGCCGGACAACACTCACTTTGTCTCTCTATCTATATGTCTCTCGATTGACCTCGCTTTCTCACACCATATCTTCCACGCGTTGAAGCTACTACTTCTCCATCCCTCGCAAAGCCGGAGCTATTTACATTGCGAGGGGCACTCCAACCTTGGATTGTTTTGTGTAGGCATTTATTCCGGTCGGTTTAGATTATATTTTCATAGCATTCGGCACACAACTACTCCAAACACCGTTGCAACCCACGCAACTCCCCTAGTTGATTTCCCTCTGGCTCGGTCATCGCTCTCTCGCACGTCCTTTCTCGCCTTCAACGTCGCACCATGGTATTATTGAAAAAACTGTGTTGTTCCCTTTAATTATTATAAAAAAGCTACAAAACTACACACCGATAGTCCACTTGGAATGGAACAAATTTCGACCCACAAATTAAAGTGCTACAAACTACACACCGAGGGACCCACATGTCATGAAACAAATTTGGACCCATATACAAATTAAAAAAATAAAGGACGAGGATCAAACATGCGACCGGGCTTTCAAGCCGCACGTCAATAGGCAACATACGTAGAATAGCAATGTTTGCTGTACCCCCTTTGTTCACATAATGTTTTTATATTACCACAGCCTAATTAATGGATAACATGTAATATTATTTTTAGTACTATTCGCCTTCACTTACTGGTGGGTTCCATGTGTTCTCTCTCTCTCTCTCTCCTCCCCTTCCGCGTTTAGACGCACGGGCAAACAGGAAGAACTCGCGGGCGATGTTGCCGTTGACCATATCTGGACGCGTTCACAAGTCACTGCACCAGTTTCACGTACTAGCAGCACTAGTCAGTGTGTACATGCAATGCACGTTAATTTGGAAGTATATTAAGTGCATGCGGATATTAACTACTAGGATATTATTTGCATGTTGTCATGTGATTAGCACTATTTTTGGCATGAAATTAACTGCACACTAAACGTGTTGAGCACTCGACATTGAAGCAGTCTAGGTCGTTGGATGACAAGTAATACATGTGGCTTGAGGACGTTTTATATTTAATTTGATACGGCTCTAGCAGAACATTCAATCGATCAAACCATACATTTCGTTCAGTCTTACTCCGACTTTAAATTATACGACGATCGATATAAAATAAACGGAAATGATAAACGTTTGGATTTTAAGCATGGCAATCCGAACGTTTTTCATGGAAAATTTAGATTACGCGGCGGCGACGGGGGCGTCTCGCGGTGGGAAGCGGCTAATCTGCCGTGCTCTGTGTGTCGTCGGGCCACTGACCGACGGCGACGGCGTCGTCTTGCGTCGTTGTTGGCGTACTCCTGGATGTTTGCCTAGCTTCAAGGAAGGCCAAAATGTTCTGGACTTCGGAGTGAGTCAACTGGCGGGAGGAGGCGACTAGCGTTGGTGCAAGGAAGCGGTCGACGGCGGCCATCCATGCTGTTGAGGCGGGCACTGGCACCTGCGCGGGGACATGCGCTGTCAACGGCGCGGCGGAGACATTCGTGTGCACGGGCACCGGCACGGGCACGCACGTCGGTGCATGCCTAGGCGCATGCACTGGCAGGTGCACGGGCATCGGCACGGGGGTGCGCGTCAGTGCACGCGCATGCGCATGCGCTGGCAGGTGCACGGGCGCGTGAAAGTCGGCGGGGACCTCGTGGAACCCCGTGGCATCAAGCTCGACGACAATGTGCGGCTCCCAGCCCATCAATGCCACGGGATGGGCGCTGGCGCAGTCGGGGCGACGGGAGCCGGAACGGGAGCGGGGACAGACGTGGCGTCTTCCCGCAAGGCGAGTTCAAGCTCGTCCCAAAGCGCCTTATGTTCTTGAACTCTGGCTAGCTGTCTTCCTCATGAAACTGGAAAACTTAGGGCAGACCATCGTGATGCGGCATGGCGTATGTTTAGTTCAGGCTAGTTGGAGGTAGACGACAGGAGAATCAGAGAGGAAGAGAGAGGATTGTAGCAATATCGGGTAGTGCCGGGTTGATTTTAAACTGCGGCGCTGGCGACATTAAAAGTGGGAACAGTTGGGACGATGGTGGGCGACGGAGCCTGGTCAAAGGGATCGCCTCCCGGTGAGTCTGCACAGCGGTCTGCTCGCATGCCTCCCTGACATCGGCGCAGTGGTCTGCTCGCACGCCTCCCGTCGACTCACACGCTTGGAGGGACGACACCTGCCGATGAGAAGCGGGGACTCGTGGCGGCACGTAAACGCCCACGGTTTCAATAGTGAAAGCGTTCGCCTTAACGTGACAGGTCTTTGTTCCAAAATACCTTCGCTCTTAATTTGTGCAACATGTCATAAGCAGCTTCTCTCGAATTGAAGAAAAAACTTACGAAGTAATATTTGTGCCATATCACATGACCATGCTCACTTTTGGATTTTCTGAAATTTAAGATCCAGGATTTGAAACAATATCATAACCTGCATCATGCAATAAATTTTCAAGCCGTACATCTGTCCTGTTGTATTTCTTAAGAAAGGATTTGGTCAAACATTTTGCTTAATTAGACTTCAGACAAGTTATATATGTAGAGTAAAAGGATAATCCCTCCGTACCAGTGCATTGCCTGATATATTAACTCATGTACTAGGCACGAACAAACGGGCTCAATTATGTGCTCATCCTGGTGTAGTAGTAGTAGTAGTAGTACTAGGCAATGCAGTTGACGGGTGACCTTGACGAGCGGCGGCCGAGGGTATTGAACCGTGCTCGGCACGGTAGGTAACGTTGTCTACTTACTAAAGCATCCCTCCGTTGTTCATCGGTAGTCATTATGGACCGGGGACATGAGGGGAATTTCCTAGGGCTGGAATTCTGGCCGCCAGATATTTCGACTTGAAACGTTGAGGCTCGACTGGTTGGGGTTGCCTAATGTGCATACCACGCACGCCACCGAAGGACACGAGCCCGGTTTTTTTAGGATCAACACGAGCCAAGGTCTGGCTGGTACGCCATTGGGTCCTACCATTCGAGAATACGAAAGGAACCTTTTAAATTGCCGAACGAATCTATGTGTATTACAATACCCGTATTTTCCTTGCAAATACTAATCTCAACGTGGTAATTGATTCATGACAAGTTGTTGAATTAGAGGGAGTTTGTGATATAGTGATCTCAACGTGGATTTCACATTTCATGGTATCCCTAGTAAGTTATCCAATGCAAATTCAAATTTAAAAGATGAACAATATGGAGGTGAGAAAACTTTGTATGTATCAAGCATATGACCACACACACACACACACACACGAACACAACAAAAATCCAATAAGTATAGTGCATCTATTTTTCCAAACCATGCATGTATGACACGAGTTCAAAAATACTCCTTCTATTCCTAAATATTAGTCTTTTAGAGAGTTCAACAAGTGACTACATACGAAGCAAAATGAGTGAATCTAGACTCTAAAATATGTCTATATACATCCATATGTGCCATTCCATTTGAAGCCTCTAAAAAGACTAATATTTAGGAACAAAGGGAGTAAAATGTAAGACATCCATGGTCGTCAATTCAATATTTAAAATGAACATGAAACTGAAACATGAATATTAAGTCTAGTACTACAGTACATGCAAATGTTGTGTTTAGGCGGAGCTATGATTGTCGGGGGTCAACCCCTCGACCTTAGATAAAATTGTGGAGCTCTGTTTAGGGTTGTTTAGATTATATCCCCACCCTCCCAACCACCGATTGGTTGTGCACCCCCCCACCCCTCCTCCCCGGGAGAATATCATGTGCCCCATACCTTAGATGCTATATGCCGATACGAGTTGCTTGGAGCTTGTAGATCTGAGATATAGCAGCTCACATGATGTGTCTTATTTTTTTTCTAGGAAACCTTGATGAGTTTGAGAATTGCACACAATTTGTACAAAAACTACTTAGATGCCCATTGATCCCATATCCAATGACCTCGAAGCTCATATCAGCGTAGCATCTAAGATGAAGGAGGACATCATATTCTCCTATATGTAAGAATATCATGTGCTACCACACCTTACATGCTTTGGTGATACAAGCTCTTCGGAGGCGTTGGATTTGTGACCCAACACTGTTGCGGAACGTAGCAGAAATTCAAAATTTTCTACACATCACCAAGATCAATCTATGGAGTAATCTAGCAATGAGGGGAAGGGGAGTGCATCTACATACCCGTGTAGATCCCTAAGCGGAAGCGTTACAAGAACGCAGATGAAGGAGTCGTACTCGTAGCGATTCAGATCGCGGTTGATTCCGATCTAAGCGCTGAACAATGGCGCCTCTGCGTTCAACACACGTGCAGCCTGATGACGTCTCCCGTGCCTTAATCCAGCAAGGGGAGAGGGAGAGGTTGGGGAAGACTCCGTCCAGCAGCAGCACGACGACGTGGTGGTGGTGGAGGAGCGCGGTACTCCAGCAGGGCTTTGCCAAGCACTACGAGAGACGAGGAGGGAGAGAGGTAGGGCTGCGCCTTGGGAGAGAGAGACTCATGTGTAGGGAAGCCCCAAAACCTCCACTATATATAGGGGAAAGGGACAGGGGGAGGCGCCCTAGGGTTTCCCCTAGGGGGGCGGCGGCTAGGGCAGATGGGATCTCCCCTTTGGGTGACTTGGCCCCCAAGCCAGGAGGTGGGAACCCTAGATGGGGCGCCGCAAACCCCCTGGTCACGTGGGAATAGGTGAGGGGGCACACAACCCCTTAGCGGGTTGGTTTGCCCCCTCCCCTTGGCCCATGAAGCCCCCCCCAACACTTGCCGGGGCTCCCGAAACACCTTTCGGCCATGCTGGTCATCACCCGGTACCTCCGGAACACTTCCGGACTCCAAAACCCTTTATAACACTGCTCAGATGCCATTGGGTCTCAGATCAAACGACCTGAATGTTTGCAACGATGTAAAACGATCTGAGATCCAATACCAATACCGCGTAATTAAGCTACGGGGAGCACCTAATATGAGCAACGGGGAGCCATTGGATCCAAGATGGAGCGGTACACATGAGGCCTGAATGTTTTATTTGCAAAAAAAAACATTGGAGAGTTTGGAAATTACGCATAATTACAAAGACTACTCCCAAGCCATTGGATCTCACTTCCAACGGTGTAAAAACTCATATCACCATAGTATCTAAGCTGCGGGGTGGATGTTATAATCTATGCCACTGTCAATTTTGTTCGTAAACTTGCAAAATACGTGTAACTCATGTCGTTACTTGTCTAACCGCGCAAAGTGTTTGTTCAAAAAAACCATCCTACACTGAAATATCAGAAAAACACATGGGGGTCCCACTTGTCATTAATCAAATTTGGACCTAAAACTAACAAATCTGAAAGACGAGATTCGAACGGTTGTTGGCTTTGTCCCATAACTTGATTTTATACAGTACTTGCGTTGAGTAGAGTAGAGGGAGTGCCTCGTCAACACGTGCATGACCGTTGTCTCACTTACTGGTGGGTCCCAGGTCTACGATCTCAATCTCTCTTCTCTCCATCGTCTAACCTTTGCACGGGCGCACACGAAGAGCGGCGCTAGCTTGCCGTGGTGTTATTACAACTAAAAAAAGCTTGGAAAATAGAAGAATCGCCTAGAACAACAGACGTTGTGGCTGGTCAAGACGGAGCTAACCACAACTATCCTCCATGCCAGGTTTGCATGATGAAGCTGGGTGGCTAGTGGGGTGTTTTCGACCGACTGGCTGGGTCCCGAGGTTGAACCATAGGTACTACGTCTGATACAGTATATTTTTACACGCACATTTTTCCTTCATGTCGAGATGTGGCACACCCTACCGCGCGGTTTTGGGGTCCTCCCGGGTGGTGCATGCATATATTCTTCCTGCGTGGGACGCCCTACCGCGCGTTTTCTGGGTCCTCCTCGGTCGTAGCGCCGAACAAGTAAATGAGTCGTCAAATCACGGAAGACCACCTTTCCCGCCGAGTACATCAGTGAAGCATGGTGGCTAGCTAGTTGGACTAGTTCGACCGATTAGCTAGGCCGCCGCCACATTTGTTTTTTCACCCCTTTTTTATCTACTTTCCGGCAGGTAAATTTAAATATCCACCGCGGCGTTGCTCTGGTGTATGGGTGCGGCAGGATTTTTAATTTTTTGATTGATGGGAGTACGCGCGACATGATTTTTAATTTTTTGATTGACGGGAGCAGGCGCGACAGCAATTAGTCATGATGACTCCGCCTGTAAAAATCCACCGCTCCCTGATATGAGAATTCGTCGACTAGTGTTTTACCGTGGTGAAAACCAAAAGATTCCCCGCTACTGGGCTGGATCCCTCCGCCTTCCCGTAGATTGCATTGCCTTTCAGCCATTTCGCCCCCTTTGCTTCCTCTCCCCATTGCTTCTACCTGGTACCATGGCAGCGCAGCAGATCGCTGAGTCCGAGGTGAGGCGCCTGACACAGGAGCTCCATGCCAAGGATGCGGACCTCAGGGCCAAAGATGTGGAGCTCCGTGTGTTCAAGGAGGAGAGGAGCGCCATGCTCCTCTGTTATGTGCGGGAGTTCACGGAGCTTCAAAAGCGGCAGGCGTCCACCACAAAGATGCTCGAGGCATCGGCGGCGTTGCTGTAGAAAGTGGGAGATACGATAGGCCGTCAGGGGAGCCGGCTAGAGCGCGAGCGGGTCGATCATGACGAGGTCCAGGATCGCCTCAGCCACTTGGTGAACCAAGTTGCCACACACATGTTGCGGCTGCGTGATGCCTACCGTCGTGCTAGCGCGACGATGCCAGCCGTCGGGCTAAACCCGTTCGACCACCCAGTTGACTTCAACGAGCTGCGGCTTCCTGAACTGGTCTCCTTCTTCGCCTATATCTCCGAGGAGCTGAGCCGTCTCCGCGCGATGGTGGGGGCTGAGCTGGATAAGGAGGGGTTGCGGGCTGCTGTCGCCGTTGCCGGGTGAATCCTTTCAGGGCTCCTTCACCGGAATCCATTCGTGCCATTAGACGCCGTCTTTGACGAGCTGGCTCCTGTCGACCGGGAGCAGGCTTTGTGGGAGGTTGCACCCTGCATCACCAACGTCGTGCGCCTCGAGAAGCAGAGGGACTTCAGTGGTGTTTAGGCGCCCTCTGCATGGGCATGTGCATGTCTCGGCGCAACATGACCGTTGGATCAAACTTAGACGGTGCAGATCAGTCACTGTAGCACAAAGCGTGTGGGTGTGTTTGGTTGCATTCTCATCTCAATATAGTTGTTTCCTCTTCGTGTATTTTTGTCAACCTACTAGTGTGGACTCATGCACCCTTCATGCACTCCGCCAAACACCAAAAAGGGTCGAGAAGGGAACTTTTGCTCCCATCCTGTGCACCCTTCATACACCCTGTCTAACACTATTCGTGCTTCATATGGTTCATGTTTCGTGGAGTACTGTAGCACCGTACTCTCCGTGCGCTGTGGACCTAGTTCTATTAACATTGATCTCACCGTTCATTCTCGACTGGACAGTCGAAAAAGAGGTACTATGTTACATATAGGAGTAGTTGACATGCGCACAACATCATTTGTTATCGTCATATCTTACTACACGGGCAACAAGACTGTGTAGTACTGACGTATGAACCACTGCACATCCCTAGTAGTAGGAGGACTATGTATGTTCAAGTGGCTGCCATGTTTCACACTCCTCCGTCTTAAGAGTGGAAACACTTGATGTAATCATTTTTTTCTTCAGAATGAAAAATAGTGGACACGCTCTACCGTGCGGATCCTCCTCCAGCCATGCACTAAATTACTCACTTTCGCCGACGTGTGGGACAGCCAGCACCTGGGTCCACCAGCCATGCACTAAATTAATCCGTAGTAGAGTGAAGGTAGACTACCCCGATCGAACCGCCGCATTAATGCCCAATGAGTCGTCAAATCACAAACCCACCTCCTTTCCAGCGGTAAGTTGGACGGACGAAGCAACCATCATTTCACTCTTCTCTCTCAGCTTCCTCCCTTCAAGAAAACCCCCACTCGCTTCGCTTCTCCCTCATCTCGTTCCTCCTTTCACTCTTCTCTCTCCGCTTCCTCTCTTGGATGGACGCCGGAGCACTGACCGACGTGATGTCTATGGCTCTGGCCAAAACCGTCGAGGCTCATGGTATGAAGAAGCGCAACCACCCCATCGAGACTACCGCAGACAAGATCAAAGCCATTGCCCTGTCCAAGCCCCCCCTCTCTGGGATCCCTCATTAAGCAAGTCCAGGTAATGTCTCTTTTTGACGATCTTTTTCTCGATCTTGATCGTGTTTTTTCATCTAACACGCAGTACTAGTACTGGTAGTACAACTTTCTAGGTGATCTTGCATGTGATTTTAGTGTGCCAAATGACGGTTCTAAATTCCTCTTTTGACCAAAACATGCGAGAGGTTGACACTGATTTCTTATAGATTACTTTCAATTAATCCCTCTGTCCCATATTTCTTGTCTTAGACTTGTCTAGATATAGATGTATCTAATACTAAAATGTGACTTGATACATCCGTATCTAGACAAATCCAAGACAAGAATTTTGGGACGGAGGGAGTACTTTATGAATATCAATGCTACCTTTTAAGAGGGTATATTTGCCTTAGTAACTTGTGTTATGGATATTGCATGTAATCCCTCTGCTCTCATGCCTTTGAAGACATGTTCTAGTGTCTTTGTTTACTCATTTTTGTGCGTATATGTAGTCATATATGGAGTATAATATCGAAAATCATCTTATATTTCTGAACAGAGGACCTAATAAAATATGGTTTCTGTTTGAAATAGAACCAGGTCCGCAGTGGAGATGAAGTTCTCAAAATCATGGCATGTGAACTGGAAGACCTGATGATGAGTTCTACTGCTGAACTATCTAGCTGCTGTGTCCTTGTCGCCACGTGTCCTGAACTAGTGTTTTCCTATAGCATTGTTGTCAGGCGTGTTCTCGAGGCTGTACTTGACCACAAAAATTTCCTGGCTGTGGTTCTTGTAAAGCTTCCCAAAAAATCTGATGCGTCCTGTCTTCATCATCATGTTTATGAGTGGAAAGACCACTCTGTTAGGTTCTCCAAGGTTGACAAGATGGTGATGGTGCATGTAGACATCTCACACGAAGTCCATGGCCTAGTCAGTTTTGTAGGGTTCATCCCGTAGGTCGGTGGCAAGAAATAGTCTGCAGAGTTTAGCGAGTGCAACTTTGCTTGTTTGTAGTAAGTACTATTGTTCAGTACTGGATTTGTGCGTGTGAACCCTGTATTGTTTATTAGTACCGCCTCTTTTGGTGTGTGGTCAGTCCTGAGAATGGTCTATGTTAATGTCTGTCCACTCAATTCAGTCTGTACATTTTGAAGTATCCAGATCATATTTTTTGTGAGGACAGTTTATCAATTATGGTTACACTCCAATATCTGTATGCATTGCAGGTTTTATCGCACCCACCAGGTTCCAGTCCCATGGATGTTCGGTCCATACGATTTGTCACGACCTTTGGACTGTCCTGCTTGTGGGAGTAGGCGGGGCCCCTACATGCCACGCGTAGTTGGGCGATCAATCTTCTGTTTAGTACTTCAACATAGTGATTTACTGGTAAGGATTCACTCGTGTCACATCAAGTAAATCTTATTGATTTACTGTCTAAATGTTATTGATTTAATGTCATGTTTTCTTTCTTTTCCTGCAATTTTACGATGCAGTTTTTGCCATGTGACATTCATCACAGAATAAACCATTTGGTTTGCTCTACGATGGCTATTTTTGCAGGTTTCACTTCTTATGTCGTGTTAGTAACGAATGCACTGTCCATCACTTATATTACTGGAAGAATTGGATCAGTCTATTGTCTGAGTACAAGCTGAATCCCTATGATGAACTGCAGTTTGGTTTAACAAAAACGCCACAATTAGTCCTTCTCGCGTTTAAAAGAAATGAAGAAAAAACCTGGATCACGGTCACGGATCCTACTCAAGTTAGAAAGCTCATCATAGCAGACCAGACACGATCGCCGCTGTCTCGCACAGATCGAGCACCGGCAGTTGCTAGCACTGACAGCGGAAGCAGCTCAGTCTGATCCAGCTGAGGATTGGGCACCGACCTCGTCAGTGGATCAGTCTGATCTACCGAAGGATCGGGCATCGATACCGACACCTGCTCCGATACCGGAAACCAGCTCTACAAGGAGCACCATCTCCGGCAGCAGCAACAGCTTCGGCACCTGCACCAACACTTGCACTTGCATCTGCTCCGGCCCGTGCAGTTGCACCGGCAACAGACCGGGCTGCAGTTCGCACTTCATATACCAAAGTCCTTACAAAAACCGACATGTCCACCTTCTTGGTAAGCATTGGCCGCCCAAGTGCTTCGTTCTTTTTTCTTACCATGTTGTTTCAAATGAATCACTATGTTGATCTAACTGTTTGGGTATGTCTTCTTGTTTGCAAACAGAGAATTCCTAGAGCAACGAGGGAGTTGTTCAACAATCCGGGCGACTGCGGCCAAGTTTCTCTTACCATGCGTAGCCTTGGTGTGAATGAACCTGCTCAATATACGGTAAGTACAAAGGATGGTCGCATGATGATTGATACAAAAGATGGTCAAGGTTCAAATCTAAATCATATCTTGCGGTAGGGGATGATGTCAAAGTCGAACTTTCTCGGCAAGGAGAGCTGGTCCAAATCAACTTTGAAATTCTTAAGTAGCAGCACGCAACTAGCGAACTTATCTATCCTCTGAGAGATTTTGATGTAATAATCTAGCATGGTGAAACAAGTGTCTTGTGTATAAGTAGTACGACAGTATTATTTATCACATGGTATATCGTTGATAGAATTGCAACTCTAATTGCTGGTTAGACTGTCGTTCGATTTCATTCCAACAGCTGTTGTGCTTTATTCAATTTTGTGTATTCGCCTTGCGGCAGCATCTAAAACCAGCGCCGTACCAATCGCTTGCAATATGAAAAGCACCAAGGTAGAACACATGGCCCCCAAACATGCAGGGTCGGCCTGCGGCCCAAAGTCCAGAACCGTGAGTCTATCTGATAATTATATTCTCAGCTGAACCCCCATAATGCTCGTGCACTGCAGAGGGAGTATATTTCTCAGCAAGGTGTGCCTGTGATATAAAAGATTTGTATATTTCTTTATAGAGGGAGTATCTCTCCGTCGAAAAATATATTTATGTGTAACTAGTTACTCCTGTCTTTCTACTTCCTTTCGCTGATATGTGGGGAAACCGGCAACGGGGTCCACGTGCCATATGCACAAAATAGAGTGCATAACTTCACGGTAGACACACCCCGGTCGTAGCGCCACAGTAATTCCCAATGAGCCGTCAAATCACAACCCCCCTTTCCAGCTTTAGCAGTAAGCTGGATGGACGAAGCAGCAATATTTCACTGGGCCTGAATCCCCTTCTCCCTCGTCTGCTTGTTCAGAGAAAACCCCCACTCGGCGATTGCATAGGGTTTTCTCATGGAGAACCAGGTACGAATTCTTCATCCATCCCCGATAAATCCAAGTCCCTTGGTCGCAGGTAATCCTAGGATGGCAGCCACGGCCGTTGATGCATTTTTCTTCGTACTGAATCTAGTGTGTTTCAGTTGCAGTGCCCAAAGTGCGAGTACCCTAAAGATTTCTACGCCTTCGGCGAGACGCCACACTTGTTCCTTCTCATCCTAACACAGCATTTTGAAACGCGCACAGTATGTTCCTAGAATCCTCTTTTCTATCTGGGAGGGTGGTTTTTTTTTGAACATGCTATGTTCTCATATTATTTTTCCTGCAGTGTATTATTTGCTCTGCCAGAACACATGTACTCAAGATGCTCGGCCTTGCCATAACTAGATATCCTAGTTTAATTGTCACAGTGAAGACAAGCCATGGATATTACTTCCGAGTTGGGTTCATGAACCAAGAAGATCGCTGCTTTTTTTATGGCCGAACTTGGATAAAATTTCTCAAGTGTTACGGACTGAAAGTTGGCGCACGAATGTTCATGGAAATAGCAGAACCTGGTCTCATCTTCACTGCGATCTTCCACCCCGACGTCTTTCCAATTGTTCATCCATGTTATTTTTGTTCTGGTTCTTGCTTGTTGCCTCGATTACTTCTTAATCCACCTATTTTGTCTAACTAATCACAATTTAACTTCAGAAGTAGCAACGAATCTCTCACGAAGATGCTACTTCTAACTAATATTTTTTTATAATTGTTGGCACATGTAGGTTTTTTCAGAGTTAAGCAGTCTGCTCATTTGTTACTCTGTAATAACTCGGCTGTTACTAATGGCACTGAAGTTGACTGGATCGACATCCACAAGTTCCTACACTTTATTGACCGTCTTGAGGTCCTTGTGGGGCGCTTCTATGGTGGAAGGCCACATGGGATATGTGTGCCACTGCTGCACTCGTTGAACAGGTCCAACTATGTCGAGAAACTTATGGTACGAGCTATTTTCTGTTATATATGTTGTTCATAAACTATTGCTTATACACAGTTTTACAGCTGTGATCTTCTTGAAACAGGAACTGCCGAGTTCTATTGTTCCTATACAGATGCCTGACCATGGTCGGATCAGACTTGCGCTTGGTCACAACATGATGTTTATGTCGACCTACTCAATTCCCCTTGGAGGTGAAAAGATACTTATTCATGGGTGGTCTCAAATAATGAAGGCCCGTCCATCTTGGAGAATAGGACAGAAGATTATGTTCATGCTTTTCCATGGCTCTAAAGCGAATATCCTGTTTATTGACCACGTTGCGAGATGAAGCCGCTTTCAGAAGGTTGTGGATGCGAGGGGTGGCGCATGGGCCTTGTCCTGGGGCTTGGCGGCCTCACCCTTGGTTAACTGTAGGTAGAGTAGCACTATTTGAGGCGTGCTTTGTACGGTTGAACCTGTATAAGTACTCATACTGCTTTCAGCTTTGGTTGTTAAGTGCCCCTGCTGGTTTCAGTTAAGGTTGTTAAGTACTCCTGCTGCTTTTACAGTCTGTCGTGTTTCTTCAGTCCCGTCTTCCTCCAGCCGCCAAAACCAAACCAGCGCCGGCGGGGCCGCTTGCTTCCGCCTCCCACGGCAGGCTGCGCCTCAGCGCATGCATCGCCGCCCCACCATGCGCTTTGGTGCGCTCACCACGGCACCGCCCTCTCGCCTTGTCAACATGGTCAACAAACAACAGGAATCGGCAGAAGTACGTTGAGAGGGTGACAGTAGGGGCCCACCATGTCAGCGTATGGAAAAATAAAATGCTTCCTCCTAGTGTTTTCCTGACATCTGGGACCCACGACATTGTGAGCGTATATAGTCAATAGACAAGAGAATAGCACAAGATCGGCTGACACTTGGAACGTAGCTACTCGAGCAGTATTTTTTGTTTGTTATTGTTGAGACGGAGCAGGGTTTGAACTGGGTTGTGGCCCGTCTAGCCCATGCTTATATTTTATGTTCACCATGTGACCAGCCCAGCTATTTTTTCTTTGTGAAAATGAGCCCAGTTTTTTTTTATGAAGAATACCCAATCCAGGCCTACTTATTTTTCTATGCCCTGATGGGCTGCAACTCTTTCAAGACGCCTGCAAATCTTGAAAGCAATATGAAATGGGTTGTAAATATAAAAACAGAAGACAAATTGGCAATAACTTTATAATTTCTAATTTATTTTCACATTTTCAGATTCCTATTTCACTGGGCATTAACCTAATTTAAATATATCTTCAAAGTACTTTAAATCTGGCTCGACATTTCGGTATTAAAAATAGTTTGGAACCCACATAAATATGCGAAATTGGCCCTGGCCAACCAAAAAAACGATTGGAATAAATTGCATAAGAAGTTGCCATGAGCTATATATATATTATTAAAAAAAAGAGGGAGTGGTCTGACTTGTGGGCCTGTTTAGTTAACGCAAATGCAAGATTTTTTTAGTTATTATATACGTCAACAAACGATTCTAGCAGACGTAACCGTTGGATGTCAATCCAACGGCCGTCATGTTTCTTCAATCTCTGATCTTCTTGCTCCAGCCGCCAAAGCAGCGCCGGCGGGACCGCCTGCTCCCGCCTCCCATGGTCGGCTGTGCTGCAGCACAGGCCTCAGCGCCCCCTACTACTCCCACCACTGGCTAGGGCATCCCTCTACTCACCCACACCCCCTGTTATTCTGCGGCGATGGCAGCCTCACACCGCAGCCGAACCAGTGAACCCTCGTACTTCTCTCCGCGCGGGCTTCCACTATCGCGTCTTCCCCGGCTCCGTGTCGTCCCCTTCATAGGCATCGCCGTCGTCCACCACCTTGGTGCTCTCAGCGCGGCGTGGTCAAAGTGGTCAAGGAATGGCTTCCATCGGGCGTGGACTATACGTGGAGAGGCTGACAGCTGGGTCCACAGCCGCAGCAAGGAAGTGCCTCCTTATTATGTGCAAAATATTTATTCCTCCACCTAATAGCGGGGACCCACCAGACGGGCCACCGTATGTCGTGAAAAAAACGTTTCCCCCTGTCTGCTGGGACCCACCAGCTACATATTCGCACGCAAGGACGTGCGTTCGAATAAAAAAGATTCACCCCCCTGACTGCTGGGACCCACCAGCTACATCTTCGCATGCAAGGAAGTGCGTCTGGGCAAAAAAAACGATTCTCCCCCCTGACCGCTGGGACCCACCAGCTACATCTTCACACGCAAGGAAGTGCCTGACAGTCGGGACCCACCTGGTCGAAGCGTACATAGCGTTCTCATTCTGGTCGCGAACGTGTACGCACATATATATTGGTCGATGTAGAGGCGTGCACGTGTCGTAGTAGAGGCGCGTACGTGTCGTAGTAGAGGCACGCACGTAGCATGTACGCGTACGTACAGCGGCCATGGTGCAAGAAAGAAAATACAGCCACGTACGTACATATGGGCGGGGTCTCGAACGCCTACTCGCGCATACGTACGACCAGGGCTCGTGTACATGGCTAGGTCGGAACGGAGAAACATCGTCGTTGTCATGTTCATGGGGAGGCAACGGAATGCGTCGTGTTCATCGGGAGGCAACGGAATGCGTCGTGTTCATCGGGAGGCAACGGGACGCGTGGGAGCCAACCGGCTGGGTCAGAACGGAATGTGTGGTCATGTTCATCGGGAGGGCTTGGATGGAACATGCGATGGAAACGAGGCATGGCGTACCGCACAACGGAGGAAACGGACCTCCTACATTCGGAACGGGGTCCTGTTGATCGGGAGGGGTGTGGCGTACCGCAAAATGGAGGAAACAGACCTCCTACGGACGAAACGGGGGTCCCGTTGATCAGGAGGGGTGTGGTGTACCACAAAACGGAGGAACCGAACCTCCTACGGTCGAAACGGGGGTCCTGTTGATCGGGAGGGGTGTAGCGTACCACAAAATGGAGGAAATGGTTCTCCTACGGTTGAAACGGGGGTCCTGTTGATCGGGAGCATTGTGGCGTACTGCAAAACGGACGAAACAGACTTGTGTTGGAGCGCTACGGTCGAAACAGGGGTCTTGTTCATCGGGAGGGGTGTTGCATACCGCAAAACGGGACTCCACGGGATACTGTTCATCTCCACTGTCGACCTCCTCCAGCCTCCACGGGCTCCTGTTCATCCAGCCTCCACCGTGCGCTACTCCACCGGCTACTGTTCAACCACCCCTCCACCGTCTACTATTCATCCAGCCCTCCACACCACGGGGTCCTATTCAACCACCCCTCCACGGGCACCCCTCCACCGTCTACTATTCATCTAGCCCTCCACCACACCACGGGGTCTTGTTCATCCAGAGGCAACGCCACCACTCACTGTTCATCCAACCCCCCCCCCCTCCCCGCAACACTCACTGTTCATCCAATCGACCGGCTTCCGTTAGCAGCAGTAGCGAAGGAATCGCTTGATCGGGTTCAGTTAACAGCCATCGATCCATCGCTTGGGTTCAGTAACGCGTAGCCTGCAGTGCAATCGCTCGGGTTCAGTTAGATCCCAAAGCCTCACTCGGGTTCAGTTAGAGCCAACGCCTCGCACACACGCGCGTACGTGTACGAAAGAAATGCACATCGCTCGGCCCCCGACCTCACCGTAACCGGCAACTCCCCGAAATTTTCCTCGCCCTCGCTTCTACCACTGTTTTTTACGTCATGGACGGCCCAAAGAATGTCATGCAGCTGCGTCTCCGGCCCGCCCAGGATGAAAAGCCCATTTTCTGTCATGATTTTTTGTCATAGAAGTAGGCGCCCACCACATCTATGATGATACCGGATTTTGTCACAATTATCGTCATAGAAGTGTCATATGTATGACAGAAAAAAAATTCCGTTCGGCCCAAAATGTCACGAATGTGTCTTTTTTTGTAGTCCTACTTGACCACTAGACTGCGGATGATAAGGAGATGCTATTCTATGATTGACATCATACTTAGCGAGCATCTTACGGAAAGCACCATGAATGAAATGTGAACCACCATCAGTCATAAGATATCTAGGGACTCCAAACCTCAAAAAAATAACTTCTTTAAGCATTTTAATAGAAGTGTTATGATCAGCACTTCTAGTTGGAATAGCTTCTACCCACTTAGTAACGTTATCAACAGGAACTAAAATATGTGTATAACCATTAGAGGCAGGAAAAGGTCCCATATAGTCAAAGCCCCAAACATCAAACAGTTCAATAACAAGAGAATAATTCATAGGCATTTCTTGACGTCTACTAATGTTACCTATTCTTTGACATTCATCACACGATAAGACAAACTTACGAGCATCTTTGAAGAGAGTAGGCCAATAAAAACCAGATTGTAGTACCTTGTGTGCAGTTCTATCTCCAGCGTGGTGTCCTCCATAAGATTCAGAGTGACACTTGCGTAGGATCTGTTCCTGTTCATGCTCAGGCACACAACGTCTAATAACACCATCTACTCCTTCTTTATAAAGGTGTGGATCATCCCAGAAGTAATGTCTTAAATCATAAAAGAACTTTTTCTTTTGCTGGTATGTGAAACTAGGCGGTAAATATTTAGCAACAATGTAATTAGCATAATCAGCATACCAAGGAGAAGTACGAGAAGCATTGACGACCGCTAATTGTTCATCAGGAAAGCTATCATTAATAGGCAGTGGGTCATCAAGGACATTCTCTAAGCTAGACAAGTTATCTGCAACGTGGTTCTCAGCTCCCTTTCTATCAATAATATGCAAGTCAAATTCTTGGAGCAAGAGAACCCATCTAATGAGTCTAGGCTTAGCATCTTTCTTTTCCATAAGATATTTAATAGCAGCATGATCAGTGTGAATAGTAACTTTGGAATCAACAATATAAGGTCTGAACTTATCACATGCAAACACAACTGTTAAGAACTCTTTTTCAGTAGTAGCATAATTTCTCTGGGCAGTATCAAGAGTCTTACTAGCATACTGGATAACATTCTATTTCTTATCAACTCTTTTCCCTAAAACAACACCTACAGCATAATCACTAGCATCACACATAATTTCAAAAGGTAAATTCCAATCAGGTGGCTGAACAATAGGTGCAGTGATCAAAGCTTTCTTAAGCACTTCAAACGCTTCTACACAATCATCATCAAAGACAAAAGGAATATCTTTTTGCAATAAATTAGTCAGAGGCCTAGAGATTTTAGAAAGTCCTTAATGAACCTCCTATAAAAGCCGACATGACCAAGGAAACTTCTTATACCTTTTATGTCCTTGGGACATGGCATCTTTTCAATAGCATCAACTTTGGCTTTATCAACTTCAATCCCTCTCTCGCAGATCTTATGCCCCAAGACAATGCCTTCATTAACCATAAAGTGACACTTTTCCCAATTCAGGACGAGACTAGTGTCTTCGCATCTTTGCAAAACTCGATCAAGGTTGCTCAAACAATCATCAAAAGAGGATCAATAGACGGAAAAGTCATCCATGAATACCTCAAAATCTTTTCACAAAAATCAGAGAATATAGCCATCATGCATCTTCGAAAGGTAGCAGGTGCATTACATAAACCAAAAGGCATATGTCTATAAGCAAAAGTACCAAAAGGGCAAGTAAATGTAGTTTTAGATTGATCCTTCGCTGACACAGGTATCTGAGAGAAACCAGAATAACCATCTAAAAAGCAAAAATGTGTGTGTTTGGATAGCCTTTCTAGCATTTGATCAATAAAAGGTAAAGGGTAATGATCTTTCTTAGTAGCTTTATTTAACTTACGGAAATCAATTACCATCCTATAACCTGTAATAATTCTTTGCAGGATCAATTCATCTTTATCATTAGGAACGACGGTAATACCTCCCTTTTTAGGGACACAATGGTCAGGGCTTACCCATTCACTATCAGCAATGGGATAAATAATACCTGCCTTAAGGAGCTTTAGTATCTCCTTTCTTACCACTTCCTTCATCTTGGGATTTAATCATCTTTGAGGATCTCTAGCTGATTTGGCATCTTTCTCCATTGAAATCTTGTGTTGACATAATGTGGGACTAATGCCCTTAAGATCATCCAGAGTATATCCAATAGCTGCTCGGTGCTTCTTCAGAGTTTTCAACAATCTTTCTTCTTCTTTCTCTGAAAGGTTAGCACTAATAATAACATGATATATTTCGTTTTCATCAAGATAAGCATACTTAAGATTATCAGTTTATGGTTTGAGTTCAAACACGGGATCACCCTTGGGTGGAGGGGGATCCCCAAGAATTTCAACGGGAAGGTTATGTTTCAGCATAGGTTCCTGTTTAAGGAACACTTCATCTATTTCTTCCCTTTCCTTCATAAACATATCGTTTTCATGGTCTAGCAAATATTGTTCTAACGGATCAGTTGGAGGAACAGCAATGGAAGCAAGACCAATAATCTCATACTTACTAGGTGGTTCCCTTTCACGAGGTTGTCTACTAAACTTAGCGAAATTAAACTCATGAGACATACCATCTATGCCAACAGTGACAATATTCTTTACACAATTAATCTTAGCACTAGCAGTATTCAAGAAGGGTCTACCAGAAATAATGGGACAAAAATCATCTTGTGGGGAACCAAGAACAAGAAAATCAGCAGGGTATTTAACCTTCCCACACAAAACTTCAATATCTCTAACAATCCCAATAGGTTTAATGCTATCCCTATTAGCAAGCTTAATAGTAACATCAATGTCTTCTAACTCAACGGGTGCAATGTCGTGCATAATTTCTTTATAAAGATCATAAGGTATCGCACTATCACTAGCACCCATATCACATAAGACATTATAGCAATGATCTCCTATTTTAACAAAAATAACAGGCATGCCTACGACAGGTCTACGTGTCTTAGTATCAGGTCTAGCAATATTAGCAGTCTCACCTAAGAAAGAAATAACATGCCCATCAAAGTCCTCATCCAAAAGATCTTTAACCATAGCAATACTAGGTTCAACATTAATTTGCTCAGGAGGTGTATAAGTCCTAGTATTACTCTTACGAACAACAGTCGAAGCTTTAGCGTGATCCTTTATCCTAACAGGAAAAGGAGGTTTTTCAACATAAGGAGTAGGAACAATAGGATCACTATAGCTAACAGTCTTTTCTTCGACTGTAATAGGTGCAACTACTTTCACTTCAACAGAAGGGTCATATTTAAACCACTTCTCTTTAGGGATATCAACGCGAGTAGCAAAAGATTCACAAAAATTAGCTACTATCTCAGAGTCAAGTCCATACTTAGCGCTAAATCCATGAAAAGCATCGGTATCCATAAAAGATTTAACACAATTGAACTTAGGTGTCATACCTGACTCCTTACCATCGTCGGAACCCCAATCTTCAGATTTGCACTTAATTCTTTCCAATAAGTCCCATTTGAAATCAATAGTCTTCAGCATATAAGAACCAGCACAGGAAGTATGGAGCAGGTTGCGATTATCAAGAGAAAGTCGAGCATAAAAATTCTGAATAATCATTTCCCGAGAGAGCTCATGATTGGGGCATGAATATAACATTGACTTAAGCCTCCCCCAAGCTTGAGCGATGCTTTCTCCTTAGCGAGGCCATAAATTATATATGTAATTACGATCACGATGAACAAGATGCATAGGATAGAACTTCTGGTGAAATTCCAACTTCAATCGCTTATAATTCCAAGATCTCGTATCATCACATAGCCTATACCATGTCAATGCATCTCCCTTCAAAGATAAAGGGAAGACCTTCCTTTTGACAACATCATCGGGAATACCTGCAATCTTATATAATCCACAAACTTCATCCACAAAGATAAGGTGTAAATTGGGATGCAATGTTCCATCTCCTGCAAATGGATTAGCTAGCAGTTTCTCTATCATACCCGAAGGAATCTCATAGTAAATATTTTCATAAAGTTCAGTAGGTTGAGGAGCAACTCTTTGCTCTTCTGGTTGGGGTGAAGATACCCCAAACAAGCCCCTCAAAGGATTAGTTTCCATAGTGACAAGTAACAGAAAATTTCAGCACACTATATAAATGTTTCCTTACCAAGTTCCACTCACCAAAAGCGCTACACTCCCCGGCAACAGCACTAGAAAAAAGTCTTGATGACCCACAAGTGTAGGGGATCTATCATAGTCCTTTCGATAAGTAAGAGTGTCGAACCCAATGAGGAGCAGAAGGCAATGATAAGCGGTTTTCAGTAAGGTTTTCTCTGCAAGCACTGGAATTGTAGGTAATAGATAGTTTTGTGATAAGATAAATAATAACGAGCAACAAGTAAATAAAGTAAATAAAGTGCAGCAAGGTGGCCCAATCCTTTATGTAGCAAAGGACAAGCCTGCACAAATTCTAATAATAATAAAGGAGCTCCCGAAGACACATTGGGAATTATCGTCAAGCTAGTTTTCATCACATTCATATGATTCACGTTCGGTACTTTGATAATTTGATATGCGGGTGGATCGGAACTTGGGTACTGCCCTAACTTGGACAAGCATCCCACTTATTATTAACCCCTATTGCAACAATCTGCAACTACAAAAGAAGTATTAAGGTAAACCTAACCACAACATTAGACATATGGATCCATAACAACCCCTAACGAAGCAACGCATAAACTAGGGTTTAAGCTTCTGTCACTCTAGCAACCCATCATCTACTTATTACTTCCCCATGCCTTCCTCTAGGCCCAAATAATGGTGAAGTTTCATGTAGTCGACATTCACATAACACCACTAGAGGAAAAGATAACATACATCTCATCAAAATATCGAACGAATACAAAATTCACATGACTACTAATCGCAAGACTTCACCCATGTCCTTAGGAACAAACGTAACTACTCACAAAGCATATTCATGTTCATAATCATAGGAGTAATAATATGCATAAAGGATCTGAACATATGATCTTCCACCAAGTAAACCAATTAGCATCAACTACAAGGAGTAATCAACACTACTAGCAACCCACAGGTACCAATTTGTTGTTTTGATACAAGATTGGATACAAGAGATGAACTAGGGTTTTGAGAGGAGATGGTGCTGGTGAAGATATTGATGGAGATTGACCCCCTCTCAATGAGAGGATCATTAGTGATGACGTTGGTGATGATTTCCCCCTCCCAGAGGGAAGTGTCCCCGGTAGAACAGCTCCGCTAGAGCCCTAGATTGATTCCGCCAAGGTTCCGCCTCGTGGCGGCGGAGTTTCGTCCCGTAAGCTTGCCCCCGATTTTTTCCAGGGTAAAAGTGATGATGTACCAGAAGATGGACGCCGGAGGCCCACCAGGGGGCCCAGGAGATAGGGGGCATGCCCTATAGGGGGGCGCCCCCTGTCTCCTGGACAGGGTGTGGGCCCCCTGGCCTATTTCTTTCGCTCAGAAATTCTTAATAATTCCAAAAAGTTGTTTCGTGGAGTTTCAGGACTTTTGGAGCTGTGCAGAATAGGTTCCCAACATTTGCTCCTTTTCCAGCCAGAATTCCAGCTGCCGGCATTCCTCCTCTTCATGGTAAACCTTGTAAAATAAGAGAGAATAGCAATAAGTAATGATATATAATGTGTAATAACAGCCCATAGTGCAATAAGTATTGATATAAACGCATGATGCAAAATGGACATATCAATATTCACCTAATGGCACAGTAGTATCAAGCATAGAAGTAGTTTCATCATAAGTATCATGCATATTAGAGGTTGCATCATCAATAACATGCGACATATCAGAAATCATAGCAGCAACAGGTTTAGGTGTCGCAAGCTTACTCATAACAGAAGAAGAATCTAGTGCAGAGCTAGATGGCAGTTCCTTACCTCCCCTCGTAGTTGAGGGAAAAATCTTAGTTCTTGTGTCTTTCATGTTCTTCATAATGATCAGCAGATATAAATCCCTAGTGACTCAAAGAATAGAGCTATGCTCCCTGGCAACGGCGCCAGAAATTAGTCTTGATAACCCACAAGTGTAGGGGATCGCAAAATCTTTCGAGGGTAGAGTATTCAACCCAAATTTATTGATTCGACACAAGGGGAGCCAAAGAATATTTTCAAGTATTAGCAGTTGAGTTGTCAATCCAACCACACCTGGATAACTTAGTATCTGCAGCAAAGTATTTAGTAGCAAAGTGGTATGATAGTAATGGTAATAGTAGCAAAAGTAAAGATAGTAGTTTTGTAATGATTGTAACAATAGCAATAGAAAAGTAAATAAGCGAAACACAATATGTGAAAAGCTCATAGGCATTGGATCAGTGATGGATAATTATGCCGGATACGATTCCTCATGTAATAGTTATAACATAGGGTGACACAGAACTAGCTCCAATTCATCAATGTAATGTAGGCATGTATTCCGAATATAGTCATACGTGCTTATGGAAAAGAACTTGCATGACATCTTTTGTCCTACCCTCCCGTTTGCAGCGGGGTCCTAGTGGAAACTAAGGGATATTAAGGCCTCCTTTTAATAGAGAACCGGACCAAAGCATTAGCACTTAGTGAATACATGAACTCCTCAAACTACAGTCATCACCAAGAAGTATCCCGATTATTGTCACTTCGGGGTTGTCGGATCATAACACATAATAGGTGACTATTGACTTGCAAGATAGTATCAAGAACTCACATATATTCATGAAAACATAATAGGTTCAGATCTGAAATCATGGCACTCGGGCCCTAGTGACAAGCATTAAGCATAGCAAAGTCATAGCAAGATCAATCTCACAACAGAGTGGATACTAGGGATCAAACCCTAACAAAACTAACTCGATTACATGGTAAATCTCATACAACCCATCACTGTCCAGCAAGCCCACAATGGAATTACACACGCACGACGGTGAGCATCATGAAATTGGTGATGGAGGATGGTTGATGATGACGACGCGACGAATCCCCCTCTCTGGAGCCCCAAACGGAGTCCAGATCAGCCCTCCCGAGAGAGATTAGGGCTTGGCGGCGGCTCTGTATCGTAAAACGCAATGAAACTTTCTCTCTCATTTTTCTCTTTGTGAAACGGAATATATGGAGTTTGAGTTGAGGTCAGTGGAGCGTCAGGGGGCCCACGAGACAGGGTGTGGGCCCCCTGGCCTTCATCTTTTGCCAGTATTTTTTATATTTTCCAAAAGTTATCTCCGTGGATTTTTAGGTCATTCCGAGAACTTTTGTTTTCTGCACAATAAACAACATCATGGCAGTTTTGCTGAAACCAGCGCCAGTCCGGGTTAGTTTCATTCAAATCATGCAAGTTAGAGTCCAAAACAAGGGCAAAAGTGTTTGGAAAAGTAGATACATTGAAGACGTATCAGGCATTTCTCCGCATCCCCCCCACACTTCGGCTTGTGGCTCAAGGTCTTTAATGTGAAGCCGAAGGTGGTCGAGGGCTAACACGCCAAGTGTGGCGGCGCCATGGTGAGAAAGCTCAACCATGTTACCTGGCCCAAAGGGAGATTCAAGGATATTGTCAATGTATGGCAGCAGGAGTGGTTCTACATCACCGAACCCCGCGGCACCAAGTGGGCAGCCGCTCCTTCTTTCAGATCTCGACCTCCGCTGTGGATCGCATCCTGGACCAACAAGGGTCTAGACTGGGGATCCCCTGACGAAGTATCGACGATGCAAAAACGTATCAAGAGTATGATAGAAAAGGGCATCACCCTTCCTATGTGATTTAGGTGATGCTCATCCGCCGAGATCTTCCCTGCCAACGACGACCTCTTAAAATGTGGGAGTTTAACCCGGAGGGGCCACGGACCCTGCATTGATTCTTTGGCACGACGCACAAAGGGATCTGGAAGCTGCTCTTCAAGAAGTAGAAGACATGGCCAAGGACGTCCGATGACACCGTCCTCGACTACAATGATCTGACATCCCCAGTAAGTATCATATTTCCGAACATTACTTAGCTCGTCAATCTTAGGGAGGGGTACTGAAAATTCCATCCCCTGAATAGGGTTGGATAAAGAAGGCGGAGCTGATCAAATGTCAGGCCCCGCTCCCCAAAAACCCAGCTGAGCATCTGTTGATGAGGATGCTGGTCCCGGCACCCTACCAGGCACCAGTGAAGAAGGGCAAGAATAAGAAGAGCAAGGAGGCTGAAGGTGGCCTTCATCATGAAAATACTTCGAGGGCTATGTCTGAAGGGAACAAGGCTCCTTCCTCCCACGAGGGAGACGAAGACGAGGACAAAGAGGAGGAGGAGGAAGTAGAAAACCCTCCTCTCAAAGGGAAAAAGAGGACAGCCTCCGTAGATCCTGAGGAGGGGGCATCCAAGAGAGGAAAGATATCCCTCTCGAATGATTCGGATTCGGACACCAAAGCTGTCCCCAAGCACCGCCCCCGAGCCAAGCCCCTTGCCGAATCGTAAGTACCTTAGGATGCCTTACATACATCCAATTTTTTATAAATTGTAAGAATAATATCAAATCATGTGTTTCATTCCGGCCAGCGATATCCCTCAAGAACCATCGTCATTGGGGGATCTTCCGCTGGAGATGATGGAGAGTGAAACACCTCCACAAGCTTCCCCGCCTCCTAGGGCGGATGACACCGAGGTGTCGTATCAAAGAATTTCTCTGGGCTTCGGAGAAGTGCGGGAGAGGACCAAGACGGCGCCAGAGGATAACACCTCGGTTGCCGAAAACATGAGGGGCATAACCCTCATGGAGATCAGCGACTGATGAGGATACAGACCTGGGGTAGGGTCATAGGCCTGACCTATACGTCCTACCCAAGGTCACTACCCCAAAAGATAAAAAGACCAAGAGTCAATTGGGGAGCACCAGTCGAGTACGTCGAGTGCAATCCACTCGATGATCACATCACTCGACGGTCACCCCCTACCGTCACTCGACTATATGGGGAGTCACTCGACTGTATCGAAGACCAGGAGTCCGAAGAGCACGCACTGGCCGGATGTTCACTCCTTAGTCTTTAGGAGCATTAAGAATACTTAAGATTGGCGTTACCAGTAAAGCCCCTTACTTTATGTACATTAAGCCCCTTGTAATGGAGGACGGCGGGGTCCTAGCGCACTCTATATAAGCCGCCCCTCCTCTGGGACAAGGTTTGGCACCCCCTGTAATACAACGCACATAATCCAATCTACCGCCTCTGGGCACTGAGACGTAGGGCTATTACTTCCTCCGAGAAGGGCCTGAACTCGAAAACCTCGTGTGTACACCTTCGCCATAGCTAAGATCTTGCGTCTCCATACCTACGCCCCCTTTCTACTGTCAGTCTTAGGACCACGACAGTTGGCTCCCACCTTGGGGCAGGTGTCTTAGCGACTTTTCGGTGAAGTTGCAAGTTTTAACGATCATCATCATCATGGTTTCCGGCGGCGGATTGACTGAGGGCCACGAGATCTATCTCGACGCGCTCGTTTTTGTCACCGACGACTCCGCGTGGCTTCAAGAAGCTCCCTTGAACACTGAGGCGCTCCCCGTCTAAGGGGCGACGCACTTCCGCGCGTGCGTTCGCGGACTCCTTCTCCGGCAGCCGTCGACTCAGTATCAGTCGGCTTCGATGGTGTTTTCCCTCCCTGTTGTTCGCCGCTGCAAGTGGTCCGGTCGGTCGCGGCTTCAGCGGTGGGTGAAACACGTGGTGGCTCGGCATTCGACCACCCATCAAGTCACGTCAATTGAGCCCGACGAAACTCTCCACGGCCTGTCCGGGCAGCAGGAGAGAAAACACAGCAGTGTCATAGTCGCGGAATAGGATTCACAGCAAGTGTGTTGCAGCGGATACAGTTCAGTCGTCTCACAGCCCAAGATCGCCTCGACAGCGTGAAGGCCGTGGGCAGTATGAGCATCCACTCTCCCGTGACAATCATCGTCGACGACCCACGCCTCCTCTGAGGAGTGCGTCGTATGTGCCTCGGCGGAACGACGACAGGCGCCGTCATAGTGGCGAGCGCAGAGCCTCGGTTGATCCAAGAAAACCGGGCTTCGATGCGAGGTCTATCCTCGTTCAAGGCCTGGTCGACCGGAACAGAGCACACAGAGAAGACCCTGCAGAGATCGTCCAAGTGGCAGCAGAGTGCATGTTTCCGGTCCTGAGTGTTTTAGCAGGGCCATCAGAGCAGCGGTGATTCCTTCCAACTACAGGTTGGCATCCGGGGTCAATAAGTTCACCGGTGAATCCAAGCCTGAAACTTGGCTTGAAGATTACCGAGTGGCTGTGCAGATTGGAGGCGGCAATGATGAGATAGCGATGAAGCATCTCCCTCTTATGTTGGAAGGGTCGGCCCAAGCATGGTTGACTCAGTTTACTCCGGGCAATATTGACAGTTGGGAGGAGCTATCTCGGGTGTTCGTAAGAACTTTTGAGGGCCCGTGCAAGTGACCGGTAGGGTTGCCCGAGTTGCAGCATTGTGTGCAGAAGCCGAATGAGACTTTGAGGGAATTCATTCAGAGATGGACTACTTTGCATCACACCGTTGAGAATGTGTTAGAGAATCAAGCTGTGTGCGCTTTCAAGGAAGGCGTCAAATACAGAGAGTTGGTCTTGAAATTCGGTCGGACTGGGGATATGACTCTGACTCGGATGATGGAGATAGCAACGCGATACGCTAATGGAGAATAAGAGGATCGACTCCGTAGGAGGAAGAGCAGACCAGTCAGCCAAGAGGCCGGTGGAGGTAAGTCCAGTTGGAAACAAAAGCGTAAAGCCGAACCAGCGGCACCTGGAGAAATTGCTGGATTTTCCATGTCACATCCACACGAAGAAAGATGAAGAAGGTAATCTGATTTACCCGAAACACACAACTCGACAATGTCGGCTCCTGATCCAGCAGTTCCGAGAGAAACAGCCCAATGAGAAGGAGAAAGAGTCGGACAAAGATGAAGATGAAGATGAAGACGATGGTTATCCCAAAGTCAATTCCACTCTGATGATTTTTGCTGATGTTGAAAGCAAGAGTCGATTGAAGTTCATCAACAGAGAAGTGAATATGGTCGCTCCTGCAGCGACGACCACCTACCTGAGATGGTCTCAAAAAGCCATCACGTTCGACCAGTCTGACCATCCTGCTCATGTAGCCACCCCTGGGAGGCAAGCACTGGTGGTCGACCCCATGGTTGGGGGCACTCGACTGACCAAAGTACTGATGGACGGTGGCAGTGGTCTGAACATCCTTTACGCTGAAACCTTGAAGGGATGGGCATTCCGATGTCCAAACTTAGCGAGAGCAACATGAGTTTTCATGGTGTTATCCCTGGAAAGAAAGCCGAATCACTCGGCCAGATCGGCCTCGACGTGGTTTTCAGTGATTCCAAGCATTACCATAAAGAGAAGTTGACAGTTGAGGTCGTGGATTTCTAGAGTGCCTATCATGCCATCCTGGGTAGGCTAGCCTACGCTTGCTTTATGGCTCGACCATGTTATGTGTATCTCAAGATAAAAATGCCTGGCCCCAAAGGTGTGATCACAGTTACTGGCAATCGGCAGAAGGCATAGGAATGCTTCCAAAAAGGTTCCAAAATTGCCGATGCTCAGATGGGAGCGGTTGAATTGCAAGAGTATCAAAAGAGTGCAGATCCGAGTGATTTGCTCCGAGCCAAGAATCCTGCTACAGACTCTGCATTTCAGTCAATTGGTGAAACAAAGCCGATCCACATTCACCCGACCGATCCCAATGCTGCACCGACTCATATTTCAACAACACTCGACAGCAAATAGGAAGAAGCGCTCATCCAGTTCCTCCGTGAGAACTGGGACATCTTCGCATGGAAACCCTCTGACATGCTAGGTGTACCCAGGAGACTGGTTGAGCACCGTTTGCATGTCGACCCCAAGGTAAAACCCGTCAAAGAGCACCTTTGGCGGTCTGCCGTCCAGAAGAGAAAAGCACTCAGCGAAGAAGTGGCTCGGCTATTGGCAACAGAGTTCATATGTGAAATCTACCACTCCGAGTGTCTAGCCAATGTAGTCATGGTCCCCAAGAAGGATGATTCACTTCGTATGTGCATTGATTTCAAGCATATCAATCGCGCCTGCTCGAAAGATCACTTCCCTCTCCCTCGCATCGATCAGATTGTTGACTCGACTGCAGGGTGCAAGCGCTTGTCTTTCTTAGATGCATATTCTGGATACCATCAGATCCGACTGTATGGCTCGATGAAATAAAAAGAGCCTTCATCACCCCATTCGAGTGCTTTTGCTATGTCACCATGCCTTTTGGTCTGAAAAATGCTGGAGCCACATTCATGAGAATGATTCAGAAGTGCCTGCTCACTCAAATCAGTCGGAATGTGGAATCATACATGGATGACATTGTGGTCAAGTCTCGCAAAGGTTCTGACCTATTGACTGACCTTGCAGAAACCTTTGCCAACCTGAGAAGGTACGACATCAAGCTTAATCCATCAAAGTGCACATTCGGAGTCCTAGGAGAAAAGTTACTCGGTTTTCTCGTTTCCGAACAAGGGATCGACGCCAATCCAGAAAAAGTTGATACCATCCTCCGAATCAAACGCCTCGTGCGAGCGCATGATGTTCAGAAGCTGACTGGTTGTCTGGCCGCCCTGAGTCGATTCATTTCTCGTCTCGGTGAAAAGGCCTTGCCTCTTTACCGACTAATGAAGAAGTCTGATAAGTTTGAGTGGACCGAAGAAGCTGATGCAGCGTTTGCAGAGCTCAAAACCCTGCTTACCACCCAGCCGGTGCTCGCTGCGCCAATCAACAAAGAGCCTTTACTGCTTTACATTGCAGCCACTGGACAAGTCGTCAGTACAGTACTCAAGGTCGAGCGAGAAGAAGAAGGAAAATCTTACAAGGTTCAACGCCCAGTCTATTATCTCTCTGAAGTTTTGACTCCATCCAAGCAACGATATCCACATTATCAGAAGCTTGTCTATGGAATATACATGACCATGAAGAAGGTTGTGCACTATTTCTCTAACCACTCCATTACAGTCGTCAGTGATGCGCCACTATCTGAAATTCTGAATAACAGAGATGCAACTGGCCGAGTGGAAAAATGGGCGATTGAACTCCTTCCATTGGATATCAAGTTCGAGGCAAAGAAAGCGATGAAGTCCCAAGCAATCGCAGATTTCCTTGCCGAGTGGATTGAGCATCAATTACCGACTCAAGTTCACTCGGAGCATTGGATTATGTTCTTTGATGGCTCCAAGATGCTAAATGGTTCAGGTGTGGGGTAGTATTGGTATCCCCCCGTGGAGACAAGCTTAGTTATGTTCTCCAGATTCATTTTGATTCCTCCAATAATGAAGCCGAATATGAAGCACTTTTATATGGGTTGTGTATGGCCATTTCACTCAGCGTCCGTCGCCTTATGGTCTATGGCGACTCAGATTTGGTGGTTAATCAGGTGATGAAGGAATGGGATGTCAGGATCCCAGCCATGACTGGCTACTGCAATGTAGTTAGAAAGCTGGAAAAGAAGTTTGAAGGTTTGGAGCTTCACCACATACCCCGACTGAAAAATCAAACTACAGATGAGTTGGAAAAGATAGGATCAAAGAGAGAGGCCATTCCCTGAAATGTGTTTTTGGAACATATTCATTCACCTTCAGTTCAGGAAGATCCTTTCACCGAAGAATCACCACAGCCCGAGAGTGCCACAGATCCGACTGAAGTCGAAATCCCAGCTGTGGTCGACTTAGTCATGGAGGTTTTGGTCATCACTCCCGACTGGACAGTACCATACATTGCATACATTCTTAGGAAGGAACCCCCAGAGGATGAAGAAGAGGCTCGATAGATCGTCCGACGGTCTAAAGCCTTCACTGTGATAAAAGGGCAGTTGTTCAGAGAAAGTGTAACTGGGGTCTGCCAGAAGTGCATCATGCCAGAAGAAGGCCGAATGATCCTCAATGATATTCACTCAGGGACCTGTGGTCACCATGCATCCCCTCGGACCATCGTGGCCAAAGCATACCGAGCTGGGTTTTACTGGCCGCACGCCAACGAGATGGCAAAGGAAATAGTGGACAAGTGTGAAGGTTGTCAGTTTTATTCCAACATGTCCCACAAACCTGCATCAGCTCTGAAGACTATTCCACTCATCTGACCTTTTGCTATTTGGGGATTGGACATTGTTGGACCTCTGAGGACCGGCTGGAGAGGATTTACCCACGTGCTGGTAGCAGTCGACAAGTTTACCAAGTGGATCGAAGCCAAGCCCATTAAAAACCTTGAAGCAAGTACTGCTGTCAGCTTCATCAGAGAGTTGATATTCAGATATGGCGTACCGCACAACATCATCACTGATAACGGATCGAACTTTGACTCTGATGAGTTCAGAGCCTTTTGTGGTTCCCAAGGCACGAGGGTCGATTACGCTTCGGTCGCCCATCCCCAGTCGAATGGGCAGGCTGAGCGAGCGAATGGATTGATTCTCAAAGGACTGAAGCCTCGGTTAATGCATGACCTCAGGCACGCGGTAGGAGCTTGGTTCGATGAGCTCCCATCAGTGCTTTGGGGGCTGAGGACAACCCCCAATCGGTCAACTGGACGGACTCCATTCTTTTGGGTCTATGGAGCCGAAGCCGTTTTCCCGAGTGATTTGCTCCACAACGCTCCCCGAGTCGAACTCTTCTCAGAAGAAGAATCAGAGCAAGCTCGACAAGATGCAGCCGACCTCCTGGAGGAAGAAAGAGATATGGCCTTGATCCGGTCGACCATTTATCAGCAAAACTTGTGTCGATTCCATGCCAGGAACGTAAGAGGTCGTGCGTTCCAGGAAGGGGACTTGGTCCTCCGAGTGGATCAGCAGAAGCCACACAAGCTCGCCCCCGCTTGGGAAGGCCCTTTCTTCGTCCCCAAGGTGCTCCACAATGGGGCATACCGTCTCTTCAACGTCGAGAACAACAAAGGTGAACCACGCGCCTGGAATGCGGACCTGCTCCGCCCTTTTTACTCTTAAGTATTTAGACTGATGAGATGTAATAAGAAGTACCTCTTAGTTTGATTATCAAAAGAGATAATTTTACAGTCTTCCGAATGATTGTTGTTTATTTCTTTTGTATGTGTTGCCTTAGCTGCGAATCTGTTTTGCCTAGGATGAAGTGATAAAAATCCTACCGAGTGGTGAGCCTGCCTCTCACTCGGAGGCTTAGCTGCAGCCCAGTGCTCGCCTAAGTTTGAAAAATCCTACCGAGTGGTGAGTCTGCCTCTCACTCAGGGGCTTAGCTGCAGCCCAGTGCTCGCCTAAGTTTGAAAAATCCTACCGAGTGCTGAGTCTGCCTCTCACTCGGGGGCTTAGCTGCAACCCAGTGCTCGCCTAAGTTTGAAAAATCCTACCGAGTGGTGAGTCTGCCTCTCACTCGGAGGCTTAGCTGCAGCCCAGTGCTCGCCTAAGTTTGAAAAATCCTACCGAGTGGTGAGTCTGCCTCTCACTCGGGGGCTTAGCTGCAGCCCAGTGCTCGCCTAAGTTTGAAAAATCCTATCGAGTGGTGAGTCTGCCTCTCACTCGGGGGCTTAGCTGTAGCCCAGTGCTCGCCTAAGTTTGAAAAATCCTACCGAGTGGTGAGTCTGCCTCTCACTTGGGGGCTTAGCTGCAGCCCAGTGCTCGCCTAAGTTTGAAAAATCCTACCGAGTGGTGAGCAGCCCTCCCACTCGGAGGCTTACCTGTGGTCTAACAAAAGTCCTCCCAAACAGTACGGGTCGATCACGACCCTTCATCCCCCGGGCGTTGCACCGTCAAGAAGAAGGACGAGATTGTGGTGAGCAGCACTCGGCTAAGTTTGAAAAATCCTACCGAGTGGTGAGCGACCCTCCCACTCAAGGGCTTAGCTGCAGCCCAGTGCTCGCCTAAGTTTGAAAAATCCTACCGAGTGGTGAGCGACCCTCCCGCTCGGGGGCTTAGCTGCAGCCCAGTGCTCGCATAAGTTTGAAATATCGTACCGAGTGGTGAGCGACCCTCCCGCTCGGGGGCTTAGCTGCAGCCCAGTGCTCGCCTAAGTTTGAAAAATCCTACCGAGTGGTGAGCGACCCTCCCAGTCGGAGGCTTAGCTGCAGCCCAGTGCTCGCCTAAGTTCAAAAATCCTACCGAGTGGTGAGCGACCCTCCCGCTCGGGGGCTTAGCTGCAGCCTAGTGCTCGCCTAAGTTTAAAAAATCCTGCCGAGTGGTGAGCGGCCCTCCCACTCAGAGGCTTAGCTGCAGCTCAGTGCTTGCCTAAGATTGAAAAATCCAACCGAGTGTTGAGCGACCCTCCCGCTCGGGGGCTTATCTGCAGCCGAGTGCTCGCCAAGTTTGATAAATCCTACCGAGTGGCGAGCGACCCTCCCACTCGGAGGCTTAGCTGCATCCCACTGCTCGCCTAAGTTTGAAAAATCATACCGAGTGGTGAGTGAGGCTGCAGGTTGGCCCCTGGGGGCTGCACCATCAAGAAGGACAAGATTGTGTGCACCCAACGATTGGCCCCTCGCTGATGATAGGAACGTCAAGACCATTGCTGAGTACCTCGCTGATGAGCTGGTCAATGCTACCAAGGGCTCATCAACGGGTCGACTGCTGACCCTTCTTCAGCACCTGCATCAAACAATGAGAAAACCGATCCAAGTGGAGAACAAACTTCACTCGAAGATGAACCCAACATATTCAACGATAAATCCAAAGTTTCCTAACCGCAGATTAAAAGTACTCGGGCACCAGACCCGAAGGAGTTTTAATGGTTACAAAATCACTCGGCATCCTGAGGCAAATAAAGGTGAAGTATAGTGTTTTTTCGATCACTTGGCGGGAGAAGGACTGGCCGGATCGCAGAAGCTCTCGAGGTTAATGCTATCGGCAATGCGAGTGGATTCCTCAAGGAAGGTGTCCATGAAGCCCTGGAAAGAGTGCTTCTTAGTATTCTCCACCTTGAGGGCCACCAGCTTCTCTTCTTTAGCCTCCTTGCAGTGCATGCGAACAAGGGACAAGGCGATGTCGGCGCCACCGTGGGCAGAAGACTTCTTCCACTCTTGCACTCGGTCAGGGATTTGGTTGAATCGAGTCATCAGCGACTCGAGGCTTTTAGGAAGTTCTGCCTGAGGCCAGAGTTCGGCGTCCACTCGGGCCATCGCGGCCTTCAGACGAGCCAGATAGTCGACTGCACCGCCCAAGCGTGATTCCAGTCGAAGCAAGTTCATCGCAACTTCATCTTTCATGGGATAGTTGATGGGGTCGAGACCTATCTCGACCCGTCCAGTTGCAACTTCAAAGTCCTGACAGAGTTCTGTTCCATCACAACAAACAATGAGTCGACAGTATTGCAAATCTCAGTCGACGACAGTTATCTAACCGAACAGTCATACCTTCAATCTTCAAGACAAGCTTCGTCGCGAGTTGTTCCAATTGGGACTCTAGCTTGCCCGTCTTGGCCGTGAGACTGTCGACTTCAGTGGTCAGGTTTTCCTTGTCCTTCCTCAGTTGCTCGACCTCCCGATTGGCGTTCGAGACGGCCGTCTTCAACTTCCCATTCTCATCCTCCAACTTGCCGACTGAAGCCAGCTTCTGGTCCGCAAGCATCATCTTCTCACGAGCTTCTTTTTGAGCAGCAGCAAGGTCCATGTCCTTCTTCTCCGACACCTCCTTCATTCTCTCTAAAGAAACAACACTCTTTAGACGAGCCTGAAGTTGGCGGTTTTCACTAGGCACATCTGCTTATGTGAAGTCACTCGGCTCTAAGAGATTGAATGAAAAGAAGTGGAAAGTCTACTAAGAAGACGGTCGAATGGTTACCTCTCATGATAGCCGTCTCTTCCTGGGCAGTCTTCAGATTCTTCTTGGCAAGTTCAAGGTCAAGTTCAACACCGATATGCTTCTTCGTTAACTCGGAAAGACGAGCTCCAAGATCACAAGACCTCTACAGTCAGCAAAAGTGCCATGTCAGTCGATAGAAATAAAAGACAATCGACGGAGAAAAGCTACTCTAAGACTACTATCGAATCAAATATCCAACAAGTAGTCTCGAGGACTACACCCAGTGGGTGCACTTAGCATGCCCCCACTGGTTCAGATCAATACCCAGCAGGGTCTGCCCAGCGTGAGTCCAGAAAAAGAAAAGAAAAAAGAGAGATACATTCTAAGACCTCAGTCGACTGCCAGCAATGGACTGTGGTCTCGGGGACGACACCCAGTGGGTGCACTTAGCGTGCCCCCACTAGTTCAGATCAATACTCAGCAGGGCTGCCCAGCGTGAGTTTAGACAGTCTACTAAGATTCAACTCAAGTCGAGTGGAATGTGAAATTTTCCAGGCTCTAAGCAACAAGACACCCCAGTGGGTGATCCGATATAAGACAATATTCGACAGGTCAGTCGGAGTCTTGCTGACCTGAACATTGGCCTGAAGGGCAGTACTCGCGTTATAGGCCACCTGGCTAGCCTCATGCACCACCTTCACCCGCTCCATGACAAGGTTCACCTGGCGAAGAGCTTCCCTAGCTGCACTCGGCGAGTCATCCAGAGTCTGATACACAACAAAAAGTGATGGTTGCAGAGCGGCTTGAGCGGTCGCCGAGTCAGAGGTGTGAAGTTGCACTGGAGCGGCAGGAGTCGGAGCATTTGAGCCCGTCGGACGATCAGTCGTCAGTGGGCTGGCGAATGTGACGCTGGTGCGAACAGGCTCTCCGGAGTGTTCGATCACTGCCTCGAGCGCCGGTGTCGACTGAGGGCCCTGAACTTCAAACCTCCTCCTGCCAGAGCTTCCACCCTTCCTCCTCCTCTCCTGTAGAGGCGCCTCTTCTTCCTCATCAGGGAGCACAACAACTTCTTGTAGAACTACAGAAAGAGAGAAATGTCAGAAAATCTGCCGATTGACGATCTACTCAACTCAACGAGGCTTCGTCGATCAGACTTACCGACTCGTGAGGTGGCCTCTTCATCTCCTGGCGCCTTGTCAATGTCCATGTCAGTGGCAGCAAAGGTGGGACTGGAAAGACACACGAATTGGTTGGTCAGAACAAGAAAATCTTCAGTCGACCTATGGAAACGCAAACAAGATACTCACCCCGGAGCAACAGGAACGTCCATCTTGATCCGTGGCAATGTCTTCCGAGCTTTGGGAGGAGCGACTTTAGGCTGCTGATGTCTACTACACAACCTTCTTCTTGTAGACGTTGTTGGGCCTGCAAGTGCACAGGTTTGTAGGACAGTAGCAAATTTCCCTCAAGTGGATGACCTAAGGTTTATCAATCTATAGGAGGCGTAGGATGAAGATGGTCTCTCTCAAACAACCCTGCAACCAAATAACAAAGAGTCTCTTGTGTCCCCAACACACCCAATACAATGGTAAATTGTATAGGTGCACTAGTTCGGCGAAGAGATGAAGATACAAGTGCAAAATAGATGGTAGATAAAGGTATTTCTAATCTGAAATAATAAAAACAGCAAGGTAGCAAGCGATAAAAGTGAGCGTAAACGGTATTGCAATGATAGGAAACAAGGCCTAGGGTTCATACTTTCACTAGTGCAAGTTCTCTCAACAATAATAACATAGATAGATCATATAACGAGCCCTCAACATGCAACAAAGAGTCACTCCAAAGCCACTAATAGCAGAGAACAAACCTAGAGATTATGGTAGGGTACGAAACCACCTCAAATTTATTCTTTCAGGTCGATCTATAAAAGAGTTCGTACTAGAATAACACCTTAAGACACAAATCTACCAAAACCCTAATGTCACCTAGATACTCCATTGTCACCTCAAGTATCCGTGGGCATGATTATACGATATGCATCACACGATCTCAGATTCATCCAACCAACATAAAAGTACTTCAAAGAGTGCCCCAAAGTTTCTACCGGAGAGTCAAGAATGTGTGCCAACCCCTATGCATAGGTTCCCAATGTCACGAAACCCGCAAGTTGATCACCAAAACATACATCAAGTGGATAAATAGAATAACCCATTTTCACAATGGTTAAACCACGCAAGACATACATCAAGTGTTCTCATAAAAGACTCAATCCGATAAGATAACTTCAAAGGGGAAACTCAATTCATCACAAGAAAGTAGAGGGGAGAAACATCATAAGATCCAACTACAATAGCAAAGCTCGGGATACATCAAGATCGTGCCATAGAGGAAACATGAGAGAGAACACGAGAGAGAGAGATCAAACACATAGCTACTGGTACATACCCTCAGCCCTGAGGGTGAACTACTCCCTCCTCGTCATGGATAGCGCCGAGATGATGAAGATGGCCACCGGTGATGGGATCCCCCCTCCGGCAGGGTGCCGGAACGGGCTCCCGAGATGTTTTTGGTGGCTACAGAGGCCTGCGGCGGTGGAACTCCCGATCTATCTTCTGTTCTGGAAGTTTTACGGTACGTAGGTATATATGGGTGAAAGGAGTACGTCGGTGGAGCTACGGGGGCCCCATGAGGCAGGGGCGCGCCCAAGGGGGTGGGTGCGCCCCCCACCCTCGTGAGCACCTCCCGTATCTTCTAACGTGGGGTCCAAGTCCATCAGGTGGGTTCCCTTCCAAAAATAACTTCTCCAGTTGATTTCGTTCCGTTTTGACTCCGTCTGATACTCCTTTTCCTCGAAACACTGAAATAGGCATAAAACAGCAAATCTGGGCTGGGCCTCCGGTTAATAGGTTAGTCCCAAAAATAATATAGAAGTGTATAATAAAGCCCATAATCATTCCAAACACATAGTAATATAGCATGAATGCTTCATAAATTATAGATACGTTGGAGACGTATCAACATCCCCAAGCTTAATTCCTACTCGTCCTCGAGTAGGTAAATGATAAAAGAAAGAATTTATGAAGTGTGAATGCGAGAAGGTGCACAAGTTTGATCAATGATAATTTCAATCACCTTTTCTATCATGATAATATGTCATAACAGTAGTTCATCTCATAAAACTTCTCACGATAAAGTAACAAGCAATTCACATGTCAAAGCATAGACCATAAACTTTCTTGAAAACTAGCAAACTTCATTCTTAGTCATCAAACAATTGCAAGTCATCTTACTTTCAGGAAGAGTCTATGTCAGATCTTTGGTTTAGCAAATTTCACATACTCAACTATCATGTAGTCTTCTACAATTGCTATCACTCACGCAATACTTGTGGTTATGAAGTTTTAATCAGACATAGAGGAAGATTGGGGCTTATAATGTTGCCTCCAAACGTATTCACCTTTGGGTGATGTCAACAATAATAGGTCATGCTAACGTACATCCAATTGGATATATATATCAGGATCACCCTAACACAAAGTTCTTGCCAAAGGATAAAATGAAAAAGGGAAAGGGTGAAGATCACCTTGACTCTTGCATAAAGTAAAAGACACAAAGTAAAAGATAGGCCCTTCGCAGAGGGAAGCAGAGGTTGTCATACACTTTTCGGGTTGGATACACAAAATCTTAATGCGAAAGAACGTCACTTTATATTGCCCCTTGTATATGGACCTTTATTATGCAGTCCATCGCTTTTATTGCTTCCATAACAAGTTTGTACAAAGCTTATTTTCTCCACACTGATAAGTCATGCATATTTAGGGAGCAATGTTTATTGCTTGCGTCGATGACAACTTACTTGAAGGATCTTACTCAATCCATAGGTAGGTATGGTGCACTCTCATGGCAAAACTGGGTTTAATGATATTTGGAAGCACAAGTAGTATCTCTACTTGGTGCTAGGAATTTTGGCTAGCATGAGGGGGAAAGGCAAGCTCAACATGTTTGAATGATCCATGACAATATACTTTAACTGAGATGCGAGAAAACATAACCCATTACGTTGTATTCCTTGTCCAACATCAACTTTTTAGCATGTCATACTTAATGAGTGCTCACAATTATATAAGGTGTTTATGATAATATATTTATATGTGAGATCTCCCTTCCTTCAATATTCTTTCATGAATTGTTCAAATGACTAATACAATGCTTGCTAACCGTCAATATAGTTACAACCTCTACTTCTCAGATGTGAAGCCATTACTCCCCATGGAGTAAGCAAATGAAACATATATAATTTTATACTTATGACATTCAACTCATTCAACCAATTACTCATAGGATATAAGTGAAGCACACGAGTAAATGACAAACTACTGCAAAAGGATATAAGTGAAGAACAATGACTAGCTAAATAATTATGTAACTATGTGAAGACTCTCTCTCATAAAAGAATTTCAGATCTTGGTATTGTATTCAAGCAGCAAGCAAAACAAAATAAAATGACATTGCAAGGATAGCACAACTCATGTGAAGAAGCAAAAACTTAGGCTCAACCGATACTAACCGAAAGTTGTTGAAGAGGAAAGGTGGGATGCCTACCAGGGCATCCCCAAGCTTAGATGCTTGAGACTTCTTGAAATACTATCTTGGGGTGCCTTCGGAATCCCCAAGCTTGAACTTTTGTGTCTCCTTAATTCCTCTCATATCATGGTTTCTCTTTTTATCAAAAGCTTCATTCACAACAAACTCAACAAGAACTCGTGAGATAGGTTAGTATAAACCAATGCAAAACCTTATCATTTTCTACTGTAACAAATCACTAAAATTATTATTCAACATTGCATACTAAATTCCTCTGTATATTTAATACTCCTATCCTCAAATAGAATCATTAAGCTAGCAAACATATGCAAACAATGCAACCGTAACAGCAATCTGCCAAAACAGTACAATCTGTAAAGAATGCAAGAGTATCAATACTTCCCTGACTCAAAAAATATGAACTAAAATTTCCACTGTAATAAATTTATCAGAGCTTAATATGAAAAACGATTCAACATTATACCATTCTCTCACTTTTCTAGGGAGTTTTTGCAACAGCGGTAAACTTTCTGTTTTCAAACAGCAACATGTATACTAGCAAAATAAGCATGGCAAAGGCTATCCTTGACTTTTTTTATTGAAACTAAAGAAGCAAAACATTATTATAACTAACAGCAAACAAACACTAACAAAATAAAATGACGCTCCAAGCAAAACACATATCATGTGGTGAATAAAAATACAGCTCCAAGTAAAGCTACCGATGAACAAAGACGAAAGAGGGGATGCCATCCGGGGCATCCCCAAGCTTAGGCTCTTGGTGGTCCTTCAATATTACCTTGGGGTGCCTTGGGCATACCCAAGATTAGGCTATTGCCACTCCTTATTCCATAGTCCATCGAATCTTTACCCAAAACTTGAAAACTTCAACAACACAAAACTCAAGACAAAACTCGTAAGCTCTGTTAGTATAAGAAAATAAAACCACCACTTAGATACTGTAATGAACTCATTCTAAATTCATATTGGTGTAATATCTACTGTATTATAACTTCTCTATGGTTCATACCACTTAATACTATCCATAGATGCATCAAAATAAGCAAACAACACATAGAAAACAGAATCTGTCAAAAACAGAACAGTCTGTAGTAATCTGTATCAAACGTATACTTCTGGACAACCAAAAATTATGAAATACATTGCTGGACCTGAGTAATTTTCCTATTAATCATCTTCAAAAAGAATCAACCTAAAATCACTCTCCAGAAAAACATGGAAGCTAATCTCATGAGGGCAAAAGTTTCTGTTTTTCACAGCAAGATCACATAAACTTCACCCAAGTCTTCCCAAAGGTTCTACTTGGCACTTTATTGAAATAAAAGCTATAAAAGATGATTACTACAGTAGCATAATCATGTGGACAAACAAAAACAGTAAGGGTAGATATTGGGTTGTCTCCCAACAAGAACTTTTCTTTAATGCCTTTTTTTTAGCTAGGCATGATGATGACAATGATGCTCACATAGAAGATAAGAATTGAAACAAAAAGAGAGCATCATGAAGCATGTGACTAGCACATTTAAGCCTAACCCACTTCCTATGCATAGGGATTTTGTGAGCAAACAAATTATGGGAACAAAAATCAACTAACATAGGACGGCACAACAAACATAACTTCAAGAATTTCAACACATAGAGAGGAAACTTGGCACTATTGCAATTCCTACAAGCATATGTTCCTCCCTCATAATAATTTTCAGTAGCATCATGAATGAATTCAACAATATAACCAGTACCTAAATCATTCTTTTCATGATCTACAAGCATAGAAAATTTACTACTCTCCACATAAGCAAATTTCTTCTCATGAATAGTAGTGGGAGCAAACTCAACAAAATAATTATCATGTGAGGCATAATCCAATTGAAAACCAAAATCATGATGACAAGTTTCATGGTTATCATTATTCCTAATAGCATACAAGTCATCACAATAATCATCATAGATAGCAACTTTGTTCTCATAATCAATTGGAACTTCTTCCGAAATAGTGGAATCATCACTAAATAAAGTTGACACTCTTCCAAATCCACTTTAATATTCATCACAATAAGATTCAACATCCTCCAAAATAGTGGGATCACTAATTCCTAAAGTTGACACTCTTCCAAACCCACTTTCATCAATATAATCATCATAAATAGGAGGCATGCTTTCATCATAATAAATATTCTCATCAAAACTTGGGGGACAAAAAATATCATAATCATCAAACATAGCTTCCCCAAGATTGTGGCTTTGCATATCATTAGCATCATGGATATTCAAGGAATTCATACTAACAACATTGCAATCATGCTCATCATTCAAATATTTAGTGCCAAACAATTTAGAGATTTCTTCTTCTAGCACTTGAGCACAATTATCATTTCCATCATACTCACGAAAGATATTAAAAAGGTGAAGCGTATGAGACAAACTTAATTCCATTTTTTTATAGTTTTCTTTTATAAACTAGACTAGTGATAAAACATGAAATGAAAATATTCGGTTGCAAGATCTAAAGATATACCTTCACTTACCTAGCCACCCCGGCAACGGCGCCGAAAAAGAGCTTGATGTCTACTACACAACCTTCTTCTTGTAGACGTTGTTGGGCCTGCAAGTGCACAGGTTTGTAGGACAGTAGCAAATTTCCCTCAAGTGGATGCCCTAAGGTTTATCAATCTGTAGGAGGCGTAGGATGAAGATGGTCTCTCTCAAACAACCCTGCAACCAAATAACAAAGAGTCTCTTGTGTCCCCAACACACCCAATACAATGGTAAATTGTATAGGTGCACTAGTTCGGCGAAGAGATGAAGATACAAGTGCAAAATAGATGGTAGATAAAGGTATTTGTAATATGAAATAATAAAAACAGCAAGGTAGCAAGCGATAAAAGTGAGCGTAAACGGTATTGCAATGATAGGAAACAAGGCCTAGGGCTCATACTTTCACTAGTGCAAGTTCTCTCAACAATAGTAACATAGATAGATCATATAACGAGCCCCCAACATGCAACAAAGAGTCACTCCAAAGCCACTAATAGCGGAGAACAAACGTACAGATTGTGGTAGGGTATGAAACCACCTCAAATTTATTCTTTCAGATTGATCTATAAAAGAGTTCGTACTAGAATAACACCTTAAGACACAAATCTACCAAAAGCCTAATGTCACCTAGATACTCCATTGTCACCTCAAGTATCCGTGGGCATGATTATACGATATGCATCACACAATCTCAGATTCATCCAACCAACATAAAAGTACTTCAAAGAGTGCCCCAAAGTTTCTACCGGAGAGTCAAGAACGTGTGCCAACCCCTATGCATAGGTTCCCAATGTCACGAAACCCGCAAGTTGATCACCAAAACATACATCAAGTGGATCAATAGAATAACCCATTTTCACCACGGTTAAACCACGCAAGACATACATCAAGTGTTCTCATAAAAGACTCAATCCGATAAGATAACTTCAAAGGGGAAACTCAATTCATCAGAAGAAAGTAGAGGGGGAGAAACATCATAAGATCCAACTACAATAGCAAAGCTCGGGATACATCAAGATTGTGCCATAGAGGAAACACGAGAGAGAACACAAGAGAGAGAGATCAAACACATAGCTACTGGTACATACCCTCAGCCCCGAGGGTGAACTACTCCCTTCTCGTCATGGATATCGCCGGGATGATGAAGATGGCCACCGGTGATGGGATCCCCCCTCCGGCAGGGTGCCGGAACAGGCTCCCGAGAGGTTTTTGGTGGCTACAGAGGCTTGCGGCGGCGGAACTCCCGATCTATCTTTTGTTCTGGAAGTTCTAGGGTACGTAGGTATATATGGGTGAAAGGAGTACGTCGGTGGAGCTACGGGGGCCCCATGAGGCAGGGGGTGTGCCCTAGGGGGTGGGCGCGCCCCCCACCCTCGTGAGCACCTCCCGTATCTTCTAACGTGGGGTCCAAGTCCATCAGGTGGGTTCCCTTCCAAAAATAACTTCTCCAGTTGATTTCGTTCCGTTTTGACTCCGTCTGATATTCCTTTTCCTCGAAACACTAAAATAGGCATAAAACAGCAAATCTAGGTTGGGCCTCCAGTTAATAGGTTTGTCCCAAAAATAATATAAAAGTGTATAATAAAGCCCATAATAATTCAAAACACATAGTAATATAGCATGAATGCTTCTTAAATTATAGATACATTGGAGACGTAGCAGCTGCTTGGCCACCTTCTCCGTCGGCTCTGGAGTCGACGTCCGAGCACGCTTCTAAGTAGTGGCACTCGGAGCCACGCTTTTCCCGCGCCCGCCAGATGGATCATGCTGCTGTTTGGATCAATGTTCAGAACAAGTCGGCGTGTCGACCTCTTCCTCCTTGTCCGACTCCTCGCTCTCCTCCTCCTCCTCTTCTGTCGGAGACTCCCACTCACCACTCTCGTCAGCACTGTCCTCCCCCTCCTGGTCTTGCGCCAACGCCTGTTCACCATTGGGCATTGAATGCACCTCAGTGAATACCTGCAAAGAAAACCTATGGTGCAAGAGTCAGCCAACACCAAGTACAGTCGAAATGCGAGCGGGAAACAGTTGAACAAAGAGTGTACCTTGTCGCGTGGGTTGTCATCACCAAAAGGGGTGACCTTCCTAGATCCTCTTGGGTTATCTTGGTTGGCTGTGATGCCCTCTAGCCACAAAGCTATGATTTCGGGTGGCACTTCTTCTGGATGGACCCGAGCGGTGTCGTCCGGTCCGGAATACAGCCACATCGGGTGATCGCGAGCCTTGAGAGGCTAGATGCACTGACCGAGGAACACTTCCAGCAAGTCTAGTCCAGTAACGCCATCATTGATGAGCTGAACCACTCGGTCCACCAACATCCTCGTTTCCATGGTCTCGGCAGCGGTTACTTTCAGCGGAGCAGGAGTCTGAACACGATCAAACGAGAAGGGGGGAAGACCGGTCGACTTACCTGGAGCCGTGACGTCCTCACAGTAGAACCAGGATGACTGCCAACCCCTAACAGATTCAGGGAGAGTCACAGCGGGGAAAGTGCTCCTATTCCTCTTTTGAATACCTAAACCCCCGCACATCTGGATGACGTGGGTCTTTGAGTCACTCGACTTCGCCTTTTTTACCGACTGAGAGCGAATCGTGAAGATATGTTTGAAGAGGCCCTAGTGCGGTCATCACCCTAAGAAGTTCTCGCACATCGATACAAACACAGCCAGATACATGATGGTGTTGGGAGAAAAGTGGTGGAGCTGAGTGCCAAAGAAGTTCAAAAAGCCCCGGAAGAAAGGGTGTGGAGGGAGCGAGAAACCCCTGTCGACGTGAGTGGCAAGCAGAACACACTCACACGGTCGAGGTTGAGGTTCCGTCTCCCCCTTCGGCAGTCTCGCCGCCCCCTTGGCAATCAGCTTGGACTCCTCCAGTTTGGCCAGATCCTCCTGCCGGACCGAAGACTGGATCCAATCGCTCTGGATCCAGCCCGGCGGCAGCCCCGCGCGCAACGACGACCTGCGGCTCGGCTTCTTGCTCTTCGCCGCCCCCGTCACCTTCTTAGCACGCTCTAGCACCGCCGTTTTGTCCTTCACCATGGAGTGGGAGCAGTGGCATCGGCAGGGGAAGCACTGTGCGCGGTGGAGAAGCAGAGGAGAAAGAAGGAAGAACAGGCGTGCACAGTGCAAGTGCCTCGGCCTTGTCGCCTTATAAAGGGCCACTTCCGAGTGACTGACGCGTGGGTCCAGGCAATCCCGTCAAATCCTGCAACAGTTGCGTGCAGCGTATATGGCGAAAAAGGCAGCACGGTAATCGAGGCATCACTACTTATCCGAGCCGCCCGTTTCGGCGCTCTCCGGCCCGCGCGCTTCTCCAAAAATTCGTATCCCGCGAAATCCGGGATACGCCGCAGACAATCGCGCCCAAGATCTCGCACTCTAACACAACACTCGACGCTTGATGTCTCCAGTTCAGTCGATGGCTCACTGAATGGATCAAGGCGACTGAGTCGACACCGAAGTACCGACACAGGCGTTCAGATTTCCAGAAAGCATGCGCAAAAGCCCGAAGCTTGGAGCAGGCTCGACTTCAGCCTACTTTCCACTCGCACCTTAATCCATTTGGGGGCTACTGATGAGGATACAAACCTGGGGTAGGGTCATAGGCCTGACCTATACGTCCTACCCAAGGTCACTACCCCAGAAGATAAAAATACCAAGAGTCAACAGGAGAGCACTAGTCAAGTACGTCGAGTGCAATCCACTCGACGATCACATCACTCGACAGTCACCCCCTACCATCACTCGACTATATAGGGAGTCACTCGACTGTATCGAAGACCAGGAGTCGGAAGAGCATGCAATGGCCGGATATTCACTCCTTAGTCTTTATGAGCGTTAAGAATACTTAAGAATGTCATTACCAGTAATGCCCCTTACTTTATGTACATTAAGGCCCTTATAATGGAGGACGGCGGGGTCCTGGCGCACTCTATATAAGCCGGCCCCCTCCTCTGGGACAAGGTTTGGCACCCCCTGTAATACAACACACATAATCCAATCTACCGCCTCTGGGCACCGAGATGTAGGGATATTACTTCCTCTGAGAAGGGCCTGAACTCGAAAACCTCGTGTGTACACCTTCGCCATAGCTAAGATCTTGCCTCTCCATACCTACCCCCCTCTCTACTGTCAGTCTTAGGACCATGCAACGACGGGGGTCTTGGATCATCCGAACCCTGGCAGGATACTGTTCCAGAGATACAAACGGCTCCAGAGTCGAATCAGCAGCCTCCTTCATGGGAATAGAAAGCGGCTGTTCCGATGGTGACCTCTACTAATGCGGAGGTGCCGAACATGCTGATGGACGCTCTGCAAAATGCGTCTGTCTTGGAGGAGTACCGTACCTTGATGGGTACGGTGCTTGAGAAGATTCAGTCCGCTAAAAGCGGGGTGAATGAAACCTTCACGAGCCTACTAACAGGCTTTGAGGTATGCGATGTAATGTCTTTAGTCACTTTCCATATGAAAAATATGCCCATATATAGATAGTATCCCCTGAGACTCTGTTCGGCCCATGAAGGAGGGAGAACAGAGGGTCTATAGACATCCGCAGGAAATAACATACTTATCTTTTTGGTAAAAAACATGCTTCACTGTTAGTGGCGACCGCTCAGGCCATCGAAGTTTCCGAACTGGAGCGAAAACTACAGCTGGCTAACGAGGACAATTTCCTTATTAACAAGCGGCTCGACAAGGCGCAAGGTATGTTTCAAGTACGTCGTACATGATTGTATTAGTTTGCAAATGCTAAGTTGAAGCTTATGCACTTCTATATGCATAATTGCATATGGCGCTGCTGAGGTTGAGTCCCTCGGAAGTGACCTTTCCCGCGTGAAGGTGCATTCAAGGGTGAGCGATGCGGCCGTTGAGAAAACGGCTGCGAATTGGAAGGCCGAACAGGCCACCCAACGCCAGTTCGAGCAGCGGGTATCCAAAGTTGAGCAAGAGCTCAAGAACGCCACTCGCAAGTGTGAGTTCCTCGAGGAGGAGAATAAAGCTAAGGCGGCCGAACTCGACAAGGCCCTTCAAGAAGCCCAAGAGGTGAGATCTGAATCCCAAGCAGCTCGCGAGGAGATCCGACAGGCTGGACAGATAGCAGTTGGTAAGCCTTTTCTTTTACAGTCTAAGTTTGGCGATCAAAGGTATGCCTTTCTTAATTGACTATGGAGTTCTCCAGATGCTTCAAAGGATCTTCCGAAGAGGGCCGCCGAGGCTGCGCAATTCTACCGAGCCCAGGAGGAGCATGCGACGGAGAAGCTGTTCTGGTCACAGTTCGCGACACAGGAGCGCTCGACGCTGCTGAATGACCAAATGGCGCAGTGGACCGAGCTGCATAAGATGTCAGAGCGGCCATGAAGGATGTCATAGTCCAGCTTTGGCCAGCCGAACCCGTTCCGAGTAGCTATTTTGGCCTGGTGCGGTGACTCATCGATGCCATGCCCCGAGTTGATGCGATCAAGCAGTCAGTGTGCATAGAAGGTGCACGGATGGCCTTCGCCCATGTCAAGATGCACTGGGCGAAGATGAAAGCCGCCGTTATCGTAGTCGAGGGTCCTCCCGGAGGCAAGGACCACCGCACACCAGAGCGCTATTTAGAAGACGTCCTCGAGGGCGCTCGCATGATAGAGGGTCAATGCTCAAAGGACATTATGTTCGAATGAATGTATCCGAATGACCCAGACGTGTTTATTATATATATATTAAGACTTTGTGATAAATTTGTGCAATTTGTCTGAAAGTTCTTTCCTCCTGTGCAGCTGTTTTTGTATTCCTGAGAATTTTCCAGTCGTCGGCTTCGGCCCCCATCTAGATACTACAGGGGTGTTCGGAATGGCACATGAGCACACTTGACCCAACGTCACTACTAGGGAAAAGATTATAGGAAGACGCTTACTAGTAGCGCAGGTTTATACCCCTCGCTACTGCTACTTACTAGTAGCATGGGTTTTTACCCATCGCTATTACAAAGTTGATAGTAGTAGCGCGAGTTTTTACCCCTTGCTATTACTAAGTTGATAGTAGTAGCGCGAGTTTTTACCCCTCGCTACTACTAAGTGATTTCCACCGTGCCTCTCGGGACCAGCCGTAGTAGTACCGCAGGTTATAAATCCATGCTACTACTAAGTTAATGGTAGTAGCACGGGTTATAAACCCCATGCTACTACTAAGTGGTCTCCACCGTGCACCCTGGGACATGCCATAGTAGTAGCGTGGGTATAAACCCAGCGCTACTATTATCAACCTGCCGACACATGTATAAACATAGCGAATGGAGGCCCAATCCCAGACCCACACACTCTCTCGATTGCACTTCTCCCTCCCACCTACGACGCCCTTCCTCGCCCACCGCAACTGCCGGCCTCGCACCTTGACGTCTCCCTCAAATCCGGCAACCTCCTCTTCCACCGTAGCCCCTCCTTCCTCCTCCTCCTCCTCCGCCACCCCTCCTTCCCCCTCCTCCTCCTCCTCCACTGCTGGAAGGAGAGGAAGATCCAACAGAGCACCTCCCATCACGATGGACAAATCTCTTATGGACGCAACCCATGGCGTCATCTAGGGTTTCGACTCTAACTTCGGGGGTCACCGGTGAGTTGCTGCACCTACTCCTCTCTATCTCTTTGTTCCTCTTCTAATCCTTGTCTCTTTTTTTGTAGCAGCAGCAAAGGAGAGGTGTGGAGAAGAGTTGGATGGGGAAGCACCCTCACCATGGACGACTTCATCCCCTCTAGGATCAGCATCGACCATGGATGAAGAGGACGATGACGCCTAGCTAGCACCAGCAGCCATGCCTGGAATTTATTTATTTTAATTGCTAATTAGTTAGCAGTAGCGAGGTCCAGACCCACGCTACTACTAGTTAGCGCGGGTGGTATCCATGCTACTACTAACGGACATAGTAGTAGCGTGGGTGGCACCCGCGCTACTACTACCAGTTAGCTCTAGCGCCGTATCAGTAGAGCGGGCACCCGCGCTACTGATATACCTAAAACCCGCGCTACTGCTAGGCTTTTCCCTAGTAGTGCGTCTTGGTCCGTAAAGGAGGTGTCAGCGCGGCGAATCAGGCAATCGGACTATATGGCTTTACCACTCGCACTTAGCCATAGGAGTTTGAGATGGGGTAATAAAATAGCACCTGGTACGTACGCGGCTATCCGAATGCGAATGCGTTACGTTTTGTGACCAGAAAAATAGTCCTTCATTTCATACGGGAAAAAATCGTTAAAGATTTAGTAAGTCGCCGAGTGGCTGACCAGCTCTCGCCACATCATCACAATCAGTTTTCGGCTTTCTCTACTGAGGTGCTTGACCGGACGAACCAAAAACACAATCGCAGTAGTTCTCCCTTCACTACCCTAGCCGAACAAACGGAACGTAAGGTAGCAAACATAGGAGCCGGGCAACCCAACTATTGATCAAAGACATAATTCAGAGCCGATGCATATAATACCAAGTTCGGGACGCCGAAGTGTGCTACAAAGCTATTCGGGCTTTTGTTTGGCGAAACCTATGTGGCCGTATAGAGCCCCTAGCAATGGGTGTCGAGGTATGTGAGTGAGACAACTGGGGAGACGGAGTACAATTTTATGAATAAAGTAGATACCGAAAAATTGTCCTCACTAGAATCTGATTGATATGTCAAAATGTGATCTTATAGAGGGTACCATAAGCACCAAAGCCACTTTACATGCCGGGGGTCTAAGAATAAGGAGAAAATCTCAATACAGGTCCTTTGAATAAGGTTTGGTCTGAAGAATCCTTTGGATATCCTGCTGCACGTTTGCGCCGCTTTCGCCTTGTAGAGAGGGGTTCCTTAAAAGGAATGGTCTTCGGTTATCCGCACGAAATCGGGCTCGAAGAGAGTCCTTGTAAGTCCATAGGATATATAGGTTCAAATGCACCTATGAGAGAAAACGTAATCGAAGAAAAAGGTGGAAGGTCTTACAGGGTTGGACCGTACTATAGACCTGTCCGTATTGTGCCTCTGTTGACGCCCAAGGTATTTTGAGTGCATAATTATGCATGCCCGGTACGAACTCTGCGGGTGTGTGCGGCGATCGACGGAGGCGATATTGCTAGTCTAGCTATGGAATAACCAAGCTGTCAGCATGCGGAACTGACCGGACTCGTTTAACAATGCCCGGCGGTTTGATGGATGATGGGGTGTGCGGCTTGATAGGGCCGCTCTGTACTTCGGCCGCGAGAGCCACGGTGTGCTCCTCCGTACGGTGGGAGCATTCCGTGTGTCCATTGACTACTATGACGCTGCATGGACCGGGCATCTTGAGCTTTAAATAAGCATAGTGCGGGACCGTGTTGAATCGAGCAAAAGCGCTTCGTTTGAGCAGTGCGTGATAGCCACTGCGGAAGGGGACGATATCGAAGATCAAGTCTTCACTGTGGAAGTTGTCTGGTGAGCCGAAGATGACTTCTAATTTTATTGAGCCCAAGCAACGGGCCTCTACACCAGGTATTACTCCTTTAAAGGTAGTTTTAGTGGGCTTGATTCGTGACGGATCAATGCCCATTTTGTGGACAGTGTCCTGGTAAAGCAGGTTAAGACTAATGCCGCCGTCCATGAGGACTCGCATGAGGTGGAATCCGTCGATGATTGGGTTGAGGACCAAAGCTGCCGAACCTCCATGACGGATACTGGTCGGGTGATCCTTTCGATCGAAGGTGATCAGACAAGCCGACCATTGGTTGAATTTTGGGGCGACCGGCTCTACGACATAAACGTCCCTTAATGCGCGCTTGCGCTCCTGCTTGGGGATGTGAGTGATGTAGATCATATTCACTCTTTTGACCTCGGGGGAAAATTTCTTCTGTCTCCCTGTGTTCGGTGGGCGAGGTTCTTCCTCACCGTCCTCGCTGGGTGGCCTTTTCCCCTTGTGTTCAGCGTTGAGCTTGCCGACCTGTTTAAAGATCCAACAGTTTATGTTGGTGTGATTGGCAGCTTTATGGGGGGTTCCATGAATATGGCAAGGCTGGTCAAGTATTTTTTCCAAACTGGATGGACCATGTTTGCTTTCTTTGAATGGCTTCTTCCGTTGACCGGATTTGGGGCCACTGAATCCGGCATTGGCTGCTGTGACTTTGTTATCATTTCGACGCTTGTGCTTGTTGCGTCATGGCTTGCCGTTGCCCTAGCCTCGGATGTGCCCGGGTCGCTGGTGCTATTGCTTCTACGAGCTAGCTAGCTATCTTCCCCCACGCAAAAGCGGGTCATAAGTGTGGTAAGAGCTGCCATGGACTTTGGCTTTTCTTGGCCGAGGTGTAGGGCGAGCCACTCATCTCGGCCGCGAGGGATTTGGCGTCCGGACAATCCACAGTCTGATTCTATTTAATTAAGAACCTGGTCAAGAGCCCGGGATGATTCTCTAGGTTGCTGGATTATGTGACTAAGGTCATCGGCATCTGGGGTTTGAATATAGGTGCCTTGGAAGTTGTCTCTAAATGCGTCCTCCAAGTCTTCCCAGCTACCAATAGAGTTTTCTGGGAGGCTGTTCAGCCAGTGCCATGCTGGTCCCTTAAGTTTTAGGGGGAGGTATTTGATGGCATGTAGATCATCACCGCGGGCCATGTGGATATGGAGAAGAAAATCTTCAATCCATATTGTGGGATCTGTTGTGCCATTGTATGATTCAATGTTCACGTGTTTAAACCCTTCTGGGAACTGGTGTTCCATTTCCTCATCGGTGAAGCACAGGGGATGTGCGGCGCCTCTGTATCGGGCAGCGTCAGGATGCAGTTCGGATGAAGTCCGTATGCGGTTTTCGGCCCGGGTGAGGTTGTGCTTGTCGCGCCAGGCCTGATGGCCATCTTCTCGCGCTGGGGCATGCCCCCTTGATCCATAGATTGATATGCTATGACCGGCTCTATTGTCTAGGTCCCGGTGCATGTCATACGTGTATCGTGCGGCCTCTATCTCTCTGCCTCTAGGGCAAGGTGGTGCGGTCTGGCGTTCAGCTTGAGTTACCGCTCTGTCCCGGGCACGAGGTGGTCGGTCAGGTCCGCCAACAATGTTACGTGCTGTCAGTATAGGCTCTAGGACACCATCGAATTGAGATAGTAGCTTCGCTTTGGGTAGCTCTTTGTTGGGCGCTTGAGTCCGTATTCCTTGGCTGCCAGGATATTAGTCCATCTGTCATTGACTAAATCCTTATCAGCTTGAAGCTGATGCTGCTTCTTTTTTAGGCTTCTTGCAGTGGCTATTAGCCGGCGCTTAAAGCGCTCTTGTTCGAGGGGTTCCTCTGGCATGATTAAATCTTCATCGCCGAGGCTCTCGTCCTCTTCGGAGAACGGTAGGTAGTTACTATCCTCCGAGCCCTCATTCCCTAGAGGATCATCAGGGTTAACTTGCCCCTCTTCCCAATCATCATGTTCGGATGTTGGCTCGATAGGCGCTTCTTGGTCTTTGTCTTTGTTCAGAGTATTATTGTCTCCGGTGCTGGTATTGTTGTCTTTTTCGCGATGCGATTTCGAGCGGCGCCGCTGACATCGATGCTTTGGTGGTGCAACCGAAGGCTTGTCCTCGACTGGATCCTTCTCACCATCGCTGTCATCCTCTTTTGGTGTGTCCACCATGTACACATTATATGTGGACGTGGCCGTCCAGCATCCGGTGAATGGAGGGTTCTGGCTCTTCTCACCTCCGGTATCGTTGTCCATACCGTCGATGTCTTCAGAATCGTAGTCGAGCGTGTCGGTTAAATTCTCGATAGTGGCTATGAAGTGGGTGGTGGGTGGGATGTGAAATTTCGGCTCTCAACCCCTAGTGTGGGTTGGGTGTAGTTAGGCAGTGATTCTTCTACAATGCAGAAAAATTGCATTAAGTGAAGGGCCTCGTTCAAGAGCGAGGTTTGGATGGGGAAGCGAGAGTCCATGGAGTTGGGCGGGGTGGACATTCCCTGGCCGAGCTTGCGTGACACGGACTTTGAGAGTTCGAAGCTAGTGTCCGGAGGCGGGTCCGGCTTCATGATGATAACGGGAGCCTGGCGTGACTCGGGCCTGCCGGTGACACGATCCCCTCCAGTTCTCCGGTGTTAAACTCTATAGCTATGTAGAGTCTGACGGGTTTTAAACTCCCGTCTTAGGAGTCCACCAACGCCGCTCGTCACCGAACGCCGGTGTTCGGAGTCGAATCCGCGAGTAGTGCCGACAGCGTGCTGGCCCGCGAGGTGAGTGCATGCTGCACCGGCAGCTAGCACGCCGCGCACTACCACGGTACGGCCTAGATGCCCTACGCGCTAGGCATCGCTGGTGGAGAAAGCACGAGAAAGCGCGCGGGAGAGAGGAGGAAGAAAGAGCCAGAGGGAGAAGAGGAGACTGACAGTGGACCCCGGGTCCACCTGTCAGCCAGAGAGAGCACTGTGCTCTCGGGTACGACCAGCGTATATCTAAATTTAGGAGTTATTCTAAATTTATATCCAGCGTAGAAATCTCACGATTTTGTCCCGAACCGTAGACTCTTCCTCGCAGCACCAGTTTTCACACTGTGGTTTTTCACCACTTATTGCCCTCTCACTAAAGCCACATCTTTATTGCATAGTATTTTCTTAACACAGCTTTTAACAAATCTCGAGGACGAGATTTTTCTTAAGGGGGATAGTATTGTGACACCCCAAAAATTTGGCCTTGTTTTAATGAATTAAAAAAATTCCAGGAATTAAAACTTTGGATTTCTGAGCTCCATTTTGATTTTTTTTAAATCATCTCCTTCCCTGTTGTGATGAGTTTTTCCCAAAGAGAAAACTTTTCAAATATGTTATTGGACTTGTTTAACCTCTCAAGAAAAACTTTCCTTTTATCAGTATAACTAATTAAATAATTAAGTTGCTTGATCTTTATTTTCTTGAAAATGGTTTTTCAAGGTTAAATGGCCATATTTGAACTACAACCATTTGATAGATTCACTTAAAATTACCACAAAAATTTGGAGATGTCACGAGATGTTTTTAAATCACTTTTATGCAAAAATATATTTCATTCATGAAATATTTTGAGCCCTACACTCAATTTTTCTTCTCTGGTCCAAAGTGCATTTTGCACTACAACTCCTTTAAATAATTCTTTCTAGCCTCGACCAAAATTATGGGATGATGGTAATGGCCTAAGATTCCACATTATGCAAAAACCTCGTGCTGTTCTTTGAAAAATTTGAGTGAATCAACCTCATTTTCATTCTGGACCAACTTGATGGTTTGTACAGCAACCATATTTTTACTTGCTCTTTAACCCTTGATTATTTCTCCTACTTGTAGCCCTCCATGTTAAACCCTTAAGTCCAGGAGCATGAACCTTTTGGATCATTTTTGGTTCATGAAATAATGCTATTTATTTCCTGTCCAGAATTGAAGTTTTGTAAAACTTGCACTAGCAAGTTTCTGCTTTTAGCAAACTAACCTCACCACCCTCTTGTACATCTAAAGAGACTTCCATCTGGAAGTTTTGACCACTCCAAGACTTGCCTAAGTGCCCTTGACATTTTGCCAAACACCTTATGGGCAGGATCTGTTTTGGCATGAATTTTTGGTTTGCACTGTGAACCTGATCCCCTGACCAAACCAGCTTGTCCACTGATCTCCTTGCAAGCCCAAACCTAGACCTGTTAACCCCCAGCCTCAACCGCGACTCCTAGCATGCTCGGGCATTTCGTCGAGCACACTCAGTGCATGCACGGGACGCGCCCAGAGCGCGCGTATTGCACGACCCGTGCGCCGAGCCGACACGCTGGCCCCACGGTTTTGGCTCGCTCCGCGGCATCACGCCACGCGCTCCCCTTCTCACAGCTACGCGCCAAGCCGCCCCTCGCCGCACCCGGCAGGCCAAGCGCTAGCCGCCGCCGCCGCCCGACAGCCTCTGCCCATGTCGGCGCCGCCGAACCTTCATCCGCTCGCCACCTGGCCCCTGGAACAGCGCGTGCTCATCCGCGAGTGTGTCCACTAGCGCTCGTCGCCGCCACGTCGCCCTGGCTACAGAGAGGCGGTTCGCCGGAGGGCTTATCCACGGCCGCCGCGGAACCGACCTCGACGAGCTATAAAAAGAGGACCCCGAACCCATTCAAGCACACAGGCAATCTTAGAATGCTCCCCTAGTTCTCCTGTGGCAGCCAATCGACCCGGGGAGGCCTCCTTCCTCATCTCCGGCAACTCCTGCCGCCGCCACTGCCCCGGCCAATTCGGCACCACCAGGACCTCCCACTCTCTGTTCTCTCCACCAAGAGCTTCCTCATCTTCCCGTGAACCATTCCCACTACTCGATGTTGATCAGGAATCACCATAACCCCAATCACACTCTGCTCCCGAAGCTCTCCGTCCGCCGCGAAGCTCACCGCCGACGACCCCGTCCACCCCCGAGACCATAACACCCACCGGCGGGACCGCCTCGACCCCCTGAGCCCGTGGATGGCTTCGGTTTCTCGAACAAAGCCGCCAATCGCCGGCGGCGATCGTCGGAGTTCCGCCTCCGCTCGGGACAGAGAAAGAGGAGGGATAGACTGGTCAAACCTGACCAGTGGGCCCTCTGGACCCACTGTCAGCGACCGCGTGCCTGTTCACGTGGGATTAAGTGAAGGCGTAATCCCCCCAGTACGTTTTCCCCGCTCCGAAAGCGTATTCCCCTTCGAAACGTTTTCTTTTCTGTTTTATTTAAATAACAGATTTTGACCAGAACTTTGACTGGCTATAACTTTTTAAATACAACTCCAAATGAAATGATTCTTTTTCCTACCTCTCTCAAATTTCACCTAGTTTATTTTAAGATTTATTTGAAAAAATTTCGGAACAACTTTTGGTGCTGTTTTTATTTTGTGTGTTAATTCTTTTATATTGCTAAAATAGGATTTTTGAAGAGAGGAGAAATGTTTCAAGTTTTGGAGTGCACCCTGCCTTTCCACACATTGAAGGCAAGCATTCTGAACCCCGGCATAATATTTTTGTGTGTTCGATGACACGTTCATAACATCACCTCACTTTGGAGAAACTTGTTATTTCATGTGATATGATCATATGCATGGGTGCATATTATTGATTTCCATGCTGTTGGAAATGGACACACTTGTGATGATAATCACCCTCATGTGCCTTGCATGCATACCGGCAGGAACGCGGGAAAAAACCTCTGCCTTGGGTAGGCATGAGTTTGTCGCCGGTCTCCGTCGGGACGGTTATGTCTGGTATGGCATGGCAAGGTTATATGAGCGGTGACTCTGATGGTTGAAATATATATTCGTCATGCTAATCATGCAGGGAATACTTAAACCTCCTGAGTCGACCGTAGATCGAGTCTTGTGCCAGTAACCCCCATACTTGTTTCGTACTACCACTCGTCTCTACAGCAAGTAGAGTACGGTTCAGTAAGTTGTCAACCTCTTTCTAGCACACACCATACAGAGAGGCGATGGTGGAAGATACCGGTTGTAGCTGGTAGGCAGGCCACCTGGTCCAGGGGCATGGGTGTTTCCGGTTGGGACCGAGAGGGGAGGCCACCCCTTAGAGCGCGCGATATAAATTTGATCCCATGCTACGCGAGGTTGTAGCCTCCCCACTTAGAGTTTGCTTAACAGGTGTCGTGGGTGATTCTAGACACGTATGAGATAAGCTGGTGTGTGCGAGTTAGGTGTGTTTTCAACAAAAAGACCGTAGACGGAATTAGTCCCGATGGACTAAAGAAATCCGTTACTCGTGGGTAAAGAGTACACCCTCTGCAGAGATTAAACCTATTCGAATAGCCGGGTCCATGGTTAAGGATTACAGTCTGGGATGGGTCAAGTGTCGGCCTTAGTGTCGTTCTTCGGAGGTGAAACTGTTAACCAGGAATGGAATTACTACTTGTGACTTGTGAGAACTATGATTATTATTATTGTTGACTAACCCGTGATATTATGGTTATTATTGAGTATCTCTGGGATGGTTCTACCTCCCGGATATTCACTATGATTGTTTATTTTAAAGCCCTTTATGTGGTGTCGCTCAGACGCCCGACTGTGGCATTTCTTTTAAAGCCCTTTATGTGGTGTCGCTCAGACGCCCGACTGTGGCATTTCTTTTAAAGCCCTTTATGTGGTGTCGCTCAGACGCCCGACTGTGGCATTTCTTTTAAAGCCCTTTATGTGGTGTCGCTCAGACGCCTGACTGTGGCATTTCTTTTAAAGCCTTTTATGTGGTGTCGATCAGACGCCCGACTGTGGCATTTCTTTTAAAGCCCTTTATGTGTTGTCGCTCAGAGGCCCGACTGTGGCATTTCTTTTAAAGCGCTTTATGTGGTGTCACTCAGACGCCCGACTGTGGCATTTCTTTTAAAGCCCTTTATGTGGTGTCGCTCAGACGCCCGACTGTGGCATTTCTTTTAAAGCCCTTTATGTGGTGTCGCTCAGACGCTCGACTGTGGCATTGCTTGTTATTTGCTTCATAAATTTTAATACTACCATGTTATTGCATTTTTATGAATAACTTGCTTGCACGCATCAGAGTTTCATTTATCATTTGTGACTGACGTCATGAGCATAAAATATTTTCAGCACATCATTGTTATATTATACCTGTGTTCATAATGTTTGCGAGTACATTCAAAGTACTCACTGGCTTGTCCCTGGCTATTGTCTTGGCCAGATTTTCTTGCACGAAGAGGAGCGACGCGATGACAGCCCCGGAACCTAAGTAATGGAGATAGCAGCCTCTCGAGATAGGAGTTAACCTAGTCAGCTGTTCCTGTGGGAATTGGAGTCCCATAGACACTGATGTTTCACAACCCGCTTCCGCCATCAACCACTAGAAACCATTTGTTGTACTCGCAGGCCAGAATGGTCTTGTACTACATATGTTGTATTCTGCTTGGAATTTCTGTATCAAGTTGGAGCCTCATCAGCTAACAGTAATCCTGGGGCTGATGAGCACGACGGTCTTTTCTGGAAATTTATTACCCGGAAAACCCGGTCGTGGCAGTCATACCTGTGCTGTCGTAGAAGTGTTCCATGACATTACCAAAATTATCATCACGGAAGTGTCCACTTCCATGATGATAAATCATGTGTCACAGAAGTGCTTTTGTCAAGGGTGACTGACACGTGGCATCCACTGTAACGGAACGCCGTTAAGCTATCGGGTCCGGTTTTGGATCCGATAACCCGTTAACAGCCGGGACCAATGCGAAATTTCCATGTGTAAAATTCTGATTGGTCGGAGGTGTAACGCCCAATATGTGACCCTATCCAAAAGGAACTCGAAGGTCCCACCAAGGATAGACCCGCATATTGAAACGCTTTTGCAAGGTGGATATCATTACATCAACATTACATAATAGATGGGGATACATACAAGAGGCATACAATGCCACACGAATACAACATCACAATACATACAAGCATCATCCGACTATGGATGAAATACAAACAGAAACTCAAACGACATCCACCCTGCTAGCCCAGGCTGCCGACCTGGACCCTATCCCCTGATCGAAGAAGCAGAAGAAGAACTCAACGCAAGCAAGCATCACTCTCGCGTCATGATCATCGAATAACATGTACCTGCAACTGTTGTTGTAGTAACTGTGAGCCACGAGGACTCAGCAATCCCATTACCATGGGTTCAAGACTAGCAAAGCTTAATAGGAAAGGAAGGGGTAAAGTGGTGAGGCTGCAGCAGCGACTAAGCATATATGGTGGCTAACATACGCAAATAAGAGCGAGAAGAGAGCAAGTGGAACGGTCGTGAACTAGCAATGATCAAGAAGTGATCCTGAACTCCTACTTACGTCAAACATAACCCAAAAACCGTGTTCACTTCCCGGACTCCGCCGAAAAGAGACCATCACGGCTACACACACGATTGATGCGTTTTAATTCAGATCTGGTGTTAAGTTATCTACAACCAGACATTAACAAATTCCCATCTGCCTATAACCGCAGGCACGACTTTCGAAAGATTATACCCTGCAGGGGTGTCCCAACTTAGCCCATGATAAGCTCTCGCGATCAACGAAGGATATACCTTCTCCCAGGAAGACCCGATCAAACTCGGAATCCCGGTTTACAAGACATTTCGACAATGATAAAACAAGACCAGCAAGACCGCCCAATGCGCCGACATCCCGATAGGAGCTACACATATCTCGTTCTCGGGGCAACACCGGATGAGCAATCCGGTCAACTAAAACCAGACCTCAAGTTTCCCTGAGGGGGCGCTGCAAAGGGCTCTAGTTTGGACCAACACTTAGACAAGCACTGGCCGGGGGGGCTATAATAAAGATGACCCTCGAGAGAGTAACTCCCAAGGGAAAAGTAGGTGGTGGTGAGGCAAATGGTAAAACCAAGGTTGGGCCTTACTGGAGGAGTTTTATTCAAAGCAAACTGTCAAGGGGGTCCCATAAATCACCCGACCGCGTAAGGAACGCAAAATCCGGGAACATAACACCGGTATGACGGAAACTAGGGCGGCAAGAGTGGAACAAAACACCAGGCAAAAGGCCGAGTCTTCCACCCTTTACCAAGTATATAGATGCATTAATAATAATATAAGAGATATTGTGATATCCCAACCAAAATCCTGTCCACCATGGAGAAATCTTCAACTTCACCTGCAACTAGCAACGCTATAAGAGGGCTGAGCAAAGCGGTAACATAGCCAAACAACGGTTTGCATAGGAAAGGTGTCAAAGGTTAGAGGCTGACATGGCAATTTGGGATGGCTTGATAAACAGGTAATAGGTAGCACAGCAAAGCGATAGAACGAAGTAACTAGCATAGCAAAGATAGTATTAAGATCCAGGGTAGCGGTCATCTTGCCTGAAATCCTGCAAGGAAGAAGAACGAGTCCATGAAGAAGATGAACGGATGAAGCCGAACCCAGCATAGACCAACGAATCCTCACGATCGCAACGAAACGGGAACTATCGAGAAGAAGCACACAACATAGTAAACACACCACACATGAACAAGGCATGATGCACAAACAAGCATGATGCATGACAAGACTACATGAAGCTACTCATGGCAAGAGATGATGCAAACAAGAGCAACACATCAAGGCAAGTTTAAATGAGGCTGGGAACAACATATAACAATTCCGATAAGTCCTCATATGCAAGTTTCGAAATTGGTCCAGATCTGAATAAACCTTATGTTCGAGTTGTTAAACAGCAAGTTAAGATGCACAAGGATGATCTACACGAGATTCTAGTCAAGTTACATATGAAGTTCATTTAGTTCGGAGCTACGGCCTAGAAGATATGAGCAACACAAGTTAAACATGGCATTGATGCAAAATGCACCCAAACATCAAGAAAACACACCAAAACAAGGATGCAACATGATAATATGAAGGTACATGCAATTTTAAGCAAGTTTCATATAGAGCACACTCAAAACGGAGCAACGGTTCAACACATGCACATGAAACAAGTTATAGCAACAATCTGTCCAAAACAGCAACCAGGCATATTGCAAGTATCAAAACGACATGCTACAGGACCTCAACAAGAAAAAAAAGGCATGAGCATGATGTACAAGTAAAGCATAACAAAACATGAACACTGAGCTATCTCCAGAAATCACCAGAACATGCTCAAACACACATGGTAAGATTGCAAGTAATAACAATTCAGACTTTGCATAAAATAACATCAGGTTGCAATGTTTAGAGCTATCAAACAACATGTTACAGGAACTTATAATGGCAAACAAAGGCATGGCATGAATCTACTAAATGCATAGATCAAATGTCCTTTACTGACCTTGAGCCAAAAAGGATCAGAAAATATGATGGCACCCACGTAAACATGGCAAGTTATATTACAGATTCAAACATGGCAGAAACAGAATTATGAAGGCATGTTGATGAGCTTGTGCAACTCACTACAGAGAAAAACATGGCATGGCAAGGCAACCAACAGTAAGAAGGCATGTTTGTGAAGCTAAGCATGGCAACAGAAAGTTCATAGGGTGCATGGATAACTAGCAAAACACATGGAAACAACTGAACTTAATGTTAACAGGCTGACAGCAACATTATGAAGCAACTTTGGAGCAAGATATGAACAAGCTATAGCAAGATATAAATGCTATCAGGGGCATGGATGGTTAGAGGATGACATGTAGATCAAAACATATTTAGCGAACATCTGCAGATTATGCATATAATGATTAGTACTAGCAGGTTTATATAGCATCACAAAATAACAGATTCAGCCTAGCAAAACAACAACAGCAAGTACCCTACTAAACAAGCTCGATTCACTCACCACAAGTCATTGCAAGACAAGATAAGCATAGCATCAGCAAGAAGACATGTTTGTGAAACAAACCAAGGCAAGAACAAGTCCATAGCATGCAAGGATCAACTACAACAACCTTGGCAAAATTGAATAACATGTAAACAATCTGCCTGGAAACATTTTGAAGCAAAAGTAGAGCACGAAAATGACATGCTAGACTACTCTATAATTGCAACCAAGGGCATGAATGGATAGACAATAACCACATGTTCAAAACACCCTTAGTGAAGAATCTCAAAATATGAATGGATCTCCCTGTAGCATCAAGTTTACATGGCATCAAAATAACAGTAGAACAGGGACTAAAACAGCAACATCACGATGCCTAGTTTGCATGCTTGTGCTAGCCACCACATTGATCACAAAAAATACATGGTAAGCTCCTCTGTAAATAAGACATAGCATAGATCAAAACACATGAAGACATCAACCTCATATGATGCACACATCAATCATGGCAAAAATAACAAAAGAGATCGTTCTGATAACAGATAGCAGATAACATCATGAAGCACTCTTGCGACGATGATTCATGCATCAAGATGACCTCAAATGTATATGATGCAATGGAATGAAATGATGTACTCGTCGAGGCGAACAATTAGACATATTACACGCACAAAACGGAGCTACGGATGCAGAGATACAATGCGATGAACATGGCATGAAAATTACACAGATTCGGGGACAGACGAAAACAGAGGGGGGAAAAGTCAACCTCGTGCACGGATTTCGATGCAGGGCCGGAGTTCGCCGGAGATGAGGGAGATGGTGGTCGGGGAGGACGGGGAGGACACCGGCGGGGTCGAGGGAGCTCGGGGGGGGGGGGGGGCGGAGACGGGCCGGACCGGCCCGATCCGGAGATGAGGGAGATGGTGGACGGGCGCGGGGAGATGGTGGACGGGCGCGGGGAGACGCAGCTCCGGCCGGGGCGGCGCCGGCAGGACTCGGCGGCGGGCTCTGGCGCACGGGGTCGGGCGGCGCGAGCCCTGGGCTGGAGGCGGCGAGGGCGGAGGGGCCCTAGGGCACGGGAGGCGGAGGAGGCCGCGGCGGAGGCGAGCGGGCCGGGCCGAGCGGCGGCGGCGGACGGGCTGGGCGGGCCCGCAATGGGCTCGCCGGGCCTGCGACGGCGGGGCGGCGCGGGAGGCCACGTGGACGGATCGGATTGGACGAGGGGGCGCGGGGCGCACGTGTCCGGCGAGGTGCGGACGCGTCCGGTTGCGGCGGAGGATTAGGCTAGGGTTTCGGGGGAAAACATCTGCGAAAATGGACGGGGAGTACGTTTTTATAGGTGGAGGGAGCTAGGAGAGTCCAAATGAGGAGCGGTTTTCGCCCACACGATCGTGATAGAACGACCGAGAGCAGGGAGGGGAGTTAGATGGGTTTTGGGCCACTTTGGAAGGGGTGTTGGGCTGCAAAGAGAGAGGGGCTTTTTGGTTACCCGGTTAACCGTTGGAGTATCAAACGACCTCCAAATGGAACGAAACTTGACAGGCGGTCTACCGGTGGTATACCTAGGCCACTTGGCAAACCTCGGGCCATTCCGAGAAAGTTTAACACCCACTCACAACAAGAGACGAAAGGGGAACGCCGGAGGATATAGGAGCGCCGGATTGCAAAACGGACAACGGGGAAAATGCTCGAATGCATGAGATGAACATGTATGCAAAATGAAATGCACATGATGACATGATAAAATGCAACATGCAAGCAAATGACATGGCAACAAAGGCAAATAACTGGCAGACACCTGGCGCATCGGATCCGGGGCGTTACAACACCCTCCACTAACAAGAGGTCTCGTCCCGAGATCTTAGGACCGAGACGGAAAGGAAAAGGGATGAGGTGAAACAAGAACTGAAGATAAGAAGCAAAGAATCGAGAGCACTCGAGAATAAGAGAGGAACGAAGAGAATGACGAGAATCAAAAGCTCACGGAATCAGATAGACTATGAAACCACTCCGGTTAGAACGAGATAAGAAGAGAATAAGACTAAAAGGATTTAGGCAGCACTCCGGCTGAAACATGGAGGAACAGAACACGAGCTTCACAGATGGAATGACACTTGACGAGATGAACAATGCAAATCCTCCGGAGGAATTGAAAGAATTGAATGAAAAGAACTTAGAAGGATTGAATGGAGTTGTTGAGAAAACCAACAACGAAAGAATAAGCTTGTCGTGGACTTATGGATAACATCTCAGAAATTATGAGGTGATAACCAACCACAAACGGAAATGATTGGATCGCTTAGAAGAACGAAGAAATGCAAAACTCCACTTCAAAAGAAAAACGGAGAATTAACTGCACTTCGAGATGCGAGAAGAACAGATATTTGAACTCCACCAACAAGAATCTTGATGAACTCTTGAAGAAAGAATTAAATCATGAAGAACCACCATAAGGAACTCCGGTGACAAAAGGATGATGAGATAAAATTGAAGGATGAAAGAATAAGATTAAAGCCTTGCGATGACTTAGATGGCGGTTCCGACGAAATGACCGAGGAAAATGAACTCCGGGAAAAGAAAAGATGGGAAACACTTGGAACTAGAATTTATTCATTAAGAACAAACTCTGAAGGAAGGAATTACTCACTTGGATGAAATAAGAATAAGATTTATTGTATGCTTATCCTTCATCAAATTAAATTGATGACAAGCAATGGATTTTGCATACTACTTATTCTTCTTGAAAGGATTGAGAAGAGATATAGCGCGAACTTGAGAGATTCTTCATGAATCACCGGTAGGATTGGGAAGAACGAATGAATTAAAATGATGATCAAAGAAAAAGAATCTGAATGAACCACCGTAAGAATTCGAAAATGACTGATGGAAGAGAATGAATCCCCAGGAAAAATTAGAAGAACCAATAAGCTTGAGGGGATTTAGATGCAAAAGAACGAAGAGATCATGAACTGATAAAGAATACTTGAACGAAGCATCGGGATAATTATAGGACGATAGCTGGAATGATGGCCTCCAATGAAAAGAAATGGGAAAAGAACTTCTGACATACTCCGGATGGTTAAGAAAAGAATATCTGATAAATGGAATAATTCGAGGGGATAATATGAAGCTAGAACCGCGAATCTTTGGGAGAACGGGCAAGATTTAAAGGAAAACTCTTCTTCGGTCTTCAAATGACAACGAGAAACAACACCAAGATTGCTGAGACACTCCGGGAGAATGAAAAGCGAAGAGGTTTAACCAACAATGAAATGATTTGAAATCAATCTCGGAGAAGGCATATGACTGATGGAATCCATTCTTACGTCACACTTGAAAAGAATTTGAGAATAACCCCGGGAGAATTAGAAGAGTCAGGTAAGATCTTGGAAAAAGACCTGTGGGTTAGGGCCCACTGAAGAGAAAACACCGTTAGCAAGGATTGTTGAAGAGATAGATGATGCACCGGAACAATTGAAATATTTGGATGAGGTGACAACCTCTAATTAATTGGAACATAGACGAATCTCCTGAGATGTCTTGAGCACTCTGGGAGGATAAACTGGCGAGAGACGAACGAGCAAGGAGAACACTTGATCCGATGGAAAGAATATAATCACCACCGAAAATTGGAATTGAATCCACCGGAGAAGAAAAAGAAATGAAGAATGACGAACGAGACGAGAATTCACCGGTTGAAATAATTTACGAAAAACTGAAGAGGTTCCACACAAGTGAAATTGATGCTCGAAATAGACTCAGGCTCCGGGAAGAAGAGGGCGCGAGGGAGGGAAAACAAAATCATCTTGGAAGGGGAAATCGAGGAATATCTTGAAGAGAAAAACACTAGTTGAAATCATTGAGGAAAGAAAGCAAAGACTTCGCACGAGTAGCATGGATACTCGATTACGGACTCCGGTTTCAAGAAGAAGAAGGGTGGGCGGGTGGGAAAGAAAACAACTGAGGATTGAACTCAAAGATGAAGAGGCTCGAGTCGACTTGAAGAGAAATGCACCGGATGAAAAGAGAGAGAACCAACAACTACCGGAAAACCAACTGCGAGATCCTAAAGAAAAATTTGAAGGGGAAGAGGAGTAATTCAAAACACCTACGTCAAGATTCCATACCAAAGCGACGAAGGGGCTGAGGAGTAAAAAGAATTCCTACTCTTTGATATAACTAGACTCCGAAAAATAGTTTATTCTAGACTCAACATCGGCCAAACTACACGATCAATCAAGGGGGCTCCTAAGGTTGGTCGAGGCTCTGATACCAACTTGTCACGCCCAATATGCGACCCTATCCAAAAGGAACTCGAAGGTCCCACCAAGGATAGACCCGCATATTGAAACACTTTTGCAAGGTGGATATCATTACATCAACATTACATAATAGGTGGGGATACATACAAGAGGCATACAATGCCACACGAATACAACATCACAATACATACAAGCATCATCCGACTATGGATGAAACACAAACAGAAACTCAAACGACATACACCCTGCTAGCCTAGGCTGCCGACCTGGAACCTATCCCCTGATCGAAGAAGCAGAAGAAGAACTCAACACAAGCAAGCATCGCTCTCACTTCATGATCATCGAATAACCTGTACCTGCAACTGTTGTTGTAGTAATCTGTGAGCCACGAGGACTCAGCAATCCCATTACCATGGGTATCAAGACTAGCAAAGCTTAATAGGAAAGGAAGGGGTAAAGTGGTGAGGCTGCAGCAGCGACTAAGCATATATGGTGGCTAACATACGCAAATAAGAGCGAGAAGAGAGCAAGCGGAACGGTCGTGAACTAGCAATGATCAAGAAGTGATCCTGAACTCCTACTTACGTCAAACATAACCCAGAAACCGTGTTCACTTCCCGGACTCCGCCGAAAAGAGACCATCACGGCTACACACACGGTTGATGCGTTTTAATTCGGATCTGGTGTCAAGTTATCTACAACCGGACATTAGCAAATTCCCATCTGCCTATAACCGCAGGCACGGCTTTCGAAAGATTATACCCTGCAGGGGTGTCCCAACTTAGCCCATGATAAGCTCTCGCGATCAACGAAGGATATACCTTCTCCCAGGAAGACCCGATCAGACTCGGAATCCCGGTTTACAAGACATTTCGACAATGGTAAAACAAGACCAGCAAGACCGCCCGATGCGCCGACATCCCGATAGGAGCTGCACATATCTCATTCTCAGGGCAACACCGGATGAGCAATCCGTACAACTAAAATCAAACCTCAAGTTTCCCTGAGGGGGCGCTGCAAAGGGCTCTAGTTCGGACAAACACTTAGACAAGCACTGGCCCGGGGGGGCCTATAATAAAGATGACCCTCGAGAGAGCGACTCCCAAGGGAAAAGTAGGTGGTGGTGAGGCAAATGGTAAAACCAAGGTTGGGCCTTACTGGAGGAGTTTTATTCAAAGTGAACTGTCACGGGGGTCCCATAAATCACCCGACCGCGCAAGGAACGCAAAATCTGGGAACATAACACCGGTATGACGGAAACTAGGGTGGCAAGAGTGGAACAAAACACCAGGCAAAAGGCCGAGTCTTCCACCCTTTACCAAGTATATAGATGCATTAATAATACTATAAGAGATATTGTGATATCCCAACCAAAATCCTGTCCACCATGGAGAAATCTTCAACTTCACCTGCAACTAGCAATGCTATAAGAGGGCTGAGAAAGCGGTAACATAGCCAAACAACGGTTTGCATAGGAAAGGTGTCAAATGTTAGAGGCTGACATGGAAATTTGGGATGGCTTGATAAACAGGTAATAGGTAGCGCAACAAAGCGATAGAACGAAGTAACTATCATAGCAAAGATAGTATTGAGATCCAGGGTAGCGGTCATCTTGCCTGAAATCCCGCAAGGAAGAAGAACGGGTCCATGAAGAAGACGAATGGATGAAGCCGAACCCAGCGTAGATGAACGAATCCTCATGATCGCAACAAAACGGGAACTATCGAGAAGAAGCACACAACATAGTAAACACACCACACATGAACAAGGCATGATGCACAAACAAGCATGATGCATGACAAGACTACATGAAGCTACTCATGGCAAGAGATGGTGCAAACAAGAGCAACACATCAAGGCAAGTTTAAATGAGGCCGGGAACAACATATTACAATTCCGGTAAGTCCTCATATGCAAGTTTCGAAATTGGTCCAGATCTGAATAAACCTTATGTTCGAGTTGTTAAACAGCAAGTTAATATGCACAAGGATGATCTACACGATATTCTAGTCAAGTTACATATAAAGTTCATTTAGTTCGGAGCTACGGCCTAGAAAATATGAGCAACACAAGTTAAACATGGCATTGATGCAAAATGCACCCAAACATCAAGAAAACACACCAAAACAAGGATGCAACATGATAATATGAAGCTACATGCAATTCTAAGCAAGTTTCATATAGAGCACACTCAAAACGGAGCAACGGTTCAACACATGCACATGAAACAAGTTATAGCAACAATCTGTCCAAAATAGCAACTAGGCATATTGCAAGTATCAAAACAACATGCTACAGGACCTCAACAAGAAAAAAAAAGGCATGGGCATGATGTACAGGTAAAGCATAACAAAACATGAACACTGAGCTATCTCCAGAAATCACTAGAACATGCTCAAACACACATGGTAAGATTGCAAGTAATAACAATTCAGACTTTGCATAAAATAACATCAGGTTGCAATGTTTAGAGCTATCAAACAACATGTTACAGGAACTTATAATGGCAAACAAAGGCATGGCATGAATCTACTAAATGCATAGATCAAATGTCCTTTACTGACCTTGAGCCAAAAAGGATCAGAAAATATGATGGCACCCACGTAAACATGGCAAGTTATATTACAGATTCAAACATGGCAGAAACAGAATTATGAAGGCATGTTGATGAGCTTGTGCAACTCACTACAGAGAAAAACATGGCATGGCAAGGCAACCAACAGTAAGAAGGCATGTTTGTGAAGCTAAGCATGGCAAGAGAAAGTTCATAGGGTGCATGGATAACTAGCAAAACACATGGAAACAACTGAACTTAATGTTAACAGGCTGACAGCAACATTATGAAGCAACTTTGGAGCAAGATATGAACAAGCAATAGCAGGCTATAAATGCTACCAGGGGCATGGATGGTTAGAGGATGACATGTAGATCAAAACATATTTTGTGAATATCTACAGATTATGCATAGAATGATTAGTAGCAGCAGGTTTATATAGCATCACAAAATAACAGATTCAGCCTAGCAAAATAACAACAGCAAGTACCCTACTAAACAAGCTCGATTCACTCACCACAAGTCATTGCAAGACAAGATAAGCATAGCATTAGCAAGAAGACATGTTTGTGAAACAAACCAAGGCAAGAACAAGTCCATAGCATGCAAGGATTAACTACAACAACCTTGGCAAAATTGAATAACATGTAAACAATCTGCCAGGAAACATTTTGAAGCAAAAGTAGAGCACAAAAATGACATGCTAGACTACTCTATAATTGCAACCAAGGGCATGAATGAATAGACAATAACCACATGTTCAAAACACCCTTATTGAAGTATCTCAAAATATGAATGGATCTCCCTGTAGTATCAAGTTTACATGGCATCAAAGTAACAGCAGAACAGGGACTAAAATAGCAACATCACGATGCCTAGTTTGCATGCTTGTGCTAGCCACCACATTGATCACAAAAAATACATGGTAAGCTCCTCTGTAAATAAGACATAGCATAGATCAAAACACATGAAGACATCAAGCTCATATGATGCACACATCAATCATGGCAATATTAACAAAAGAGATCGTTCTGATAACAGACAGCAGATAACATCATGAAGCACTCTTGCGACAATGATTCAGGCATCAAGATGACCTCAAATGAATATGATGCAATGTATTGAAATGATGTACTCGTTGAGACGAACAATATGACATATTACACGCACAAAAAGGAGCTACGGATGCAGAGATACAATGCGATGAACATGGCATGAAAATTACACAGATTCGGGGACTTGGACGAAAACAGAGGGGGGGAAAGTCAACCTCGTGCACGGATTTCGATGCAGGGCCGGAGTTCGCCGGAGATGAGGGAGATGGCGGTCGCCGAGGATGGGGAGGACGCCGGCGGGGTCGAGGGAGCTCGGGGGGGGAGGGTGGAGACGGGCCGGACCGGCCGGATCCGGCGCGGCGGCGGCGGAGGGCGGCCGGGCGCGGGGAGACGCAGCTCCGGCCGGGGTGGCGCCGGCAGGGCTCGGCGGCGGGCTCTGGCGCGCGGGGTCGGGCGGCGCGAGCCCCGGGCTGGAGGCGGCGAGGGCGGAGGGGCCCCAGGGCGCGGGAGGCGGAGGAGGCCGCGGTGAGGGGCGCCACGGCGGCGGCGGAGGCGAGCGGGACGGGCCGAGCGGCGGCGGCGGACGGGTTGGGCGGGCCCGCGATGGGCTCGCCGGTCCTGCGGCGGCGAGGCGGCGCGGGAAGCCACGTGGCCGGATCAGATTGGACGAGGGGGCACGGGGCGGACGTGTCCGGCGAGGTGCGGACGCGTCCGGTGGCGGCGGAGGATTAGGCTAGGGTGTCGGGGGAAAACATCCGCGAAAATGGACGGTGAGGACATTTTTATAGGTGGAGGGAGCTAGGAGAGTCCAAATGAGGAGCGGTTTTCGCCCACACGATCGTGATCGAACGGCCAAGAGCATGGAGGGGGGTTAGATGGGTTTGGGCCACTTTGGAAGGGGTGTTGGGCTACAAAGAGAGAGGGGCTTTACGGTTACCCGGTTAACCGTTGGAGTATCAAACGACCTCCAAATGGCACGAAACTTGACAGGCGGTCTACCGGTGGTATACCAAGGCCACTTGGCAAACCTCGGTCCATTCCAAGAAAGTTTAACACCCACTCACAACAAGAGACGAAAGAGGAACGCCGGAGGACATAGGAGCGCCGGATTGCAAAACAGACAACGGGGAAAATGCTCGAATGCATGAGATGAACATGTATGCAAAATGAAATGCACATGATGACATGATAAAATGCAACATGCAAGCAAATGACATGGTAACGACGGCGAATAACTGGCAGACATCTGGCGCATCGGATCCGGGGCGTTACAGGAGGGAACACCTGTCAGTTCGTCAGTGGGCCAGATGTCGCCCGTCCATTGGAGGAGACATGCCTATGATACGTCGACACATGGCTGGGCCCAACAGAGGCCCATATAGGTTAAAATGGCCGGCCCAGTGAAAGGCCCGCAGTACTTACTCAGGTAATAGTGGGCCATCCCAATAATGGCATGCTTAATAAAGGCCCATTTACGACCCAAAGCCAGATTTGGCCCGTTAATAGTTCAGCAAATATTTGGGCCCATTTACGGCCCGAAGCCAGTTCTGGCCCGTTAATTGTTCGCCGAATATTTGGGCCCAATTATAGCCTAGTGACTTTCGGCCTGTTAGAGGCCCGATGTAGACATGGGCCCATTTCATCCCGGTGTGACTTTCGGCTTGGGAATGGCATGTGCTGCCCATGGGCCATATATGGTCCGACGGGACATCGGGCCCACTAATGGCCCGTGATAAAGGTGGTAACAGTTAAGCCAACATGACTTTGGGCCTGTTAAAGGCCCGTCGCATAATTTGGCCCATTGATGCCTGTACTAAGCTTTCGGCCTCATAAAGGCCCATGATATTAGTGGGCCAACTAAGGCCTGAGATATGTTTCAGCCTGGTAATGGCCCTTGATAGAACTGGGCCCAAAAAGGCCCGGTCTACATTTTAGCCTGCTGAAGGCCCATCGACGACTAGTGAAAATTGAGGCCCAACATGCATTTAGGCCTGCTAAAGGCCCATGGTCTCATCTGGGCCATAACAGGCCAGTACAATATTCAGCCTGTTAATGGCCCAACTCTACCTGGGCCAAACTAAGCGCTGGGTCCACAAAAGGCCCAACTAAAATATAGGCCGGTGTAAGTTGTGGGCCTAGCGCAAAGTGTGAAGGCCCCAATCATTCGGGCCCAAGAAAGATGCAGGCCGACCCAATTGTAGCCCGCTAAAAAGTAGGCCCGTTAGAGGCGAATGTTTCAGCCCGGTCGACTATAGCAGTTTTTTTTCCAGATAGCGAATCATGGCAGTAACTAGTAGGAATTAAGAACAAACCTACTCTATACAATAAAGAAATTACGGCATAGTAACTAAGAATAAACCTACACTATACAAAAAAGGATTTATGGTATATTACATCAACTGGGCATCGAAGTTTGCCACCAGTGATCATAAAGCACAACGAAGAAGCAGATTACAAAAACTGGGCACCATTGCAGCGTAACAAAATAATACTGAACCGAGACCACTTCCAAGATAGTTCAAGAAAGGTTAGACTTGCACGAGAACTGCTGCGCAAGCTGCTGAGCAAGGCTGTGCAGCCTAGCATGTCAGTCATAGCTTTCAGGTGTAGCTGTTTAGCGATGAGGTTCTCATTGGTGTTCTCCACAATCTTTCTTAGAGATAGGACTTCAAGTCAAACTTGAGTTGCAGAATGCCTTTCTGCTAGAACTTGGGACTGAATAAGTCGAACTGATTCAGAGAATGAATTCTGTGAGCTTGTCTGACTACTAGTCTCAAGTAACTGGAACATTGCATCAAGACAAGACTTTGGGGTTGTCTCGCTATCTTAAAGATGTTTTGCCTTCTTTGCTGCAATATATGTTGGGTTTGTCTCACAGCCTTCAGCAGACTTGTGCATGCCATCAGGCATATCACCCTGAAACAAAGCAGAGAGATGACAGGTTTTTCATGTGTATAAACAAAGATGATAACTGTGTTGTCAATTCCATCCAATTTCAAATTAGAAAATAAAGAGTAAGTTCAAAATATCAATAGCATAATTTGGCATTGTTGATAATGCGGGGAGCTTCATGTAACACCTCGGATTCGATGCGCCAGGTGTCTGCCAGTTATTCGCCGTCGTTGCCATGTCATTTGCTTGCGTGTTGCATTTTATCATGTCATCATGTGCAGTTCATTTTGCATATGTGTTCATCTCATGCATCCGAGCATTTTCCCCGTTGTCCGTTTTGCAATCCGGCGCTCCTATGTCCTCCGGCGTCCCTCTTTTGTCTCTTGTTGTGAGTGGGTGTTAAACGTTCTCGGAATGGACCGAGGTTTGGCAAGCGGCCTTGGTATAGCCCCGGTAGACCGCCCGTCAAGTTTCGTGCCATTTGGAGGTCGTTGATACTCCAACGGTTAACCGCGTACCCCGACACCCCCCTCCTTTCTCTTTGCAGCCCAACACCCTTCCAAACTGGCCCAAAACCCATCTAACTCCCCTCCATGCTCTCGGTCGTTCGATCACGATCATGTGGCCGAAAACCGTGCCTCATTTGGACTCTCCTAGCTCCCTCTACCTATAAATATGTGATCCCCTCCGATTTTTCGCGCAGTCCAAACCCCCGAAACCCTAGCCTCGTCTTCCCCGCGCCGCCGAACACGTCCGGTCCATCCGGACATAAATTCCGCCGCTGCCCTCATCCAATCGGGGCGCGCCACGTCGCCCAGGCCGCCACACTTTGCCGCGCCTCCACCGCGGGCCCGCCTGGCCCGTGGCCGGCCCTCCCGCGCCGCTAACCGGGCCCGCGCGCCTCCCCCGAGGCCCGATCTGCCGCCGCGGCCCGCGCCCCGCCTCGTCGGCCAGAGCCTCCGCGCCCGCGCCCCATCTCGCTCCCCGCCGGCGCCCCGAATCCAAACGCGCTTCCAAACGCGCGTCTCCGCCCCGGATCTCTCCATCCCGCACCGCTCCGTCCACTTCTCTGCGAGGTTGATTTTTTCACTAAGTCCCGAATATTTTGACATTATCATGCCATGTTCATCGCATTGTATCTCTGCATCCGTAGCTCTGTTTTGTGTGTCTAATATGTCAAATTGTTCGCCTCAACGAGTACTTCATTTCATTCCATTGCATCATGTTCATTTGAGCTCATCTTGACGCCTGAATCATTGTTGCAAGAGTGCTTCATAATGTTGGCTGCTGTCTGTTAACAGAACTTGCTCATTTGTCATTTTTGCCATGTTTGATGTGTGCATCCTATGAGGTTGATGTCTACATGTGTTTTGGTCTATGCCATGCCATCTTTACAGGGGTGTATGCCATGTATTTTTGTGATCAATGTGGTGACTAGTACAAGCATGCAAACTAGGCTTCGTAATGTTGCTGATTTTAGTCCATGTTCTGCTGTTATTTTGATGCCATGTAAACTTGATGCTACAGAGAGATTCATGCATATTTTGAGATACTTCAGTAAGGGTGTTTTGAACATATGGTTATTCTCTAGACATTCATGCCCCTGGTTGCAATTATGGAGTAGTCTAGCATATCATTTTCGTGCTCTACTTTTGCTTCAAAATGTTTCCTGGCAAATTGTTTACATGTTACTCAATTTTGCCAAGGTTGTTGTAGTTGATCCTTGCATGCTATGAACTTGTTCTTGCCTTGCTTTGTTTCATAAACATGTCTTCTTGATGATGCTATGCTTATATTGTCATGCAATGACTTCTGGTGAGTGAATCAAGCTTGTTAAGTAGAGTACTTGCTGTTGCTGTTTTGCTAGGCTGAATCTGTTATTTCGTGATGCTATGTAAACCTGCTGCTACAAGTCATTCTATGCATAATCTGGAGATGTTCACTAAGGATGTTTTGTTCTACATGTCATGCCCTATCCATTCATGCCCCTGGTTGCATTTATAGTCTGTTGTATCTTGTTGTAATCTTGCTCCAAAGTTGCTTAATACTGTTGTTGTCCGCCAGTTAACATTAAGTTCAGTTGTTGCCATGTGTTTTGCTAGTGTTCCATGCACCCTATGAACTTGCTCTTGCCATGCTTAGCTTCATAAATATGTCTTCTTACTGTTGGTTGCCTTTCCATGCCATGTATTGCTCTGTGATGAGTGGTACAAGCTCACAAACATGCCTTCATAATTCTGTTTTTGCCATGTTTGAATCAGTAATATAACTTGCCATGTTTACATGCGTGCCATCATATTTTCTGATATTTTTTGGCTCATGGTCAGTAAGGGACTTTTGTTCTATGCTATTAGTAGGTTCATGCCATGCCTTTGTTTTCCATAATAAGTTCCTGTAACATGTAGTTTGATAGCTCTAAACATTGCAACCTGATGTTATTTTCTGCAAAGTCTGAACTGTTATCATTTGCAATCTTGCCATGTGCGTTTGAGCATGTTCTAGTGATTTCTGGAGATAGCTCAGTGTTCATGTTTTGTTATGCTTTACCTGTACATCATGACCATGCCTTTTGTTCTTATGTTGAGATGTTGTAGCATGTTGTTTTGGTGATTGCAATATGCCTAGTTGCTGTTTTGGACAGCTTGTCCTTTAAACTTGTTTCATGTGTGTGTGTTGAACCATTGCTCCGTTTTGAGTGTGCTCTATATGAAACTTTCTTAGAATTGCATGTAGTTTCATATTATCATGTTGCATTCATGTTTTGAGGTGTTTGCTTGATGTTTGGGTGCATTTTGCATCAATGCCATGTTTAACTTGTTTTGCTCATATCTTCTAGGCCGTAGCTCCGAATTAAATGAACTCTATGTGTATCTTGACTAGAATCTCGTGTAGATCATCTTTGTGCATCTTAACTTGCTGTTTAACAACTTGAACATAAGGTTTATTCAGATCTGGACCATCTTCGAAATACGCATATGAGGACTTACCGGAATTGTTATATGTTGTTCCCGGCCTCATTTAAACTTGCCTTGATGTGTTGCTCTTGTATGGATCATCTCTTGCCATGAGTAGCCTCGTCTAGATTTGTCATGCATCATGCTTGTTGTGCATCATGCCTTGTTCTTGTGTGGTTTGTTTTACCATGTTGTGTGATTCTTCTCGATAGTTCCCGTATCGTTGCGATCGTGAGGATTCGTTCGTCTACGCTTGGTTCGTCTTCGTGGCTTCATCTTCTTCATGGACTCATTCTTCTTCCTAGTGGGATTCCAGGCAAGGTGACCGCTACCCTGGATCTCACTACTATCATTGCTATGCTAGTTGCTTCGTTCTATCGCTATGCTGTGTTACCTATCTTTTGCTCATCAAGCCTCCCAAATTGCCATGAACCTCTAACCTTGACACCTTTCCAATGCAAACCGTTGTTTGGCTATGTTACCGCTTTGCTCAGCCCCTCTTATAGAATTGCTAGTTGCAAGTGAAGTTGAAGATTGCTCCATGGTGGACAGGATTTTGGTTGGGATATCACAATATCTCTCATATTATTAATGCATCTATATACTTGGTAAAGGATGGAAGACTCAGCCTTTTGCCTGGTGTTTTGTTCCACTCTTGCCGCCCTAGTTTCCGTCATACCGGTGTTATGTTCCCGGATTTTGCGTTCCTTACGCGGTTGGGTGATTTATGGGACCCCCTTGACAGTTCGCTTTGAATAAAACTCCTCCAGTAAGGCCCAACCTTGGTTTTACCATTTGCCTCACCACAACCTATACCTTTCCCTTGGGTCGGCCAACCCTAGGGTCATCTTTATTTTAGCCCCCCCGGGCCAGTGCTTGTCTAAGTGTTGGTCCGAACTGAGCTGCCTGCGGGGCCACCTCGGGGCAACTTGAGGGTTGGTTTTACTCGTAGCTAGTCTCATCCGGTGTTGCCCTGAGAACGAGATATGTGCAGCTCCTATCGGGATTTGTCGGTGCATCGGGCGGCTTTGCTGGTCTTGTTTTACCATTGTCGAAATGTCTTGTAAACCGAGATTCCGAGTCTGACCGGGTCTTCCTGGGAGAAGGTATATCCTTCGTTGATCGCGAGAGCTTATCATGGGCTAAGTTGGGACACCCCTGCAGGGTATAATATTTCGAAAGCCGTGCCTGCGGTTATAGGCAGATGGGAATTTGTTAATGTCCGGTTGTAGATAACTTGACACTAGATCCGAATTAAAACGCATCAACCGCGTGTGTAACCGTGATGGTCTCTTTTCGGCGGAGTCCGGGAAGTCAACACGGTTTTGGGTTATGTTTGATGTAAGTAGGAGTTCAGGATCACTTCTTGATCATTACTAGTTGACGACCGTTCTGCTTGCTCTCTTCTCGCTCTTATTTGCGTATGTTAGCCACCATATATGCTTAGTCGCTGCTGCAACCTCACCACTTTACCCCTTCCTTTCCCTTTAAGCTTTGCTAGTCTTGATACCCATGGTAATGGGATTGCTGAGTCCTCGTGGCTCACAGATTACTACAACAACAGTTGAAGGTACAGGTTATGCGATGATCATGACGCGAGAGCGATGCTTGCTTGTATTGAGTTCTTCTTCTGCTTCTTCTTCAATCAGGGGATAGGTTCCAGGTCGGTAGCCTGGGCTAGCAGGGTGGATGTCGTTTGAGTTTCTGTTTGTGTTTCATCCGTAGTCGGATGATGATCTTATGTATTGTGATGTTGTATTCGTGTTGCATCAGATGCCTCTTGTATGTATCCCCATCTATTATGTAATGTTGATGTAATGATATCCACCTTGCAAAAGCGTTTCAATATGCGGGTCTATCCTTGGTGGGACCTTCGAGTTCCTTTTGGATAGGGTCGCATATTGGGCGTGACAAGTTGGTATCAGAGCATCGGCCGACCCTAGGAGCCCCCTTGATTGATCGTGTAGTTAGGTCATTGTTGAGTCTAGAAGAAAACTATTTTCGGAGTCTAGTTATATCGGTGAGTACGAATTCTTTTTACTCCTCAGCCCCTCGTCGCTTTGGTGAGGAATCTTGACGTTGGTGTTTTGAATCACTCCTCTTCCCTTTTCAAACTTTCTCTAGGATCATGCAGTTGGTTTTTCCGATTGTTGTTCCTCAGCTCTTTTCATCCGGTGCATTTCTCGTCAAGTCGACTCGAGCCTCTTCATCTTTGAGTTCAATCCTTAGTTGTCTTCTTTTCCCACCCGCCCACCCCTTTTTCTTCTCAAAGCCGGAGTCCGTAATCGAGTATTCATCCTCGAAGTTTTTGCTCTCTCTCCTTAATGATTTCAATCGGTGTTTTCTCTTCCAGATATTCGTCGATTTCCCCTTCCAAGATGATTTTGTTTTCCCACCCTCGCACCCTCTTCTTCCCAGAGCCTCAGTCTCTTTCGAGCATCAATTTTCATTCGTACGGAGGTTCTTCAGTCGTCCCTCAATCATTTCAATCGGTGAATTCTCATCTCGGTGGACATTCTTCATCTCTTTTCTTCTCCGGTGGATTCAATTCAAGTTTTTCGGGTTGATCACATTCTTTTCCTCAGCTCAAGTGTTTTTCCTGCTTGTTCGCCTCTCGCCAATTTATCCTTCTGGAGTGTTCAAGATATCTCAGGAGATTCGTCTGTGTTCTAATTAATTAGAGGTTGTCGCCTCATTCAAATATTTCAATTGTTCCGGTGCATCATCTATCTCTTCAACAGTCCTTTCCAACGGTGCATTTCTCTTCAGTGGGCCCTAACCCAGAGGTCTTTTTCCAGGATCTTACCTGACTCTTCTAATTCCCCCGGAGTTATTCTCAATTCTTTTCAAGTGTGATGTAAGAATGAATTTCATCAGTCAGATGCCATCTCCAAGATTGCTTTCAAATTCTTTTCATCTTTGGTTCAACCCTTCCTCTTTTTCATTCTCCCGGTGTATCTCAGCAATTTTGGTGGTGTTTCTCTTCATCATTTGAAGATCGAAGAAGAGTTCCTTCTAAACCTTGTCCATTCTCTCGAAGATTCGTGGCTCTAGCTTCATATTTTCCTCTCGATTTTTTCCATTCGTCAGATATTCTTTTCTTAACCATCCAGAGTATGTCAGAAGTTGTTTTCCCGTTTCTTTTCACCGGAGGCCATCATTCCAGTATCATTCTCTATTTATCCCAGTGCTTCGCTCAAGTGTTCTTTAATCATCTCATGATCTCTTTGTTATTTTGCATCTAAATCCCCTCTTGCTTATTGGTTCTTCTAATTCTTCCCGGCGATTCTTTCTCTTTTGTTCGTTCCTTTTTATTTCCAACGATGGTTCATTCAGATTCTTTTTCCTTTTTCATCATATTAATCCTTTCGTTCTTTCCAATCCTACAAGTGGTTCATGAAGACCTTCTCAAGTTTGCGATATGTCACTTCTCAACCCTTTTTCAAGAAGAATAAGTAATATGCAAAATCCATGTCATCAATTTAATTTGATGAAGGATAAGTATATAATAAATCTTATTCTTATTTCATCCAAGTGATTAATCCTTTCCTTCGAAGTTTGTTCGTGAGGAATAAATTCTAGTTCCAAGTGTCTTCATCTTTTCTTTTCCGGAGTTCAAATTTCCTCAGCCATTTCGTCGGAACCTCCATCTAAATCATCGCAAGGCTCATCGTATTCTTTCATCCTTCATTCTATCTCATCATCCTTTTGTTACCGGAGTTCTTCATGGTGATTCTTCATGATTTAATTCATTCTTCAAGAGTTCATCAAGATTTTGTTGGTGGAGTTCAAGTATCTTTTCTTCTTGCATCTCGAAGTGCAATTAAATCTCCGTATTCTTTTGAAGTGGAGTTTTGCATTTCTTCATTCTTCTAAGTTATCCAATCATTTCCGTTTGCAGCTGGTTATCACCTCATAATTTCTGAGATGTTATCCATAAGTCCACGACAAGCTTATTCTTTTCGTTGTTGAATTTTCTCAACAACAACATTCAATGTTTTCTTCTAAGGTTGCTTTCTATTTCATTCGTGACACAAGTTGTCATTTTCATCTCCGTTCTTTTCATTCAACTCTTTTAATTCTTTCCGGAGGTTTTGTGTCATGTCTTCATCAAGTATCATTCCATCCTCTCAAGTTCATGTTCTATTCTTTCCATGTTTAGCCGGAGTGCTGCCTAAATCCTTTCAGTCTCATTCGTTTCTTATCTCGTTCTAACCGGAGTGCTTTCAGAGTCTATCGTGTTTCCATGAGGATTTGATTCTCGTCATTCTCGCCGTTCCTCTCTTCTTCTCGAGTGCTCTCGATTCTTTGCTTCTTCTCTTCAGTTCTTGCTTCACCTCTTCCTTTTTCTCTTCCGTCTCGGTCCTAAGATCTCGGGACGAGATCTCTTGTTAGTGCAGGAGAGTTGTAACGCCCCGGATTCGATGCGCCAGGTGTCTGCCAGTTATTCGCCATCGTTGCCATGTCATTTTCTTGCGTGTTGCATTTTATCATGTCATCATGTGCATTTCATTTTGCATGCGTGTTCGTCTCATGCATCCGAGCATTTTCCCCGTTGTCCGTTTTGCAATCCGGCGCTCCTATGTCCTCCGGCGTCCCCCTTTTATCTCTTGTTGTGAGTGGGTGTTAAACGTTCTCGGAATGGACCGAGGTTTGCCAAGCGGCCTTGGTATAGTACCGGTAGACCGCCCGTCAAGTTTCGTGCCATTTGGAGGTCGTTTGATACTCCAACGGTTAACCGCGTAGCCCGAAACCCCCCCCCCTTTCTCTTTGCAGCCCAACACCCTTCCAAACTGGCCCAAAACCCATCTAACTCCCCTCCATGCTCTCAGTCATTCGATCATGATCGTGTGGCCGAAAACTGTGACTCATTTGGACTCTCGTAGCTCCCTCTACCTATAAATATGTGATCCCCTCCGCTTTCTCGCGTAGTCCAAACCCCTGAAATCCTAGCCTCGTCTTCCCCGCGCCGCCGGACATGTCCGGTCCGACCGGACATAAATTCCGCCGCCGCCCTCGTCCAATCGGGGTGCGCCACGTCGCCCGGGCCGCCCCACTTCGTGGTGCCTCCACCGCGGGCCCGCCTGGCCCGTGGCCGGCCCTCCCACGCCGCCAACCGGGCCCGCGCGCCTCCCCCGAGGCCCGATCCGCCGCCGCGGCCGGCGCCCCACCTCACCGGCCGGAGCCTCCGCACCCGCGCCCCGCCTCGCTCCCCGCCGGCGCCCCTTGTCGGCCGCCGCCGTCAACAACTCCGGCGAGGTCCGTGGATCGGGATCAGATCCACCACCTCGCCCATCCAAACACGCGTCTCCGCCCCGGATCTCTCCATCCCGGACCGCTCCGTCCACTTCTCTGCGAGGTTGATTTTTTCACCAAGTCCCGAATATTTTGACATTATCATGCCATGTTAATCACATTGTATCTCTGCATCCATAGCTCCGTTTTGTGCGTGTAATATGTCAAATTGTTCGCCTCAACGAGTACTTCATTTCATTCCATTGCATCATGTTCATTTGAGCTCATCTTGATGCCTGGATCATCGTTGCAAGAGTGCTTCATAATGTTGGCTGCTGTCTGTTAACAGAACTTGCTCATTTGTCATTTTTGCCATGTTTGATGTGTGCATCCTATGAGGTTGATGTCTACATGTGTTTTGATCTATGCCATGCCATCTTTACAGTGGTGTATGCCATGTATTTTTGTGATCAATGTGGTGACTAGTACAAGCATGCAAACTAGGCTTCGTAATGTTGCTGATTTTAGTCCCTGTTCTGCTGTTATTTTGATGCCATGTAAACTTGATGCTACAGAGAGATCCATGCATATTTTGAAATACTTCAGTAAGGGTGTTTTGAGCATGTGGTTATTCTCTAGCCATTCATGCCCCTGGTTGAAATTATGGAGTAGTCTAGCATGTCATTTTCGTGCTCTACTTTTGCTTCAAAATGTTTCCTGGCAGATTGTTTACATGTTATTCAATTTTGCCAAGGTTGTTGTAGTTGATCCTTGCATGCTATGAACTTGTTCTTGCCTTGCTTTGTTTCATAAACATGTCTTCTTGATGATGCTATGCTTATCTTGTCATGCAATGACTTGTGGTGAGTGAATCAAGCTTGTTAAGTAGAGTACTTGTTGTTGCTGTTTTGCTAGGCTGAATCTGTTATTTCGTGATGCTATGTAAACCTGCTGCTACAAGTCATTCTATGCATAATATGGAGATGTTCACTAAGGGTGCTTTGTTCTACATGTTATGACCTATCCATTCATGCCCCTGGTTGCATTTATAGCCTGTTGTAGCTTGTTGTAATCTTGCTCCAAAGTTGCTTAATAATGTTGTTGTCCGCCTATTAACATTAAGTTCAATTGTTGCCATGTGTTTTGCTAGTGTTCCATGCACCCTATGAACTTGCTCTTGCTATGCTTAGCTTCATAAATATGTCTTCTTACTGTTGGTTGCCTTTCCATGCCATGTATTGCTCTGTGGTGAGTGGTACAAGCTCACAAACATGCCTTCATATTTCTGTTTTTGCCATGTTTGAATCTGTAATATAACTTGCCATGTTTACATGCGTGGCATCATATTTTCTGATCCTTTTTGGCTCATGGTCAGTAAGGGACTTTTGTTCTATGATATTAGTAGGTTCATGCCGTGCCTTTGTTTTCCATGATAAGTTCCTGTAACATGTAGTTTGATAGCTCTAAACATTGCAACCTGATATTATTTTCTGCAAAGTCTGAACTGTTATCATTTGCAATCTTGCCATGTGTGTTTGAGCATGTTCTAGTGATTTCTGGAGATAGCTCAGTGTTCATGTTTTGTTATGCTTTACCTGTACATCATGACCATGCCTTTTGTTCTTAGGTTGAGATGCTGTAGCATGTTGTTTTGGTGCTTGCAATTTGCCTAGTTGCTGTTTTGGACAGCTTGTTTCATGTGTGGGTTGAACCATTGCTCCGTTTTGAGTGTGCTCTATATGAAACTTGCTTAGAATTGCATGTAGTTTCATATTATCATGTTGCATTCATGTTTTGAGGTGTTTGCTTGATGTTTGGGTGCATTTTGCATCAATGCCATGTTTAACTTGTTTTGCTCATATCTTCTAGGCTGTAGCTCCGAATTAAATTAACTCTATGTGTATCTTGACTAGAATCTTGTGTAGATCATCTTTGTGCATCTTAACTTGCTGTTTAACAACTTGAACATAAGGTTTATTCAGATCTGGACCAACTTCAAAATACACATATGAGGACTTATCGGAATTGTTATATGTTGTTCCCGGCCTCATTTAAACTTGCCTTGATGTGTTGCTCTTGTATGCATCATCTCTTGCCATGAGTAGCCTCGTCTAGATTTGTCGTGCATCATGCTTGTTGTGCATCATGCCTTGTTCTTGTGTGGTTTGTTTACCATGTTGTGTGCTTCTTCTCGATAGTTCCCGTATCGTTGCGGTCGTGAGGATTCGTTCGTCTACGCTTGGTTCATCTTCGTGGCTTCATCTTCTTCATGGACTCATTCTTCTTCCTAGCGGGATTTCAGGCAAGATGACCACTACCCTGGATCTCACTACTATCATTGCTATGCTACTTGCTTCGTTCTATCGCTATGCTGCGTTACCTATCTTTTGCTCATCAAGCCTCCCAAATTGCCATGAACTTCTAACCTTGACACCTTTCCTATGCAAACCGTTGTTTGGCTATGTTACCGCTTTGCTCAGCCCCTCTTACAGCGTTGCTAGTTGCAGGTGTAGTTGAAGATTGCTCCATGGTGGACAGGATTTTGGTTGGGATATCAAAATATCTCTTATATTATTAATGCATCTATATACTTGGTAAACCGGTTGCAGGGTTGGTTTTACTCGTTGCTAGTCTCATCCGGTGTTGCCCTGAGAACGAGATATGTGCAGCTCCTATCGGGATTTGTCGGTGCATCGGGCGGCTTTTGCTGGTCTTGTTTTACCATTGTCGAAATGTCTTGTAAACCGGGATTCCGAGTCTGATCAGGTCTTCCTGGGAGAAGGTATATCCTTCGTTGATCGCGAGAGCTTATCATGGGCTAAGTTGGGACACCCCTGCAGGGTATAATCTTTCGAAAGCCATGCCTGCGGTTATAGGCAGATGGGAATTTGTTAATGTCCGGTTGTAGATAACTTGACACCAGATCCGAATTAAAACGCATCAACCGCGTGTGTAACCGTGATGGTCTCTTTTCGGTGGAGTCCGGGAAGTGTACACGGTTTTGGGTTATGTTTGACGTAAGTAGGAGTTCAGGATCACTTCTTGATCATTACTAGTTGACGACCATTCTGCTTGCTCTCTTCTCGCTCTTATTTGCGTATGTTAGCCACCATATATGCTTAGTCGCTTCTGCAACCTCACCACTTTACCCCTTCCTTTCCCTTTAAGCTTTGCTAGTCTTGATACCCATGGTAATGGGATTGCTGAGTCCTCGTGGCTCATAGATTACTACAACAATAGTTGCAGGTACAGGTTATGCGATGATCATGACGCGAGAGCGATGCTTGATTGTCTTGAGTTCTTCTTCTGCTTCTTCTTCGATCAAGGGATAGGTTCCAGGTCGGAAGCCTGGGCTAGTAGGGTGGATGTCGTTTGAGTTTCTGTTTGTGTTTCATCCGTAGTCGGATGATGATCTTATGTATTGTGATGTTGTATTCGTGTGGCATCGTATGCCTCTTGTATGTATCCCCATCTATTATGTAATGTTGATGTAATGATATCCACCTTGCAAAAGCGTTTCAATATGCGGGTCTATCCTTGGTGGGACCTTCGAGTTCCTTTTGGATAGGGTCGCAGATTGGGCGTGACACTTCACCACACTACTAGATTACTGTAAGCGCATCTAGTGCCCCTTAGTGATTTTGGTGTATTGAAGACTTATAGGTTAAGGGACTGATGCGTTTGTGAGTATACACAGGTCTATAAGTCTATGAGGAGTTTGATATTTACAGAGAAAGTCGACCCCTTAAAATGAAGTTCTTCAATTGAAGACTTTGGATTTCTGAAGACTTTCTGAAGACTTTGAAAGTGAAGAAATTGGTGCGAGCTTGAAGACTTGGCAATCATTCTAGGAACATGAAGCGTCAAGACATTTGTTTTCGTAGTTTCATTTTCTCTTTCTTGAGTCATAGGAAACACCGTACTGTTAAAGGGGGTCGAGGAAATACTAAGGAAAATTTTCCATGTGATGCTCAACTCATAATCCTAGACCTACCAATCCTTTCGAGTGAAGCCATTGGAAATCTCATACAGTTCAGTCATATTCTTCAGAGACAGAAACGAAGTTCTTCTGGTTTCTGAAGAATTTGTTCTGACTGAGGAGTTAGGAGTTCACCAGTGTGAATTGCCTACATAGTGAGGAACATGATATCCCTAAGGAATTTGAGAGTCAAAATTCCGACCGTTGCTGTGCTATGCGCCAGCGGTTCAAAAATATCTACCCACCTAACGGTCATATCGGACAAGGGCATTTATGTCTTATCATGTCAGGCTGCTCCCTAGGCTATAAATAGCCACCCCCTTCAACCACTAGCTGGTTGGCTGCTCCGAGAGAAACTGACACTTGTCATTTGAGAGCATCCCATCCTCCGAGGACTTTGAGCGAAAATCATCAAGTGAGGAAAACCCAAACCCAACACCTACAAACCCAAAGTGGTTGAGCATCACTGAAGAGATTGATCCTGCATGGATCCGATGCTTGTTTCCTTTGAAGACTGTGCTTCTTCCAGACGGTTAGGCGTCAAGGTCTAGAGCATCCAAGAGGAATTGTGGATTGCCGAGTGACCGAGTTTGTGAAGGTTCAGAAGTCACCTGAAGACTTACCACGAGTACTTGGGCGAGGTCTGTGTGACCTTAGCTCAAGGAGAATATGGTGAGGACTGTGTGTCCGGGACTAGGTGTCCTCGTGTTTAGATACTCAGCCGCTCCAACCAGATGTACAACTGAGACAACAGTTGGAACTAGTCTGCCAAATCATTGTCTTCACCAAGCTAACTGGTTCTATCTCTTCAACTCTTTCATTTCCTCATGTATGTTGTTGTGTGTCTTTTCATATTTTTTTGAAGACATTGACTGAAGACTTTCTCAATTTCCTCAGTTCTATTTCTTCAGATTGTCCGTCTTCTTCCTTGTGTTATCCTGTATTTACGCTTTTTGTACTCTGTGCTTGTCTTCATTTTATCATGATGACTATGCTTGTGTTCTGTTATGTTCCTTTCTGAGTACTTATTCCGCTGCAAGTAGTTCTTCATTTAGGAATTTCCTCACCAGCAAATTCCTCAGTGAAGAATTCATAAAAATCGCCTATTCAGCCCCCTCTAGTCGATATAACGCACTTTTAATTGGTATTAGAGCAAGGTACTCCCTTGTTCTGTGTGATTTTGGTTTAACCACCTGGTGTTTTAGTTATGTTGACTACAGGATTGAGGAACGTATCCTGCCCCATCTTTGACGGTCATGAGTATCCTCGGTGGAAGGCCATGATGAAGAAGCGACTCATGGCTATGGACAGCAAACTGTGGACCGTCACTGAGATTCGTCTTACCGATCTATGCAAGATGGCGGAGGTTGATGACATTCGCAAGTACACTGTACTGAACCTCACGGCGAAGTATGTCATCTGCTCTGTCTGTCCCAAAATCAGTTCAGGAATGTCATGCACCTCAATCACACGAAGCTAATCTGGGACTGGCTTTCTGAGGTCTATGAAAGTCATCGTACTCGACATGATCCTTGGTTTGAGGTTTACAGGGATTCTATCAAAGAAATGACTTTTGCACCAGAATCGTCATCCTCTTCACTGTGCCTCATGGTAGAGGGTGCCAAGGTAACTGAATGCTACCTTTCCGAATCTAGTGATGATGAATCAGGTGATGAATTTGGCCCCAGCTATGTCAAACTTGCTTCCCTTGCCACTAAACAACAAAGAGCTTTCGAAAAAGTTCAATACATGCTTAATAAGAGCGATGATATGTTGGGTGAAGAAATGGATCAGTCAAAAGCATTGGCTGAGAGTCTTCAGAGACTTCAGTCCAAGTTTGACGCCCTTCAAGATCATCATAATACTCTCTTCTCTGATCACGAGAAGCTTTCTTCTGGATTTCTTCAAAGAAAGCATTATCTTGAGAAGCTAAGAGTGAGTTATGAAGATCTTCAGGAGGAGCGTGATTCATTACTAGCTCAACAAATCAACGCTACCCAGGAAGAATTTGTTCCTCCATGTCTAAAGTGCATTGAACGTGAAACTGCTAATTCTTGACCTGAATGTTCAAATGCTTCTAATGCTACAAATTCTTCATATGTCTCTGCTATCACTAATTCCTCATCTGAGGACAATGCAAGTATCACTGATGATGCAGGGCTGAAGGAATTATACATGACAGGCATGTACAAAAGCCTCAAAGGGCATCAGACTCTTTGTGATGTGCTCAAAAAGCAGATCCTCAACATAAACCCTAGGGAAGATTCTATTGCCTTTGAGAGGAAACTCAATGCTGATGGAACATATTGGAAGCCCGAGCAGTACCCCAAAACCTCATGGGTTGCTGCAAAGGGACCTCCGGTTGATCCATCCAACTTATTTGGCTTTACATGTGAATCTCCTCATTCTTATGATGAGTCATTTGACTCCAACTATAAACTGTTCAAGAATCAGAATGGTGAAGTATTTGCTAGATATGTTGGCACTAACTGCAGGAACGGTTCCCCTATGAAGAAAATCTGGGTTCCCAAAATTGATCTTGAAAGTCTTCAGGTGAATGTCTTCATGACACCACCTGTGAAGAATAGGAACCCCAGATCAACTTCTTCATATGAACCAAATTCTTCATATGGATCCAAGTCCTCAAGTGGACCAAATTCCTCATGTGGATCAAATTCCTCAAAAGGATCAAAGTCCTCATATGATCATCATCGTGCTAACCCTTCTGTTTTGCAGGGTAGAGCTAAGGGCTATGAATATGTGCATTATTCTTCAAATCATTATGTTCATAAGTCCTCAAAGAATTTCTCTGCTTATTCATATGCTTATCCTAACCCCTCTTATGTGAAACGAAGTGGACTGACGTCTATGCCACCATGCTCATATGGTGCTCACAGAGTGATGAATTCTTTGCCACCCCTTCAGATGTGGGTGGTGAAGAAAAAGAACTAATCTCTTTTGCAGGGTCAGGTCTCCAGTCGTGCTCAAAACAATTGAAGAATTTGCTGGAGACCTGAACAGTGCCTGAAAGGACGCAGGATAATCATGAAGAAATGATTGTTCATTTCACACGTCCTCATACTCATTTATCTGTGCTGTTGATTGATGAAATTAATCTGATGATATTGATGTCATATTCTTCATTGATGAAGTATATGAGTTCGTAAGTTGCACTAATTCATCTACAGGATGATCAACCCTACAAATCACATGACTGGTGACAAGAATCTATTGATGGATGCTCCCTTATGACCGTCACATCTGAATCATATCATCTTCGCTGACAAAGGCAAAAGTCAGGTATTGGGTCTAGGTAAGGTTGCGATATCAAAGGATCGACACATGGACAAAGTCATGCTTGTCGAGTCCTTAGGATACAACCTCATGTCTGTCTTAATGCTTTGTGATCTTGATATGATTGTTGTCTTTGGAAGATGTCATTGTGTTGTGATCATGGAAGCTGACCATTCCAAAGTCTTCGAAGGCTTTAGGAGAGGAGACTTGTATATTGTTGATTTATCTACAGGACCACAACCAGCCGTGTGCTTACTTGCAAAAGCTTCAGAAGGCTGGCTATGTCATCGATGACTTGTTCATGCTGGCATGAGGAATCTGCACATGCTCGCAAAGAAGAAGCATGTCATTGGCATTGAGAATGTCAAATTCCTCAAGGATCACTTATGCGGAGCCTGTGAAGCTGGGAAGATGACAAAGGCCAAGCATCCAGCGAAGACTACCATGACCACCACTCACCCATTTGAATTGCTTCACATGGATCTCTTCGGTCCTAATCATTATTCTGTTGTTACAAATGATGCATCTCTATATGGCTTTGTTATTGTTGACGATTATTCTCGTTACACATGGGTACACATTGTCACTTACAAACATGAGGTGTAGGAAGTCTTCAAACGATTTTCCTCGAGGGCTTCAACCAACTTTGGTGTGAAGATCAAGCACATCAGGAGTGACAATGGAACTGAGTTCAACAATTTGGTCTTGACAACTATCTCGATGAACTTGGTATTACTCATGAGTTATCTGCTGGTTATACTCCTTAGCAGAATGGCGTCGTGGAGCGCAAGAACAGAACCCTCGCTGAAATGGCTTTCACTATGCTTGATGAATACAAGACACCTCGTCGGTTATGGATTGATGCAATTGACACTGCTTGCCACATCATCAACAGAGTATATCTTCACAAATTCTTCAAGAAGACTGCCTATGAACTCCTCACTGACAAGAAACCCAATGTAAGTTACTTCAAAGTCTTCAGTGCTAAATGTTGGATTAGAGATCCTCATCACAATTCTAAATTTGCACCGAAAGCACATGAGGGTTTCATGCTTGGTTACAGAAAGGACTCGCACACCTACAAAGTCTTCAACAATGTTCTTCACAAGGTTGTTGAAACTGTGGATGTGCGGTTCGATGAAACTAATGGCTCGCAAAGAGAGCACCTACCTTCTGTGATAGATGAACCAGCACCTGAGGAATCCATCAAGTTCAAAGCCACTGAGGATGTCATTCCTACTGAAGAATCTGCTGAAGAATTCATTCTAGAACGTGATGAACGTTGAGCTGGCGCACCTGAAGAAAATGGTGCTGAGGAAAATGCTCCTGAAGAAAATGCAGATCAAATTCCTCAAAGACAATCCGCTCATCCTCGTATTGCAACGAAGTGCAAACTGAGAAGATCATCGATGATATTGAAGCACCAGGTCCTCTCACATGCTCAAAAGCTTCACATTTATCTAACTTTTGTGGGCACTTTGCGTTTGTCTCTATCACAGAGCCCACTAAGGTAGATGAAGCATTTCTAGATCCTGAGTGGATTCGAGCTATGCAAGAAGAATTACACTAGTTCAAGCTCAACAACGTCTGGGAACTGGTCAAACGTCCAGATCCTCGCAAGCACAACATTATTGGCACAAAGTGGATCTACCGCAACAAGCAAGATGAAAATGGCCTTGTGGTGAGGAATAAGGCACGACTTTTAGCTCAAGGCTACACACAGGTTGAAGGAATTGACTTCGATGAAACTTTTGCACCTGTTGCTAGACTTGAGGCTACTCGCATATTACTTGCATATGCTAACCATCATGATATTATCTTACAACAAATGGATGTGACAAGTGCATTCCTCAATGGTAAGCTTGAGGAAGAAGTATATGTTGCTCAACCACCAGGTTTTGAACATCCAAAGAATCCCGACAAAGTCTTCAAACTCAACAAGGCCCTGTATGGCCTCAAGCAAGCCCCTCGGGCGTGGTATGATACTTTGAAGGAATTCTTCATGAAGAAAGGCTTCAAACCCGGTTCACTCGACCCAACTCTTTTCACTAAATCTTAAGACGGTGAATTGTTTGTGTGCCAAATATATGTTGATGATATCATTTTTGGTTGTACTGACCAACGATATAGTGATGAATTTGCCTATATGATGAGTGAAGAATATCAAATGTCTATGATGGTAGAATTGGAATTCTTTTTAGGTCTTCAAATTTTTCAACAGCGCAATGGGATATTCATATCTCAGGAGAAATACCTCAAGGACGTATTGAGGAAATTCGGCAATGCAAGATTGCAAAGGGGTCAAAATTCCAATGCCCACAAATGGCCATCTATGCACTGATGAAAATGGTAAAGACTTCGATCAAAAGGTATACCGCTCCATGATTGGTTCCTTATTGTACCTATGTGCATCTAGGCCAGATATTATGCTTAGTGTTTGCATGTGTGCCCGATTTCCAGCTACACCGAAGGAATCACACAATAAGGCTGTGAAGCATATTCTTCGATACTTAGCTCACACACCAACACTTGGATTATGGTATCCCAAGGGCTCTACTTTTGATCTCATTGGATATTCAGACTCTGACTATGCTGGCGATTGCATGGACCGCAAGTCAACATCTGGTACATGTCATTTCCTCGGATGATCTTTGGTCTGTTGGTCCTCGAAGAAACAGAACTGCGTATCTCTCTCCACTGCAGAAGCTGAGTACATTGCTGCTAGATCGTGTTGTGCTCAACTACTATGGATGAAGCAAAATCTCAAGGACTATGGCGTCAACGTGAAGAATGTGCCTCTCTACTGTGACAATGAGAGTGCCATCAAGATTGCTCATAACCCAGTTCAACACTCGAAGACCAAGCACATCCAGATTCGTCATCATTTTCTTTGTGATCATGTGTTGAAGGGCGACATCTCCATCGACCACGTCAGCACTGAGGATCAGCTGGCCGATATCTTCACTAAGCCCTTGGATGAGAAGAGATTTAGCAAGTTGCGGTGTGAGCTAAATATCCAAGAATCTTTGAATGTTCTATGAAATGGACACACCTCCTAACACTTATGCTAACTTGATGACTTAGATGTGCAACACACGAAGTAACATTTTTCTTCAATCAATGAAGACTAACCCTCTAAGTGTGAAGAAATTAATGAAGAAATTGATTCTCAGAGCCCTACGACAATTGTACGTGGTGTCTGAAATCAACTTTCTTATATGGTGGGTTACGCCACCACCCAAAGTTGAAAATCTTTAATTTGAGTTTTTCTTTGTTTTTGAAATTCCTCAGTTTTTCAAATTCTTCAAATTTGCATTGTCTTCGTTCTTTCTGGTGTTGTTCTTCATTTGAATATATATATATATATATATATATATATATATATATGAGTTTTATGTCCTCTACAACATTCACTTATTGTTATTTCTTCAAGTTGATTTCTTCTGCTAAGTGAATGGGATCGGACCCTTCCCCCACTATGCTAAACTCAACCCAGTCTATTCACAAATTCCTCATATGCGTTCTATTTGAATCTCGTTCAAAATCTTCACTGTGTCCTTGACAGTTGAAGAAATGGCGGACGAAACTTTTTGAAATTATCTTATCTGAATTTTCGGCTTTGCCGCTCAAACTGTTCCGCTTCTCACGACAAATACTTATCTTTCACCCATGATCCTAAACGATCGCCACCTCTCAGTACGTGGGTGACACATGTCAAGCGAATGAGAAGGGGCCAGGGGCATGTTCGTCCGATTTCCTTGGTTGAACAGTTTTTCACTCTCTCTATAAATACCCCTAGCTCTTCCTCACTTCACTTTCACCTCGCTCGTGCTCTCTCCCGCTCGAGCTTCCCTAGAACCCTAGCGCCTCTGCTACCTCATCATCGCATGTGAGGAAGAGCTTCACTTCCTAGACCTCGTCGTCGTTGTACTCGCGCCGGTTGCGGATTTATTCACTCCGCCGCTGCCGTAGCCATCTTCCTTTGCCGACTTAGGGTGTGGAAGATCTGAACTGACGAACTTCACATATACACTTCCCAGTTCGTCGTGTTCTTCACTTCGGGTAATTAAAAGTTACTTTTATTGCTCGCTTTGATTCTCAAGTTTTCTTAAAAATCTTCAAAGGTGTTTATTCTTCAAATCTTCACACACATTAACACCTCACATGTCATTTGCTCTTGATTTGTTTCTCTAAGAAATGATTTTCTTGAAGATTCCTCAATTGTGTGGATTTTCAATCTACACAACTCTGGAACCTAAGACAAAAATGTTAGTGAAATTCTTCAAGACTCATCCGGTCAAATTCCTAAAAACCTATGCTTTTTGAAAAACCTTCTAAGAACGCATATGACCTATCCATTTTCCTCGCAACTATACTCTGTTCACAGGTACAAATGTCCTCGCAACAATATCATAACCTGCATCATGCAATAAATTTTTAAGCCATACATATGTCCTGTTGTATTTCTTAAGAAAGGATTTGGTCAAACATTTTGCTTAGTTAAACTTCTGACAAGTTATATATGCAGAGTAAAAGGATAATCCCTCCATACTAGTGCATTGCCTGATATGTTAACTCAAGTATTAGGCATGAACAAACGGGCTCAATTCTGTGCTCATCCTGGTGTAGTAGTAGTAGTACTAGGCAATGCAGTTGACGGGTGACCTTGGCGAGCGGCGACTGAGGGAATTGAACCGTGCTCGGTACGGTAGGTAATGTTGTCTAGTTACTAAAGCATCCCTCAGTTGTTCATTGGTAGTCATTATGGACTGGGGACATGAGGGGAATTTCGTAGGGCTGGAATTTCGGCTGCTAGATATTTCGACTCGAAACGCGGAGGCTCGACTGGTTGGGTTGCCTAATGTGCGTACCATGCACGCCACGAGAAGGACACGAGCCCGTTTTTTTATAGGATCAACACGAGCCAAGGTCTGGCTGGTACGCCGTTGGGTCGTACCATTCAAGAATATGAAAGGAACCTTTTAAATTGCCGAACGAATCTATGTGTATTACAATGCCCGTCTTTTCCTTGCAAATACTAATCTCAACGCGGGAATTGATTTATGACGATTTGTTGAATTACAGTGAGTTTTTGATATAGTGATCTCAACATGGATTTCACATTTCATGGTATCCCTAGTAAGTTTTTCAACGCAAATTCAAATTTAAAAGATGAACAATATGGAGGTGAGAAAACTTTGTACGTATCAAGCATATGACCACACACACACACACACACACACGCAAACACACACACATGAACACAACAACAATCCAATAAGTATAGTGCATCTATTTTTCCAAACCATGCATGTATGACACGAATTTTCAAAAATACTCCTTCTGTCCCTAAATACTCGCTTCGTCCCAAAATAAGTGTCTCAACTTTGTACTAGCTCTAGTACAAATTTGTACTAAGCTCAAGACACTTATTTTGAGACGGAGGGAGTATTAGTCTTTTAGAGATTTCAACAAGTGACTACATACAGAGCAAAATGAGTGAATCTACACTCTATAATATGTCTATATACATCCGTATGTGCCAGTCCATTTGAAATCTCTAAAAAGACTAATATTTAGGAACGAAGGGAGTAAAATGTAAGACATGCATGATCCTCAATTCAATATTTAAAATGAATAGGAAACTGAAACATGAATATTAAGTCTATCACTACAGTACATGCAAATGTTGTGTTTAGGCGGAGCTATGATTGTCGGGGGTCAACCCCTCGACCTTAGATAAAATTGTGAAGCTCTGCTTAGGGTTGTTTAGATTATATTTGTCCCCACCCTCCCAACCACCGATTGGTTGTGCACCCCCCACCCCTCCTCCTCGGGTGAATATCATGTGCCCCCGTACCTTAGATGTTATATGTCGATACGAGTTGCTTGGAGCTTGTAGATCTGAGATATAGCAGCTCACATGATGTCTTAATATTTTTACAGGAAACCATGATGAGTTTGAGAATTGCACACAATTTGTACAAATACTACTCAGATGCCCTTGGATCCCATATCCAACAACATCGAAGCTCATATCACCATAGCATCTAAGATGAAGGAGGACATCATATTCTCCTGTATGTAAGAATATCATGTGCTACCACACCTTAGATGCTTTGGTGATACAAGCTCTTCGGAGCCGTTGGATTTGTGACCCAACACCTCCTCGGTGGTTTGAATGGTTTTTTGTAGAAAATCCCCCAAAGAGTTTGGCCACTGCTTACAAGCACAAAGACTGCTCAGATGCCATTAGATCTCAGATCAAATGACCTCGAAGCTCATATCACCATAGCATCCAAGCTGCGAGAGCACCTTATGTTTTCTCGCACGGGAGAATATGAGGTGCTCCCGCACCATAGATTCTATGGTTATACGAGTTCACGGAGATCTAACGGCCATAGTAGGATGTTTGAATGTTTTTGCAATATACGGTTTAGAGAGTTTGGGAATTGTGCAGAAAGTACAAGTAGTACGCATGTGCCATCTGATCACTGATCATACGACCTAGATGCTCATATCACCATAGCGGGTAATTAAGCTATGGGGAGCACCTAATATGAGCAACGGGGAGCCATTGGATCCAAGATGCAGCGGTACACATGAGGCCTGAATGTTTTATTTGCAAAAAAACCTTTGGAGAGTTTGGAAATTGCGCATAATTACAAAGACTACTCCCAGGCCATTGGATCTCACTTCCAATGATGTAAAAACTTGTATCACCATAGCATCTAAGCTGCGGGGTGGATGTGACTATGCCGCTGTCATTTTTGTTCGAAAACTTGCAAAATATGTGTAACTTGTACCTATACTTGTCTAACCGCGCAAAGTGTTTGTTCAAAAAAACCATCCTACACTGAAATATCGGAACAACACATGGGGGTCCCACTTGTCATTAATCAAATTTGGACCTAAAACTAACAAATCTGAAAGACGAGATTCGAACTGGCAACCTGGACTACAAAGCATAAGTCGATAGCCTGAAACAACAATGGTTGTTGGCCTTGTCCCATAACTTGATTTTATACAGTATTACGTTGAGTACAGTAGAGGGAGTGCCTCGTCAACACGTGCATGACCGTTGACTCACTTACTGGTGGGTCCCAGGTCTGCAATCTCTCTCTCCTCTGCATCGTCTAACCTTTGCATAGGCACACACAAAGAGCGGCGCTAGCTTGCCATGGTGTTACTACAACTAAAAAAAGCTTGGAAAATAGAAGAATCACCTAGAACAAGGGACGTTGTGGCTGGTCGAGATGGAGCTAACTGCACCTATCCTCCATGCCATGTTAGCATGATGAAGCTGTGTGGCTAGTGGTGTGTTTTCGACCAACTGGCTGGGTCCCGAGGTCCAACCATAGGTACTACGTCTGATACAGTATATTTTTACACGCACATTTTCCTCCGTGTCGAGACATGGCACACCCTACCGCGCGGTTTCGGGGTCCTCCCGGGTGGTGCACGCATATATTATTCCTGACGTGGGACGCCCTACCGCACGTTTTCTGGGTCCTCCTCGGTCATAGAGCCGAAGCAAGTAAATGAGTCATCAAATCATGAAAGACCACCTTTCTCGCTGAGTACATCAGTGAAGCACGGTGGCTAGCTAGTTGGGCTAGTTCGACCGATTAGCTAGGCCGCCGCCATATTTGTTTTTTCACCCCTTTTTTTATATCCTTGCCAGCAGGTAAATTTAAATATCCACCATGGCGTTGCTCTAGTGTTTGGGTGTGGCAGGATTTTTAAGTTTTTGATTGACGGGAGCAGGCGTGGCAGGATTTTTAATTTTTTTGATTGACGGGAGCAGGCGCGGCAGCAATTAGTCATCATGACTCCGCCTGTAAAACCCACTTCTCCCTGATGTGAGAAGTCGTCGACCGGTGTTTTACCATGCTGAAAAACAAAAGATTCCCCGCTCCTCGGTTGGCTCCCTCCGCCTTCCCGTAGATTGCATTGCCTTTCAGCCATTTCGCCCCCTTTGCTTCCTATCCCCATTGCTTCTACCTGGTGCCATGGCGGCGCAGTAGACCACGGAGTCCGAGGTGAGGCGCTTGACACATGAGCTCCAGGCCAAGGATGCGGAGCTCAGGGCCAAGGACGTGGAGCTCCGTGAGCTCCAGGAGGAGAGGAGTGCCATGCTCCTCCGTTATGTGCGGGAGTTCATGGAGCTTCAAAAGCGGCAGGCGTCCACCACAAAGATGCTTGAGGCGTCGGCGGCGTTGCTACAGAAAGCGGGAGATACGATAGGCCATCGGGGGAGCCGGCTGGAGCATGAGCGGGCTGATCGTGACGAGGTCCAGGATCGCCTCAGCCACTTGGTGAAGCAAGTTGCCACGCATGTGTTGCGGCTGCACGATGACTGCCGTCGTGCCAGCGCGACCATGCCGGCCGTCGGGCTAAACCTGTTCGACCACCCGGTTGACTTCAATGAGCTGCGGGTTCCTGACCTGGTCTCCTTCTTCACCTATATCTCCGAGGAGCTGAGCCATCTTCGTGCGATGGTGGGGGCGGAGCTATACAAGGAGGGGTTGCAGGCTGTCATTGCCGTTGCCAGGCGAATCCTTTCAGGGCTCCGTCACTGGAATCCATTTGTGCCATTGGACGCCGTCTTTGACGAGCTGGCTCTCATCGACCGGGAGCGGGCTCTGCGGGTGGTTGCACCTACATCACCACCATCGTGCGCCTTGAGAAGTAGAGGGACTTCAGTGGTGTTTAGGCGCCCTCTGCATGGGCATGTCCTTGTCTCGGTGCAACATGACCGTTGGATCAAATTCAGACGATGCAGATCAGTCACTATAGCACAAAGCGTGTGGGTGTGTTTGGTTGCATTCTCATATCAATATAGTTGTTTCCTCTTTGTGTATTTGTGACCTACTAGTGTGGACTCATGCACCCTTCATGCACTCTGCCAAACACCCAAAAGTGGGTCGAGAAGAGAACTTTTGCTCCCATCCTGTGCACCCTTCATACACCCTGCCTAACACTATTCGTGCTTCATATGGTTCATGTTTCATGGAGTACTGTAGCACCGTACTCTCCTTGCGCTGTAGACCTAGTTCTGTTAACATTGATCTCACCATTCATTCTCGACCGGACAGTCGAAAAAGCGGTACTATGTTACTACATTACTGTTCATATAGTTGACATGCGCACAACATCATTTGTTATCATCATATCTTACTACACTAGCAACAAGATTATGTAGTACTGGCGTATGAACCATTGCACATGCCTAGTAGTAGGAGCACTGTGTATGTTCAAGTGGCTACCGTGTTTCGCACTCCTCCATCGTAAGAGAGGAAACGCTTGTTGTAATCATTTTTTCTTCAGATAAATAGTGGACACGCTCTACCGTGTGGATCCTCCTCCAACCATGCACTAAATTACTCACTTTCGCTGACATGTGGGATAGCCAGCATCGGGGTCCACTAGCCATGCACTAAATTACTCTGTAGTAGAGTGACGGTAGACTATCCCGATCGAAGCACCGCAATAATGCCCAATGAGCCGTCAAATCACAAAAACCCCTCCTTTCCAGCAGTAAGTTGGATGGACAAAGCAACCATTATTTCACTCTTCTCTCTCGGCTTCCTCTGTTGAAGAAAACCCCGACTCGCTTCGCTTCTCCCTCATCTCGTTCCTCATTTCACTCTTCTCTCTCAGATTCCTCTCTTCGATGGACGCTGGAGCACCGGCCAACGTGATGTCTATGGCTCTGGCCAATACTGTCGAGGCTCATGGTACGAAGAAGCACAAGCACACCGCCGAGACTACCGCAGACAAGCTCAAAGCCATCGCCCTGTCCAAGTCCCCCCTCTCCGGGATCCCTCATTAATCAAGTCCAGGTAATATCTCTTCTTGACGATCTTTTTCTCGATCTTGATCGTGTTTTTGAACTAACACGCAGTACTAGTACTAGTAGTACAACTTTTTGGGTGATCTTGCATGTGATTTTTGTGTGCCAAATGATAGTTCTAAATTCCTCTTTTGACCAAAACATGCGAGAGGTTGACACTGATTTCTTATAGATTACTTTCAACTACTCCCTCTGTCCCAAATTTATTGTCTTAGATTTGTCTAGATATGATGTATCTAATACTAAAATGTGACTTGATACATCCATATATAGAGAAATCTAAGACAAGAATTTTGGGACGGAGGGAGTACTTTATGGACATCAATGCTACCTTTGAAGAGGGTATATTTGCCTCATTAACTTGTGTTATGGATATTGCTAGTAATCCCTCTCCTCTCATGCCTTTGAAGACATGTTCTAGTGTCTTTGTTCACTCATTTTTGTGCGTATATGTAGTCATATATGGAGTATAATATCAAAAATCATCTTATATTTCTGAACGGAGGTAGTAATAAAATATGGTTTCTGTTTGAATTAGAACCAGGTCCGTGGTGAAGATGAAGTTCTCAAAGTCATGCCATGTGAACTGGAAGACCGGAGGATGAGTTCTATTGCTAAACTATCTAGCTGTTGTGTCCTTGTCACCATGTGTCCCGAACTAGTGTTTTCCTGTAGCATTGTTGTCGGGCGTGTTCTCGAGGCTATACTTGACCACAACGATTTCCTGGTTGTGCCTTCGATTACAAATGGTGTGGTTCTTGTAAAGCTTCCCAACAAATCTGTGGCCTGTCTTCATCATCATCTTTATGAGTGGAAAGACCACTCTGTTAGGTTCTCCAAGGTTGACGAGATGGTGATGGTGCAGGTAGACAACTCTCATGAAGTCCATGGCCTAGTCAGTTATGCAGGGTTCATCCCGTACGTCGGTGGAAAGAAATAGTCTGCAGAGTTTAATTAGTGCAACTTTGGTTGTCTGTAGTAAGTACTATTGTTCAGTACTTGATTTATGTTTGTGAACCCTATATTTTTTATTAGTATTGCCGCTTTTGGTGGGTGGTCAGTCCTGAGAACGGTCTATGTTAATGTCCGTCCACTCAATTTAGTCTGTATATTTTGAAGTATCCAGGTCATATTTTTTGTGAGGGCGGTTTATCAATTATGGTTACAATACAATATATGTATGCATTGCAGGGTTTATCGCACCCACCAGGATTTCCAGTCCCATGGATGTTCGGTCCATATGATTTGTCACGAACTTAGGACTGTCCTGCTTGTGGGAGTAGGCGGGGGCCCTGCATGCCACCCATAGTTGGACGATCAATCTTCTGTTTAGTACTTCAACATAGTGATTTCCTGGTAAGGATTCACTTGTGTCACATCAAGTAAATCTTATTGATTTACTATCTAAATCATATTGATTTAATGTCATGTTTTCTTTATTTTTCTGCAATTTTACGATGCATGTTTTGCCAAGTGACATTCATCACAGAATAAACCATTTGGTTTGCTCTATGATGGCTATTTTTGCAGGTTTCACTTCTTATGTCGTGTAAGTAACGAAGGCACTGTCCATCACTTATATTACTGAAAAAAATTGGATCAGTATATTGTCTGAATCCCTATGATGAACTGCAGTTTGGTTTATCAAAAATGCGACAATTAGTCCTTCTCGCGTTTATCGGTGTTCTGGGAATGGGGGTACCCAGACTTGCCTGCCTGCGGCCTGCGGCGTGGCTCAAGGAGTGGCCCAGTACGACCCATCTTCATCAACACAAGCTCAAGAACCTCACGAGGGGCCAAGCCTCACGGGGCAGATGACGAGAAGCTTCCTCAGGCACAGCCTCGTCAGGCTGGCTCACGAGGAGGCGGAGAAATCAAGGCGGGGTACCTCACGAGGTGCCCATGACGCAAGCCATGACGACCGAAGCCAGGCGGGCGCCAGGAGGGCGCCAGCCTGCGCAGAGTCCTTGTTTCCTCTTTGGTGCAAAGGGGGCAAGCACAGGCAAGGGTATCAAGCAAAGGCAACCATTTTGGTGCAACAAGACCAGGACCAGCAGAGCGGGAGGATGGAGGTCATCGTGGAGCCCAAGCCGGCGTCATCGTCAGAGTCTTTGGCAGGCGAGGACCAACTTAGTCAGGATAAGTGTACTAGATGTTCCCCTTCAAAATGGCCAATTGTTGGCGCCCTTACCGCTCAATATTTGGGAAGAGGACCAGGGCCTCGCTCTATAAATAGGGCGATCCACCACAGTAGAAAGGGATCCGGATTCAATCCTTCCCAAGAGGCATCACCTCCACAAGAACTCCTCCCCTCGCGAGGCAGTTCTTCCATTGTATTGTTCATCACCAGCCCCTGAGGCAATCCACCACACCACAAACTAGAGTAGGGTATTACACCACAGTGGTGGCCCGAACTAGTATAAACCTCGTGTCCCTTGTGTTGTTCTTCGTGTAGTTTAGATCCTTTGCGAGGCGACAAGACGCGAGTTCGTAGAGGGAGTGATCTCCGCGCGCACCCCAGAGTTCGAACCTTAAGGGTCTGCCGGAACCCGAAATACGACATTTGGCGCGCATGGTAGGGGTGCGCCGGAATCTTTCTTCCGCCGCCTCGCATTCCGTCCCATCATTGTCATCATGTCCGGCGACCCAACGGGCAACCCCGATCCCTGGGTGGCCTGGCCTACCCGCACCGAGCAGCTCGCCCAGGGCGACCTCAACCTTGCGCCCCAGGCAGACCGCGGTCCACAGGGCGCTGCGGGCCGCGAGCGACGCGGCCAGGCGTCGCCAGCTCTCACGCCGCGGAAGGTGCAGTCAGCAGCAAGGGCCTCAAGCCACGCTGCAACCACAGTGCCGTACACCCGGCGGGAGCAGGGGAACTCAAGGGCCGCACTCACGGTGGCCTGAGAACTACTATGATGCAGGCTGCCGGAGGGCGGCCACGACATGCTACTGGAGCGGGTGGTAGAGCTCCTGGGTTCCGCCGCCTCGGGGGCTCACCCCTTCTGCGCCCAGCCGCCACCTCAGGTCCAGGGCGGACCGCACGGAGGCCCCACACGCGCCCGCGCAGCTCCGAACGGATTCCAAGGCCTCCCCAACGCCAACGTGGCCATCAGCGCCGGGCTGCCAACAGTGTCGGCTCCGCCTCCGACTAGCGAGGGGGCATTCCCTGCAGCCCACGGTCCCGGCGGGCCGCCACGCTACCACCCCCAAGTTGGCACCTCGAGAAGGACTGCATGGCACGCGGGGCACTACAACGAGGCATTCGGGGCGGCGGCCCCAGAATGTATGTGCCCCACATGGTGGATCAAGGGCGCGCGTTGGAAGAAGACCATGGCTCGTTCCTCGGCCCAGGCTGGGGGGAAGAGACGCCGGAAGCTGAGCTCTTTCAGGAGCCCAAGGAGAGCCTCGTCGACCGTGTTGGAGGCAGCGACTATCTGGTACCGCTAATTCCTCAGGAGCAAGCTTACGCTAACCATGGGTCACAGGAGGTACAGGTCGCCGCGGCAGATGGCTGCCCCAATCCAGCAGTTTCCTACCCCTCAGGAGGAGGGCACCGGGGGCTGCAGGAGAGGGCCGAGATCCGGCCTCACCCCCGCGGCGCTCAGAGCAAGGCATCCTCAGGAGGTAGGCCCTCTGCCGGGGACGTGCCTTAGGACCTGCCCCCGGCAGAGGACCCGTGGTCGTCGGGGGAACCGCTGGCGACCGCTCTATCCCATCGGCGGCGTCCTCGGTCTCCGGCCGTCGTCGATGGCAATAGAGTGTGGCGCAAGGCGGGGCCCTCGTCTGGCGATATGAAGCAAGGCCGGTACCTGTGAAGAAGGCCCAGTGCCTGTGAAGCTCGCCGCCCCGTGACACTCTCACGTAATACTGAGTGGGGCTGTACACGCCCCGGAGTCTCCGGAGAGCCGCCCTCGGGCCTCGGGGGCTCCCGCCCACGCCCAGTGGCAGCACTTAGCTCCGTGCTGGTGAGAAGATGTCAAAGACTAGACTAGGTGCTGGACGCGGCCTTTTTGCTTTTTGCCTTTCCCTTGGTTGTCGGATTTCGTCTGTTTGAATTTAAGTTGGATTTGAGCTTGAGACTTGCGTGTGTTTGGGGAAGGGGTGTTTAGTCTCGTTCGAGCATTCTCTTGTGTTCTGGCTACCGCTTTGCATCCATCCAGCTTCAGCCGCCTCCCTTTGCGAGCCCCTCGCGAGTCGGGCCAGGCCAAGCATGCATGCAGCCCCGACTGCTGTCGCCGCACCTTCTCAGGAGGTTCTCATTACAGGTTCGGTGGGTTCATTCAGGAGGCACTCGGGACACTACGGCCCCCCGCAGGCTCGCTCAGGGCCCACGCGGGTTGAAGGTAAACAAGTCAACTGACTCATCACGAGACCAATCGCTCGGCGTAGGCATGTAGGCGACATCATGTCTACAAATACGCTAACTGCAAGTTTTTACACGAGGGGCTCCCCCTCACAAAATTCTCTTAAAACCTTCAGGGCAAAGCCCAAACTCTCTCTATGCAAGGTAAAAAGCAGGAATAACGCGCGATCAATCGGATAAATCCCCGAATGCATCCTCAGGGGCACCTACAGAGTCATCAGTGGCGTCGCTGGCCTCGCCATCGCCCTCTACGTTGCCGTCATCAGCATCTGGGCCATTCACCACGCCGCCCTCATCGGCAGCCACGACCTCACCATCGTCATCGGCGGTGAAGGCCCTAACAAGGGCGTCCATGTTGTCTTCCACCCAATGCGCTAGGTCGCCCCACATGGCCCCGGGTACCGGTGCAATGGCAGCGTTGAAGTCAAAGTGGGGGTGCATGTTCTGAAGATGACTGAAGACGCGAGAAAAGCCACGTCCACGCAGGGCACGGCTCCTCTCCGCCACCAACCTGTCGGCCCTGCCCGACCGAGTCTCCAGCTGCGTCACCACATCAGTGAAGAACTGAAGGTCACCAGCATAGTTAACCTCATGAGGCTCCCCAACGGCTGCCTCGCAGATGTTGCCCAAGGCCGCGTTAGCTCTTTCCCGGAGCGCGCGGAGCATAGGGCCATGCATGTGCTCCATGGTCTGCCGCTGACGTATCTCGTCCTTGTTCCGCTGCGCGACGGCCTCAGCCTCGTCAACCCTCTGATGGAGAAGGAGCACCTCGGCGCGGGAGGAAGCCAGCTCCACCTATGATGCACCAAGGGTGGCCCCGGAAGCATCCGCATGCCGCGTCACTTCATCCAGACTGGCCCTAAGGACGGCGGTCCTGCCCTCTGCTTCGACCTTGATCAGCTCCAGCCTTTCCCCGTACTCGCGCTCAAGGTTCGAGCAGGCCTCCGCCACCCAGCGGTCAACCTCTTCTAGGGCTCGGGCTTCCCGCATGGCGACATCATCCTCCGCCTGTGCCACCAGGCGCTCTCTCGTCACCAGCCGCTCGAGGTCAAGGGTGCGCTCAGCAGCCTCCATCGTCAGCGCCTCCTCACATCTCTGGAGCTCCGCCCATTCAACTGAAGCCCCCTTCATCGAGACAAGGGCCGCCTCACGCAACTCCACTTGCTGCTCCAGGGAGTTTCTCCAGGCCTGGAGCTCCCACGCCCGCTCCTCTGTAGCCTTGCATCGTCGGTCTGCCTCCCGGGCCTCCTCGACGGCTTGGGAGCAGGCCTCCCGCGATGCCGCCAGCGATGCCTCGGCCTTCACATTGTCGAGATCACGCTGATGGCGTGCAAGGGCAACGACTACCTTCAGGTTGCGTCTCTCCTCAGCAAGGCGCAGGCCCTCGGCCTCAAGGCGCGTGTCCTCCCCGGCGAGCTCTGCACCGAGCTGGCTCACTGCATCAGCCGCCCTCTGGAGAAACTCTTGGCAAAGGGCGTGGCGCTCCCGAGCGTGCCCGAGCATGTCTTCAGCGTCATCCTCCGCCCCTGGCGCATGCGGAGGGCCGCGGACCAGCATGCCTCCTCTGAGAAGGGGGCTGGGGGCTGGCACCGTCGCGAAGGCCGGGCACGCCCCACCAGAAGCTTGGCCAAGAGCTGGTTCGTCCCCCAAGGAAGAATACAAGATTGACCTTAGCCAGTCGCCGTCCACGACCAAAGGAGGAGCTCCGGGCAGGCTGGCTGTGCCCCAAGAGAGCTCGTGAAGAAGAGGCGCAAGGCGTGCAGAATTAGAGTGCTCCGCTGGACGGCTCACCTCTCCGACCGGCCTCACGGCAAGGGCGGTACTCGAGCTCGGGACGCTTGGAGTCGGTGGAGAGGGCGAAGCATGGGGGGATGGCTCCTCGGCCGTCTCCATGAACTCGGCCGGAAGGACCCTGCAGGGCAATGGTCAGCTGAAGCAACGGGAAAGTAAGGGACTAAGAAAGGAGAAGGTTTACTCATCAATGGCGAAGTACTTCCTGTGCTTCAATAGGTGGCAGGGGTAATTATCACCACCCAAGGCCTCCTTTCTCTTTCAGAGACCCTTGAAGTCCACACGGAAGCAGCCTAGGAGCTCGGCGCAAGGGTCAGTCTCCGGCGAGGAAGAAGCGTCAAGGTGACCGGCGTCGGAGGCATTGCCCTGGAGCACATCGCCAGGCGCCGCCTCGTGGAGCGCGGCCAGGAACTCGGGAGCCTCTGCCACGGAAGCCGCAGGCCGCAGCTTGACTCCTGTGGCTTCCGGAGGGCAGGCTTCAGGAGCTGCCACCTCAAGAGTTCCGCGCGGCGTCATTATCTCGACGACAGCCCCCTCAGCCCCCTCAGCCCCTCGCCTCCCGGCTCCACCACTCGAGGAAGGACCTCCGCGGGCAACCAGGAGGGCAACCACCGCAACTGGGTTCTCACGAGGTCCCATGAGGCATACTGGGCGCAGCCCCCATTCATCGAAGCTGGGCATCTGCTTCACAAAATCAGCCCTGCCTAAGCAAAGGTACAGCTGGGTACCCCCTTGCCGGAGGCTGCCAGGGGAAGGATCCCCGGTCAGAATCATGAGAACCTTCCTCAGCACTTCAGGCGCCAGATCTTCCTTCTAGAGCCTCATGCGGTCTTCACGCCCCCCAAAGGCCCACATCTGACGGGAATGACGCTGGAGAGGGGAAACGCGGCTCTGGAGGAACTCCTTCACCACGTTGGGAGCCATCACACCGAGCGCCCTCAAGTTACCGAAGCGACACCAGACGAAGGCGAGCCGGGGGCTCATGAGAATCTCATGACCCCAGCACGAGTTGGGGACAACGAGCAAGGTTGGCTCCGAGAGCAGGGGGCTGGGCACTCTGACATCCACGTACAGCCACCGCTCTCGGAACCCAGCCGCAGGCGGAGGAAGGCTGAAATCAATTCCTGAGGCAGCCGCTGAGGCGCAAGGAAGCTCACGCACACCAAGCATTGAGTGGGGTCGCTGAGGTGCAAAGTGAAGAAATGGCGCAAAGTGGGTATTCCTGGTGCGGCGAGGAAGCTCACGCACACCAAGCATTGAGTGGGGTCGCTGAGGCGCAAAGTGAAGAAATGGCGTAGCAAGGCAACTGAAGGAGGAATACCCACCATCGCCTCGCAAACGAAAGCAAAAACGGCAAGGAGAGCAATGGATTCGGGACCCAAATGCATCATGTGGATCTGGTAATGGGAAAGTACGACATTGAAGAAATCAGAAAAGGGGGGAACCAGTCCCGCCCATAGGGCATCGGCGAAGTACCGGACCTCGGTGACTATTCTATTAATGGAGAAGTGAGATGCGGGCCAGACCGTTGTCCTCCCACACTCGTTGAAGATGGTGGCGAGGGCAGAGCTGACCTTGTCCAGGGCTTCCAGATTGAGTATGATCAACTGATCGACGGCAGGAGCCACCGACAGCGGCGAGCGGGGCGAAGACGCAGGCTTCTTCCCCTTCTTCTTCTTCGTTGGCGCCATGGCGACAGGAAGGGGGAGAGTTCGAGATTGGATTGGAAGCGGAGGTTGGAGCTCAAGGGGAGGAAAATCAGGAGACGCGCGAACGGCGAAAAGAGGGATGACTGTGTGCAACCACGGGTCCGCCTAGCCGGGCGCGAAATAAGGGGGCATGGGGAAACAGGGACGCCCACGTCCAATCACCCGCCAGGCGGCGCCCAAGGCCGCAAGCTGTTGGGGCCCGTGGTGCTTCGCACTTGCCCCTTCGCTTCACTGCTAAGCCAAGTCCGGTCGCGCCTTGGGCCCGGGGGCTACTGTCGGCGTTCTAGGAATGGGGGTACCCAGACTTGCCTGCCTGCGTCCTGCGGCGTGGCTCAAGGAGTGGCCCAGTACGGCCCATCTTTGTGAACACAAGCTCAAGACCCTCGCGAGGGGCCAAGCCTCGTGGGGCGGATGATAGGAAGCTTCCTCAGGCACAGCCTTGTCAGGCTGGCTTGCAGGGAGGCGGAGAGATCAAGGCGGGGTACCTCACGAGGTGCCCGTGACGCAAGCCATGACAACCGAAGCCAGGCGGGCGCCGGCCTGCGCAGAGTCCTTGTTTCCTCTTTGGTGCAAAGGGGACAAGCGCATGCAAGGGTATCAAGTAAAGGCAACCATTTCAGTGCAACAAGACCAAGACCAGCAGAGCGGCAGGATGGAGGTCATCGTGGAGCCCAAGCCGGCGTCATCGTCATAGTCTTTGGCAGGCGAGGACCAACTTTAGTCAGGATAAGTGTACTAGACGTTCCCCTTCAAAATGGCCAATTGTTGGCGCCCTTCCCGCTCAATATTTGGGAAGAGGACCAGTGCCTCGCTCTATAAATAGGGCTAGCCACCACAGTAGAAAGGGATCCGGATTCAATCCTTCCCAAGAGGCAGCACCTCCACAAAAACTCCTCCCCTCGCGAGGCAGTTCTTCCATTGTATTGCTCATCGCCAGCCCTTGAGGCAATCCACCACACCACAAACTAGAGTAGGGTATTACACCACAATGGTGGCCCGAACTAGTATAAACCTCGTGTCCCTTGTGTTATTCTTCATGTAGTTTAGATCCTTTGTGAGGCTACGAGACGCGAGTGGGTAGAGGGAGTGATCTATGCGCGCACCCCAGAGTTTGAACCTTAAGGGTCTGCCGGAACCCGAAATCCGACAGCGTTTAAAAGAAATGAAGAAAAAAAACTGGATCACGGTCATGAAGCCTAGTCAAGTTAGAAAGCTGATCATAGCAGACCAGACACGATCGCCGCTGTCTCGCACATCGGTACCACCTTCAGCAACAGATCAAGCACCGATAGTTGCTCTAGCACTGACAGCGGCGACAGCTCTGTCTGATCCAGCTGAGGATTGGGCACTAACCGCATCAGCGGATCAGACTAATCTACCGGAGGATCGGCCATCGACACCGGCACCTGCTCCGACACCAGCCCCAGCACTATAAGGAGCACCATCTACGGCAACAGCAACGGCTTCGGCACCTGCACCAACACTTGCACTGGCACCTGCTCCAGCCCGTGCAGCGGCAACCGAACGTGCAGTTGCACCGGCAACAGACTGGGCTGCAGTTCGCACTTCATATACCAAAGTCCTTAAAAAAAGCGACATTTCCACCTTCTTGGTAAGCATTGGCCGCCCAAGTGCTTCGTTCTTTTTTATTTCCATGTTGTTTCAGATGATTCAATGTGTTGATCTAACTGTTTGGGTATGTCTTCTTGTTTGCAAATAGATAATTCCTGGAGCAACAAGGGAGTCGTCAACAATCCGGGCGACCGCGGCCAAGTTTCTCTTACCATGCGCAGCCTTGGTGTGAATGAACCTGCTCGATATACCATAAGTACAAAGGATGGTCGCATGATGATTGATGCTAAAGGATGGTCAAGTTTCAAATCTAAATCATATGTTGCGGTAGGGGATGATGTCAAAATCGAACTTTCTCGGCAAGGAGAGCTGGTCCAAATCAACTTTGAAATTCCTCAGTAGCAGCACGCAACTACCGAACTGATCAATGCTCCGAGATTTGATGTAATAATCTGGCATGGTGAAACAAGTGTCCTGTGTGTATAAGTAGTACGACATTATTATATATCACATTGTATATCGTTGATAGAATTGCAACTCTCATTGCTGGTTAGGAACTGTCGTTCAATTTCATTCCAACAACTGCCGTGCTTTATTAAATTTTGTGTATTCGCCTTGCGACATCATCTAAAACCAGCGCTGTACCGATCGCTTTCAATATGAAAAGCGCTGAGGTAGAACACATGGGCCCCCAAACATGCAGGGTGGGCCTGCGGCCCAAAGTCCAGAACCGTGAGCACGTGTGAGTATTATATTCTCAGCTGAACCCCCCATATGACCCCTTAAAAAATCCTCAGAAAAAAAGTTGAACCCCCATAAAGCCCGTGCATTGCACGTAACATCAAGATGCATTTGTATGAGTATTTTATCTTATGAGAGACAAGGATGAACGAGGGAAGGCCTTATTTTCAAATGTGGAGAGGTGTGTGGGTACCTTTTTGCAAAATTGCCATTGGTTCCTTCCTATATGTCAGATATAAATCGGACGACCTATATTGCTGGATGGCAGGCACACCATCATCACCAACTCGTCTATACTGTGTTCAAAACAACTCTGTTTTTTATAATTATATATGTTATCTATATTCCCCTTGATTTTTCTTATGTATAAAGTTGTGATATAAAAGATTTGTATATTTCTTTACAAAGGGAGTATCTCTCTGTCAAATATATACTTATGTATAACTAGTTACTCTTGTCTTTCTACTTCCTTTCGCTGATATGTGGGGCATCTGACAACGGGGTCCACATGCCATATGCACAAATTCGAGTGCACAACTGCACGGTAGACACACCCCGGTCGTAGCGCCGCAGTAATGCCCAATGAGCCATCAAATCACAACCCCCCTTTCTAGCTTTAGAAGTAAGCTGGATGAATGAAGCGGCAATATTTCACTGGGTCTGAATCCCCTTCTCCCTCGTCTGCTTGTTCATAGGAAACCCCTTCTAGGCGATTGCATAGGGTTTTCTCATGGAGAACCAAGTACGAATTCTTCATCCATCCCAAATAAATCCTAGTCCCTTGGTCGCGGGTAATCCTAGGATGGCAGCCGCCACCGTTGATGCACTTTTCTTCCTACTGAATCTAGTGTGTTTCATTTGCAGTGCCCAAACTGCGAGGACCCTACAGGTTTCCGCGCCCTCGGCGAGATGCCACACTTGTTCCTTCTCATTGTAACACAGGATTTTAAAACGCGCACAGTATATTCCTAGAATCCTCTTTTCTACCCGGGAGGGTAGTTTTTTTTAACATGTTGTTGACTAATTTGGAAATTTGGATTGCTATATTTGGATAAAAGGTACTACTAGTACGGTGGTCAACACTGACGTGAAGGAGGAAGTTATTTTTAGATTTGGATAGGGAATACATTGTGTTCTCATATTATTTTCCTCGCAGTGCATTATTTGCTCTGCCTGAACACATGTACTCAATATGCTCGGCCTTGCCATAACTGAATACACCAGTTTAATGGTCACAGTGAAGACAAGCCATGGATATAAGTTCTGAGTTGGGTTCCTGAACCAAGCAGATCGCTGCTTTTTTATGGCCGAACTTGGATAAACTTTCTCAAGTGTTACAGACTGAAAGTTGGCGCACGAATGTTGATGGAAATAGCAGAACCTGGTCTCATCTTCACTGCGATCTTCCACCCCGACGTCGTTCCAATTGTTCATCCATGTTAGTTTTGTATCTGGTTCTTGCTTGTTGCCTCGATTACTTCTTAATCCACCTATTCTGTCTAACTAATCACAATTTAACTTTAGAAGTAGCAACGAATCTCTCATGAAGATGCTACTTCTCACTAATATTTTCTTATAATTGGTGACACATGTAGGTTTTTTAGAGTTAAGAAGGCTGCTCGTTTGTTATTCTGTAATAAGTCAGCTGTTACAGAGGGCACTGAAGTTGACTGGGATGACATCCACAAGTTCCTACACTTTATTGATCGTCTTGAGGTCCTTGTGGGGCGTTTCAATGGTGGAAGGCCACGTGGGATATGTGTGCCACTGTTGCACTCGTTGAACAGGTCCAACTGTGTCGAGAAACTTATGGTATGAGTTGTTTTCTGTTATATATGTTGTTCATAAACTATTGCTTATACACAGTTTTACAGCTGTGATCTTCTTGAAACAGAAACTGCCCAGTTCTATTGTTCCTATACAGATGTCTGACCATGGTCGATTCAGACTTGCGCTTGGTCACAACATGATGTTTATGTCGACCTACTACATTCCCCTTGGAGGTGAAAAGATACTTATTCATGGGTGGTCTCAAATAATGAAGGCCCGTCCATCTTGGAGAATAGGACAGAAGATTATGTTCCTGCTTTTCAATGGCTCTAAAGCGAATATCATGTTTATTGACCACATTGCGAGATTAAGCCGCTTTCAGAAGGTTGTGGATGCGCGGGTTGGCACCTAGGCCTTGTCCTGGGGCTTGGAGGCCTCACCCTTGGTTAACTGTAGGAAAAGTAGCACAGTTCGAGGCGTGCTTTGTATGGTTGAACCTGTATAAGTACTCATACTGCTTTCAGCTATGGTTGTTAAGTGCCCCTGCTGGTTTCAGTTAAGGTTGTTAAGTACTCCTGCTGCTTTTCAGTCTGTCGTGTCTCTTCAGTCCTGTCTTCTTCTAGCTGCCAAAACCAAACCAGCACCAGTGGGGCCGCCTGCTTCCGCCTCCCACGGATGGCTGTGCCTCAGCGCACACATCGCCGCCTCACCGTCTCCTAAATCGTTAACGCCGACGTCCGAGGCCTCGCCTTCGTCCTCCACGTGCTTTGGTGCACTCGCCGCGGCACCGCTCTCTTGCATTGTCAACATGGTCAACAAACAACAGGAATCGGCAGAAGTACGTGGAGAGGATGATAGTAGGGGCCCACCATGTCAGCGTATGGAAAAATAAAATATTTCCTCCTAGTGTTTTCCTGACATCTGGGACCCACGACATTGTGAGCGTATATAGTCAATAGAACAACACAAGATCGGCTGACACCTGGGACGTAGCTGCTCGAGCAGTATTTTTTTTGTGATTGTTGAGATGGAGCAGGGTTTGAACTGGGTTGTGGCCCATCTAGCCCAGGCTTATATTTTATGTTCATCATGTGACCAGCCCTGCTATTTTTTCTTTGTGAAAATGAGCCCAGTTTATTTTTTCTGAAGAATACCCAATCCAGGCCTACTTATTTTTCTATGCCCTGATGGGCTGCAACTCTTTCAATATGCCTGCAAATCTTGAAAGTAATATGAAATGGGCTGTAAATATAAAAAAAGACAAATTGGCAATTACTTTATAATTTCTGATTTTTTTCACATTTTCAGATTCCTATTTCACTAGGAATTAACCTACTTTAAATATATCTTCAAAGTACTTTAAATCTGGCTCGACATTTCAGTATTAAAAATAGTTTGGAACCCACAGAAATATGCGAAATTGGCCTGGCCAACCAAAAAACGGACTCGAATAAATTGCATAAGAAGTTGCAATGAGCTATATATAAATTTTTTTAAAAAGAGGGAATGGTCTGACTTGTGGGCCTATTAAGTTGACGCGTATGCAAGATTTTTTTAGTTATTATATATGTCAACAAACGATTCTAGCAGACGTAACCATTGGATGTCAATCCAATGACCGTCGTGTTTCTTCAATCTCTGATCTCCTTGCTCCAGCCGCCAAATCCAGCGCTGGCGGGACCGCCTGCTCCTGCCTCCCATGGACGGCTGTGTTGCGCGCAAGCCTAACCTCCCCCTACTACTCCCACTGCTGGCCAGGGCATCCCTCTACTCACCCACACCCCCTGTTATTCTGCGGCGACAGCAGCCTCACACCAGCCGAACCAGTGAACCCTTGTACTCCTCTCCGCGCGGGCTTCCACTGCCGCGTCTTCCCCGGCTCTGTGTCATCCCCTTGCTAGGCCTTGCCGTCGTCCACCGCCGTGGTGCTCTCGGCGCGGCGTGGTCAATGTGGTCAACGACTGACTTTCATCGGAAGAGTACCGTATGTGAAGAGGCTGACAGCTGGGTCCATGGCAGCCGCAAGGAAGTGCCTCCTTATTACGCGCAAAATAATTATTCCTCCACCTCACAAGAGGGACCCACCAGACGGGCCACCGTATTTCATGAAAAAAACGTTTCCCCCCTGACTCTTGGGGCCCACCGGACGGGCCACCGTATTTCATTAAAATACGTTTCCCCCACTGTCAGCTCCAACCCACAGGAAGTGCCTCCTTATTACACAAAAAAATGAATACTCCCCTGCTAGCAGGGACCCACCTTGGTGGGAGGCTGACTTGTGGTCCTACTAAGTTGACGGGGACGAAGGGCTTTGTCAACTTAGTCAATATGAACGATTCTAGCTTCAGTGACCGTACAATGTCCATCCAATGGCTGTAGTGCTTCTTCAACCTATGGTCTTCTTGCTCCAGCCGCCCAAACCAGCGCCGGTCGTGCCACATGCTCCTGCCTTCCGTGGCCGGCTATGATGCCGCGGAGGCCTCACCACCCCTACTACTCCCACCGCTGGCCAGGACATCCCTCTACTCACCCACACCCCCTGTTATTCTGCAGCGACGACAGCCTCACACCGCAGCCGAACTAGTGAACCCTCATATTCCTCTATGTGTGGGCATCCACTGCCGTGTCTTCCCTGGTTTCGCGTCATCCCCTTCCTAGGCCTCGCCATCGTCCACCGCCCTGGTGCTTTCGGCGCGGCGTGGTCAACATGGTCAAGGAACGACTTCCATCGGACGTGGACTGTACGTGGAGAGGCTGATAGCTGGGTCCACGGCCGTAGCAAGGAAGTGCCTCCTTATTGCGCAGGAAATAATGATTCCTCCACCAGACAGGAGGGACCCACTGGATGGGCAACCGTATTTTGCAAAAAAAAAAACATTCCCACCTGACTGTTGGGAACCACCAGCTACATCTTCGCACGCAAGGAAGTGCATTTGGGCAAAAAAAATGATTCACCCCCTGACTCCTGGGACCCACCAGCTACATCTTCGCACGCAAGGAAGTGCGTCCGAGCAAAAAAAATGATTCACCCCCCTGACTGCTGGGACCCACCAGCTACATCTTCGCACGCAAGGAAGTGCCTGACAGTCGGGACCCACCTGGTCGAAGCGTACGTAGCGTTGTCATTCTGGTCGCGAACGTGTACGTACATACTGGTCGATGTAGAGGCGCGCACGTGTCGTAGTAGAGGTGCGCACATAGCATGTACATGTACGTACAACGGCCAATGTGCAAGAAAGAAATTACGGCCACATACGTACATACGGGCGGGGTCTCGAATGCCTACTCGCGCATATGTATGACCAGGGCTCTGGTACATGTCTGGCTCGGAATAGAGAAACAACGTCATCATCATGTTCATGGGGAGCCAACCGGCTTGGTCGGAACGGTATGCGTCGTCGTGTTCATTGAGAGGGCTTGGACGGAACAACTGATAGAAGCGAGGCCTGGCGTACCGCAGAACGAAGGAAACGGCCTTGTGTTCGACCGACCACGTTCGAAAAAAGATCCTGTTCATCGGGAGGGGTCTGGCATACCGCAAAATGGAGGAAACAGACTTTTGTTGGACCTCCTACGGTCGAAACAGGGTCCTGTTGACTGGCAGGGGTGTGGTGTACCGCAAAACGGAGGAAACGGACTCGTGTTGGAGCGCTATGGTCGAAACGGGGGTCATGTTCATCGGGAGAGGTGTGGCGTACCGCAAAATGGGACTCCACGGGTTACTGTTCATCTCCACCGTCGACCTCCTCTGACCTCCACGGGCTACTGTTCATCCACCGTCGACCTTCTTTCTCCAGCCTCCACCTGTGACTATTCATCCACAGGCTCCTGTTCATCCAGCCTCCATCGTGCGCTACTCCACCGGGTACTATTCAACCAGCCCTCTCCACGGGCTCCTGTTCAACCACCCCTCCATGGGAAACTGTTCATCCAGCCCTCAACCATGTACTGTTCATCCAGCCCTCCATAGGGTCATCCTGTTCATCCAGCCCTCCACGGGGTCTTGTTCATCTAGCCGCAACCGGCTCGATCGATCGGGGTCCTGTTCATCCAGAGGCAACACCACGGGGTCCTGTTCATCCACCCCTACCAGGAACTGTTCATCCAAACCCCCCAACAACACTCACTGTTCATCCAGAGGCAACATCGATCGGCTTCAGTTAGCAGCAGTAGCGAAGGAATCGCTCGATCGGGTTCAATTAACAGCCATCGATCAATCGCTCGAGTTCAGTAACGCGTAGCCTGCAGTGCAATCGCTCGGGTTCAGTAGGCAAACGCCTCGCTTGGGTTCAGTTAGAGCCCAATGCCTCGCACCCACGCGTGTGCGTGTACAAGAGAAACGCGCAAACCTCCGTGCATCGCTCGGCTCCGACCACCCACCGTAATCGGGAACACCCCGATATTTTCCTCGCCCTTGCTTCTACCATGGTTTTTTCCGTCATGGACGGCCCAAAGAGTGTCATGTAGCTGCGTCTCCGGCCTGCCCTGGACGAAATGCCCATTTTCTGTCATGATTTTTTGTCATAGAAGTAGGAGCCCACCACATCTATGATGATACCGGGTTTTGTCACAATTATCGTCATAGAAGTGTCATAAGTATGACAGAAAATTTTTCCTTCGGCCCAAAATGTCACAGATGTGTCTTTTTTTGCTGTGTAGATCTGGAGCCGCCGCCGTCCGCCGGCACGGAGAACCATGACTTGGGCATGTGGATGGGAAGGGAATGAGAACTTCGTAGATGACGAGAGGTATCTGGCTACAAAGTGGGGGGGTTGGAGGTTTGCAATGTGGATGGCACTGGAGCACGACTTAAGTAGGCGTGATGGCCAGGCAAAGGGGCCGAAAGCCGACCTCAATGCTGCTAAGTAGCCGGAGTAGGCTTCTCGGCCGTCGTGTGCATTGAAGCGGTGGTGCCTGCTCGTTGGGTCGTCGTGTGCATTGAAGCGATGGTGCCCACTCGTCCGGTCCCGTCTCTCAGACCGACATCAATTTCGCGGAGTCACGTCCGCTCTAAAGCGGTGCTGACCGGCTTGAATGCATGACAAGTATTTCATGAACGAGGGAGTTTTTGGGTCAGACCGGGCTGTCGGACGCATGCATGACATCGGTCCGGACATCCATAAAGCCCCCTTGCCTCAGTTCTCTAGTAATTCACATGAAAATGTGTCTACGATGCATGTATTGCTATAGGGTTACCTGTGATGGCTCAAATATTTGTACGCCTAAGGAGAGAAGTCAGCCGACCCGAACATGAGCTCTCTGGGTGGCTTCAACATCATTGACAACATCAAGGCTAGTGTGGAGGCCGCATACCCTGGCGTCATCTCCTGCGCTGACATCCTCGCGCTCACCATGCGCGATGCAACGTTTCTAGTGTGTGCTGCCCGAACTTCATTAGCCGACCCGCTCGCTGGCCGCTTTGCTAGCTACTTTGTTTCATGTATTGTTTTGAGAGTACGGCTAAGCGTACCATAGCTTTATGGAAGGCAGAATAATAGTTACAAGAAAGCTACCACTCGATGCGAACAAAGAGTGTAGCACGAACACCATACCCAACAGGACCAAAGACAAACACCATGCCAAGCGAGCTACAACGCAAAAGAGCCTATCCTAGAGAGATACACAAAACCGCATCTTGACCGACGCCAGAAACCTCCAAGACCACAACTGCCATAGAACTTCACTTGCCGACGCACCATCCACCGTGAGCTACATCGGCAAGTGTTGCGGTGGCGGTGGCGTGAGGTTTCTTGGACAGTGCCTCTGATTCCATGGAGGTGTGGAGAGGAGCAACGCACAGATGAAAATCTTGCTCGGATTCTACCGGGCAAACGATGATGGCACCCGTGGATGTCATTCTCCTTCTTGGAGGCATCGCCAAGCGTGTTCGCCTTTCCCCTCGCGCTCTTGGAATTGGTGGATGTATCCAAGAGAAAGCCTTGATTCAGCTCTTGGATTGGCACAATGGTGGCGTCCTCGACGCCGCTCCACTGTTGGGGGCATTGTGTTTGGAGACGCAAAGCTCCTCGTTGCTCTCCTCTGGTGCTCACTATTGTTCTCGTTTGATCTTCCATGGCTCTATGTACGCCCGTCGTCGGTGTGTCCAAGACGGTGGCTTCCCAGAGTGGATCAAGTCCTGCCATCTATGTTCCATGTATTTATTGCAACCTTGTTCTTGCGATCTATTGTAGCTTGGCGGGCCTTACTGGGACCTGCGGCTCAGCCTGTGTGACTTGAAGATGGCGAACTAGTCCTTGGCCAATGTCAACCTCCCGTCGGCGAGATCCAGCCTAGCCAGGATCATTTCCGTATTCGCTATACAAGGGCTCTCTTCGATTGACATGAAGGTTCTAGAATTTTTTGCGGGCTGACTTAACCTTGGAGTTAGCCCTCTGTCTTTCGAGCATAAGTTACATCATGCATGCTCTGTCCTACTTTTAACCATTTGAAAATTGACATAAAGGGTGGACATTTCCAATATCACGTGTTTCTATTGTTCACTTATTTGATCATTCAGTTGTACAATATGGAGAGTCTTCTAAGCAATGCTAAAAGGCACAATAGAAGATTAAGCAGGGGATTAAGAAATGTCCGGAAAAATCTCAATGATGAGTGAAGCAATGAGCGGTGAACCAAAATAAAGGGGGAAACTCAGTGGACATGTCACTCACCACTTTGTAGCGGTTTGTATGTTTTCCAAGGAACTACCTACTCCTAGATGATGGGTTATACCCGTATAATTCATCTCCTATTTATACTTCCGTATCAAAATATAAGACGTCTTTTCACACTATCAACGTCTTATATTTTGATACAGAGAGAGTATATGACAACACACAGCAGTGACCATCTCATTTGTATTTGTTTACATTTACATTTGTTCCATTTATATTTGCTATTGCATTTTCATTTTTCCCCTTTCAATTATATATTTGCAAGCTACATTTGCATCTCATTTGTACTCATTCTCGCTTGTGTAGATATGGAGTGTGTGGATAGCTCAAGTATGTCCCGTGGAAGAGGCAAGAACAAAAGGAATTGGACTACCGATGAGGACGATGAGCTTATTAAAGCTTTGTATGAGTTGTCTTTGGATCCGAAGTGGAAAGCTAATGGTGCCTTCAAGATGGATACTTAGTATTATTGGAGAAGCATCTTGCTGAGAAGTGCCTAGGCCGTGGTATCACCGCATCACCACACATTGAATCAAGAGTGAGGCACTTTAGGAAGAAATTCGGTACTCTTGAAGTAATGATATCCAAAAGTGGTTTCACATGGGATGGAAATCGAAAGATGATTCAATGCGAGAAGGCACAATATGAAGCACATATTTTAAGGTAGATCACTTCAGCCACTAAAAATGAACTTGATGCAGAGCATCCTATGGACATCACCATGTCAAGACTCCATTTGGCAAGTGACACGTGCCATATCTACTTCTCACATACATAAAGGTGAATCATCTCCTTTACACATGTCCATTTGTATCCTTCTAGGATGGTATACTACTTGACCCCTCTCTCGTGTGCATACATAGGTGTGAGCGAAGCTGCATTCATCGAGGAGGAGTCCAAGATCAAGAGTACATGTACACGTTCAGCGAGGAGTATGCACGGAAGAACCCCAAGGCCACAAGGAAGAAGGAGGCAACCACCAAGATGAAGGCAGTAGCACCCAGGCAACCCCGTGCGCACGGGCCTCCCCGACCTTGTGCCCACGAGTAACAAAGAAGCCTTCTGTAAGTCAAGACACGCACCCCCGTGCGCACGGGTACCTGGACCCGTGCGCAAGGGACCCCCATGCCCATGGTACAAGCTCGTATGCACGGGCTAAGTTGTCAGTTCGCTGGATACCCCGTGCGCACGGGCTCCACTTACCCCGTGCACTCGGGGCTACTTGTGTGTAGCTGTTGGTCTTGTCCATGTAATTCCTATTACGCCCCTCCTTACCCCTTCATCCCCTAGGGCTATATATACTCCTCCATCTCCTCCATTTAAGCTTAGCTAAGAATATATCTAGACATTGGAGCTTAGCTCATGTATCTCCCCTTGCGGGATTCCTCTTGAGAGAGAGAAGACGCCATTGGTGTTCAATACCTCCATTGGAGAAGATCCCTGAGGGATTTAAGACCCCTCTTGGGGAAGGATTTTGAATGAACTCTACCTTCTATCTTTCCCTTTGGTTGTTCATGTACCTTATGAATCTTGTGCGTTTGTTAGTCTAGTGGATGTGTGATTGGACTTGTTCTTGAGTGTTTCTCTTGTGATTTCCCCTCGTGTTCTTTGTGTTCTTCGTGTTCCTCTTTGTAGCCACATCCAATTCGTGAACATTGGGACAAATCGGGGCACTTTGGCCCATGCCCTATAGCATCATGGTATCATGAGCCACGTTGACATGAATTTGGAGCCCTACCTCCCCATGTTCTAGCCCGATTTTTCTTGTTCTTGCCCAATTTCAAAAATCCCCACAAAAAGAGCCATACCATTTTTTTGTGATTTGTTGTCCCTAGTGCGTTTTTATTGATTTCAATCCATGGATCTGGTGTTTAGCAAGTAGATTCAGCTCTTATTGCATCCCCATAGCCCAATTTTTCTTTATCCCCTTCAAATTTGACCTCAAAATCCCACATTTTTCGCCACCCCCGTGTCCACGGGCCCCAAACCCCATGCCCACGCCCCCTGCATAGTTCCAGGATACTTTGTGCCCATGGCCCTTGTACCGTGTGGGAATGGGACCCCGTGTCCACGGGCCTTAGGCCCCCCACGCACGGCACCCCTACAGAACAACATTCAACTCTTCACATTTTCGGTCATATCTCCCACTTCTGAACTCCGGTTTGGGTGTTCTTTGAATCGTTGGAAAGCTAGTGACATGCCCGAGCTGCTCATCTTGGTTTTACCACCATTTTCCTCCATCTAATTTTGTGCATTTTCACATCTTTGCATAGGCCCTCCGCCATAACTTTCGCACCACCACATAAAACTTCTGCAAACTAACCCATTTTGGTTCTTATTGCATTTGTTGTTGTTTGAGTTGTGATTTGAGTATCCTAAGGTGTTTTGGATACTTAGGGATGATTAAATATTCATCCCCCACCGGACACTTGTATTGTTCCATCAACTACATCCACCACGACATTCCACATCAACGACGACCATCCATCCTTTGAGAATATCTTCAATCGGAAGCAAGGCCGGTTACGCCCAACTTCGTGAAAGGTTAATTGTGATGAAGGTATCTGTTCCGTCATAAACTTTTCCTTCCTGGCGCATTACATCTTGATAGCCCCACCATCTTTGCAAATACCTTCATACCTATTGATACTAGCTATCCAAGTATTGTCGGGGTTCATGAAAACTTGTGCACCATACTGATACAATATCATATTGTTGCATCATTTAATACATCATATAGTGCAATTGCTTGCTCCCGTGGATATCCTGTGATACCTATCTCATGTTTGTGGTTGAGGCTCAATAAAAAAAGTGGAAACGAAGAGAAGAGCAAAAAATAAAGACAAAAAAGCTTTTAAGCAAGAAAGAAAGATCAAAAGCTTATAAGCAGAAGAGAGTTGAGCATGAAAAGTGATACTTGTGCATGAGGATACATGGAATATGATACATTTTGCTTGCATGCATATAGGTTGGTGCCAGGTGGTGAATCGTGCCCAATTGTGCAATCAAGCTAGTGCTCTCCTAGTTTTTGTGCAACACGACCATAGTCTTCGTTAGGCAATTTTGTATTGCTCATCCCTATAGTTGCACAAGCCCCTCATTATCCCACTGCGTGTGTTTCTTTATTGCCCTCCTCTATATTTGTGATCGCTTGCTTTGCATTTTGTGTCCTTTGGATTTCTTTGAACATTTATAATATCTTGGACTTCAATTTGCATAAATTTCTGCCACTTGTCCTAACCAAGCCACTCGATAATCTTTACTTTGTAGTTGTGAGTGAACAAGTCTAGTACCAATTCCACTATTCTTTCATTTCACATTGAGTGACACGAGATACATCCTCAACTTTGGTAAAAGGTAGCTTGGTCTTGTTTATATCATTTCCTACTCACCTTTGCTCGAGTCTTGTGATGGATAGACAAAGCACATCATCTCCGGTCTACAACCATGATGACCAACGAGTTTCATGCCATGAAGAACTTCATCGACGCCAAGATGGAAAAGCACATAGAGGAGCTCAAGGTCCTCATAAAAAACAGCTAGCGGTCTTCCTCATCTTCAAGAAGACGCTCAAGTGCAAAGACTCCTGATCTTCCATCTCTGGCAAGTACACACAAGCATCAACACCGACAAGATCATGAAGAGCAACCATCCTGATGATATTTGGATGCTCTGACACCCCCGTGCAAACGGGCCGGCAACCACCATGCACATGGCTCCTGCACCCCTGTGCGCACGGGCTCTATAGAACCGCGACATCAAACCCCAAGGCTGCGGCTTCTTCAACAACATTGGCATCTTCGCCTTCGGAGGTACGACATCTTTGCCTACTCCACGAGCCCCAGTCCACTACCTCCATGAGCTACTTTGACTTCGACGACGACGACAAGATTCCATTCTTTGGGACTCATGACCCTGAAGAATACCTCCAGTGGGAGTGCAAGATGTATGACTACCTCAAGCTACATCAAGTCCCCTCCGAAGATCACGTGAAGTGCACCACAAGTACCTTCCACGAGTATGCATTGACATGGTGGCTTCACACACCTTCAAAGAACTTTGACATGAGTTGGCCCACGATGAAGAAAGCTATGTGGCGAGAATTTGTGTCCTCCAGCTATACGGAACATCTTCTTCGCCAATTGGAGAACACCATATGATACATCCATTTGGCATCATGTTTTCCTACTGTTATTTATAGTGTTTTTAATCATTATAACACTTTGTAGACCAGTTCTAATGCCCTTTCTATCTTAATATGCAAGATTTACATGAAGAGGGAGATTGCCGGCAGCTAGAATTCTGGACCTAAAAAAGTTACGTCAGAGATACCTATTCTGCACATCTCCAAATTAGATGAAATTTCATGAAGATTTACTTTGGAATAAATAAAAAATATTGGAGAAAAGACGTACCAGAGGGGCCACCCGGGTGCCCACTAGGCACTAGGGCGCGCCTACCACCTTGGCGCACCCTGGTGGGTAGGTGGGGCCCCTGGCCAGCCTCCGGTGCCCATCTTCTAGTATATAAGCCCATTTTCCCTAGAAAAATAAGGGGAGGACTGTCGGGATGGAGCGCCACCGTATCAAGGTGGAACTTGGGTAGGAGCACTTTTGCTCTCTGGCGGAGTGATTCCTCTGGGGATACTTCCCTCCAGAATGGGAAAATCGAAGCCATCGTCATCACCAACAATCCTCTCATCATAGGAGGATCGATCTTCAGCAACATCTTCACCAGCACCATCTCATGTGAAACACTAGTTCATCTCTTGTGTTCAATCTTTATATCAAAACCTTAGATTGGTACCGATGGGTGACTAGTAGTGTTGATTACATCTTGTAGTTGATGCTAGTTGGTTTATTTGGTGGAAGATTATATGCTCAGGTCTATTATGCTATTTAATACCCCTCTGATCTTGAGCATGAATATGATTTGTGAGTAGTTTCTTTTGCTCTCGAGGACATGGGAGAAGTATTGTCATAAGTAATCATGTGAATTTGGTATTCGTTCGATATTTTGATGATATGTATGATGTTATTCCCTTAGCGGTGTTATGTGAACATCGACTAAATGACACTTCCCAATCTTTGGGCCTAAGGGAATGCATTGTCGAGTAGTAATTAGATTATGGGTTGCTAGAGTGATAGAAGCTAAAACCCTTGTTTATGCGCTATTCTATAAGGGGTTGTTTTGGATCCATATGTTTAATGCTATGGTTATATTTTATCTTAATTCTTCTTTCGTAGTTGCAGATGCTTGTGAGAGGCGTTATTCATAAGTGGGAGGCTTGTTCAAGTAAGAACAACACCCAAGCACCAGCCCACCCACATATCAAATTATCAAAGTAGCGAATGCGAATCAAACAAACATGATGAAAGTGACTAGATGAAAGTCCCGTGTGTCCTCGAGAACGTTTTACTTATTATAAGAGACCATTCTGGCCTGTCATTTGCTAGGCTACCTTGCTGCACCTATTGTTACTTTTTCTACTTGTTACTTGTTACAAATTATCTTGCTATCAAACTATCTGTCACTGATAATTTCAGTGCTTGCCAAAAATACCTTATTGAAAACCGCTTGTCATTTCCTTCTTCTCCTTGTTGGGTTTGACACTCTTATTGAAAGGACTACGATTGATCCCCTATAATTGTGGGTCATCACCATACAAGGATCCAAGTCCATCGACGAGTACTTCTTGGAGATGAAGATAGCCTTGCGACGAGCCGATGTGGACGACCCTCTTTCGATGAAGATCTACTTCACGATGGGGTTGAACAACAACATCGCCAATCCTATCTTCCTCCACAACTATGAGTCCCTCGACGACCTCTACGTTGGTGCTCTCAAGGTGGAGCAAGAACTCAAGAAGGCCGAGTCTACTCGACCCTGAGCACACTTCGCAACGACCATGCTCCAAGACGGTGAGCATGAGGCTAGTACCACCGAGATGTCCAAGACCGACAAGCTCCAAGATGACGGTCCAAAGTTTGACTTCAACGCCATCCCTCTTTGTGGCATTGACGATGCCGAGTCTACCATGACTCTTTTTCAAGACGGTGCAACGATGACTACGACAACGGAGCAACTCAAGGATCAAGATTTGGAGGCGAGCGACACAGTGACGAGCAAGGATGATTCTTCCACCATAGGACACGAGAGAGATGATGTGCCATCTTCGACCTTCATCCATGGCGATGGTTATGAGACGGTTGAGCATGGGATTTTCCCTTCGATCAAGGAGGCGTATGGTGATGAGTTGAGACATGTACACCTATGTTGAGAGTGAGAGTGACTTCACCACTAGCCCCATATATGATGAGTTACCTGATACGTCTCCAACGTATCTATAATTTTTGATTGTTCCATGCTATTATATTATCTGTTTTGGATGTTTTATATGCATTAGTATGCTATTTTATATTATTTTTTGGACTAACATGTTAACCTAGAGCCTAGTGCCAGTTTCTATTTTTTCCTTGTTTTTGGGCCTCGCAAAAAAGGAATACTGAACGGTGTACAAACGGAATAAAACCTTCGCAATGATTTTTTGTTGGACCAGAAGACACCCAAGAGACTTGGAGTGCAAGTCATAAGAGCCAAGGCGGTGAAAAAGTAGGAGGGCGCGCCCAGGGGGTAGGGCGCGTCCCCTACCTTGTGGGACCCTCTGTGACCCCCTGACCTAGATCTTCCTCCTATATCTTCACATATATTCCCAAACCTCCAGAGGCATCCATGAAAACACTTTTCCACTGCCGCAACCTTCTGTTCCCATGAGATCCCATCTAGGGGCCTTTTACAGCATCCTCTCGGAGGGGGATTTGATCATGGAGGGCTTATACATCAACTCTATTGCCCTTCTGATGAAGCGTGAGTCGTTTACCACGGACCTACGGGTCCATAGCTAGTAGCTAGATGGCTTCTTCTCTCTCTCTCTCTTTGATTCTCAATACCATGTTCTCCTTGATGTTCTTGGAGATCTATCCGATGTAATCTTCTTTTGCGGTGTGTTTGTCGAGATCCGATGAATTGTGGCTTTATGATCTGTTTATCTATAAATATTATTTGAATCTTATCTGAATTCTTATATGCATGATTGATATCTTTGTTATTCTCTTCTAACTATCAGTTTAGTTTGGCCAACTAGATTGGTTTTTTATTGCAATGGGAGAAGTGCTTAGCTTTGGGTTCAGTCTTGCGGTGTCCTTTCCCAGTGACAGTAGGGGCAGCAAGGCACGTATTGTATTGTTGCCATCGAGGATAAAAATACGGGGTTTACATCATATATCTTGAGTTTATTCCTCTACATCATGTCATCTTACTTAAAGTGTTACTCTGTTCTTCATGAACTTAATACTCTAGTTGCAGGCAGGAGTTGGTCGATGTGTGGAGTAATAGTAGTAGATGTAGGCAGGAGTTGGTCTACTTGGCACAAACGTGATGCCTATATTTCATAATCATTGCCTTGGATATCATCATAACTTTGCGCTTTTCTATCAATTGCTCGACAGTAATTTGTTCACCCACCGTATTATTTGCCTTCATGAGAGAGGCCTCTAGTGAAACCTATGGCCCCCGGGACTATTTTCCATCATATTAGTTTCCGATCTACTATTTTCCATCATATTAGTTTCTGATCTAATATTTTGCATTCATTTACTTCTAGATCTATAAACCAAAAAACCCAAAAGTATTTTACCTTTTATTTATCTATCACTATCAGATCTCACTTTTGCAAGTGACCGTGAAGGGATTGACAACCCCTTTATCGCGTTGGGTGCAAGTTGTTTGATTGTTTGTGCAGGTATTGGTGGCTTGTGAGTTGTCTCCTACTGGATTGTTACTTTGGTTCTCTAACTGAGGGAAATACTTATCTCTACTTTGCTGCATCACCCTTTCCTCTTCAAGGGAAAAACCAATGCAAGCTCAAGAAGTAGCATTACCCCAATTCCCATGTGAGGAGAGCCACCACCACCACCACCACTTGACTGATTTGAGTGACTCCACCATACATGACATTGAGTGCACCTACCTTGAGGGAGTAAGTGAGCCGCCACCACATAGACAGGGTGAGGTAGTTGATAGGGCATGTGAGGCCATTTCGATTTCTAACAACTTAAGCTCTACCTCTATTGTGTCTTCACGTTTGGTGCTAGGTGCCATATATGATGACACACTAATTCTCGACGACTTCGTCCTTCCTTTGGACAAGATGATGACCATGGTGGACTATGATACAACCCCACATAGTTCCATCATGATGACGATGACCACAAGTTAGTCTTTACCACTTCACCTACACCACATGAGTGGAATACGAAAGGTAACATAGGTGAAGGTGATGCTCTTGTCCCACTAGTGGACATTCTTGATATTTATTGGTTGCATGATGTTGTTCAACCTATTATCATGCTTCATGCTAGTATGGTTTCCTCATGCGATGATTTACCCATTTGAGTTTGATGATTGCCATGTGGAGTATATTAGTTGTGATGCCATGTTGCATAGGATTTCTTGTGATAATTGTCTCGGACACATCATGTTTGACAATCCGCTTGACTTGTCATATGCTATGCATGAGATCACCCATATGTCATATTTACAATCTCATCATAGAGACTATGAATATACCATTAAAATAAACCCAATTTGCACATATGGCATAGATGACATACCCATGGTTATTGGCATTTGTTTTTCTTGTGATGATATTGATATGCTCCCTTTGCATCATTTATCTCATATGCCATGCCATGACCACCTAGATTTGGACATGCATTGTTTGCCATGTTGTCCCTTTTCTCCATATTATGCTTCCACTATTGCTCATGAGGAGACCTCCATAGTTTTCTCATACATGTTAGGAGATTTTGCTCCTGGGTTCCGCCGCCTCGGGGGCTCACCCCTTCTGCGCCCAGCCGCCACCTCAGGTCCAGGGCGGACCGCACGGAGGCCCCACACGCGCCCGCGCAGCTCCGAACGGATTCCAAGGCCTCCCCAATGCCAACCTGGCCATCAGCGTCGGGCTGCCAACAGTGCCGGCACCGCCTCCGACCAGCGAGGGGCATTCCCTGCAGCCCACGGTCCCGGCGGGCCGCCACGCTACCACCCCCAAGTTGGCACCTCGAGCAGGACTGCATGGCACGCGGGGCACTACAGCGAGGCATTCGGGGCGGCGGCCCCAGAACGTATGTGCCCCACATGGTGGATCAAGGGCGCACGTTGGAAGAAGACCATGGCTCGTTCCTCAGCCCAGGCTGGGGGGAAGAGATGCCGGAAGCTGAGCTCTTTCAGGAGCCCCAGGAGAGCCTCGTCGACCGCGTTGGAGGCAGTGACTATCGGGTACCGCTAGTTCCTCAGGATTAAACTTACGCTAACCATGGGTCACAGGAGGTACAGGTCGCCGCGGTAGATGGCTGCCCCAATCCAGCAGTTTCCTACCCCTCAAGAGGAGGGCACCGGGGGCTGGAGGAGAGGGTCGAGAATCGGCCTCACCCCCGCGGCGCTCGGAGCAAGGCGTCCTCAGGAGGTAGGCCCTCTGTCGGGGAGGTGCCTCAGGGCCTGCCCCCGGCAGAGGACCCGTGGTCGTCGGGGGAACCGCTGGCGACCTCTCTATCCCATCAGCGGCGTCCTCGGTCTCCGGCCATCGTCGATGGCAATAGAGTGTGGCGCAAGGCGGGGTCCTCGTCTGGCGATATGAAGCAAGGCCGGTACCTGTGAAGAAGGCCCAGTGCCTGTGAAGCTCGCCGCCCCGTGACACTCTCACGTAATAATGAGTGGGGCTGTACACGCCCCGGAGTCTCCGGAGAGCCGCCCTCGGGCCTCGGGGGCTCCCGCCCACGCCCAGTGGCAGCACTTAGCTCCGCGCTGGTGAGACGACGTCGAAGACTAGACTAGGTGCCAGACGCGGCCTTTCTGCTTTTTGCCTTTCCCTTGGTTGTCGGATTTTGTCTGTTTGAATTTAAGTTGGATTTGAGCTTGAGACTTGCGTGTGTTTGGGGAAGGGGTGTTTAGTCTCGTTCGAGCATTCTCTCATGTTCTGGCTACCGCTTTGCATCCATCCAGCTTCAGCCACCTCCCTTTGCGAGCCCCTCGCGAGTCAGGCCAGGCCAAGCATGCATGTAGCCCGGACTGCTGTCGCCGCACCTTCTCAGGAGGTTCTCATTACAGGTTCGGTGGGTTCATTCAGGAGGCACCCGGGACACTACGGCCCCCCGCAGGCTCGCTCAGGGCCCACGTGGGTCAAAGGTAAACAAGTCAACTGACTCATCACGAGACCAATCGCTCGGCGTAGGCATGTAGGCGACATCATGTCTACAAATACACTAACTGCAAGTTTTTACACGAGGGGCTCCCCCTCACAAAATGCTCTTAAAACCTTCAGGGCCAAGCCCAAACTCTCTCTAAGCAGGGTAAAAAGCAGGAATAACGCGCGATCAATAGGATAAATCCCCGAATGCATCCTCAGGGGAACCTCCAGAGTCATCACTCGTGTCGCTGGCCTCGCCATCGCCCTCTACGTTGCCGTCATCAGCATCTGGGCCATTCACCACGCCGTTGTCATCGGTGGTGAAGGCCCTAACAAGGGCGTCCATGTTGTCTTCCACCCAATGCACCAGGTCGCCCTGCATGGCCCCGGGTACCGGTGCGATGGCGGTGTTGAAGTCAAAGTGGGGGTCCATGTTCTGAAGATGACTGAAGACGCGAGAAAAGCCACGTCCAAGCACGGCACAGCTCCTCTCCACCACCAATCCGTCGGCCCTGCCCGACCGAGTCTCCAGCTGCTTTACTATCGGGGGTTGGATACGACATATGCCAAAGGATGGCTTATCATGGTGGGAGCGAGTAGAACGTCGCCGGTGCCTAGAAGCGGGATGAGGCGAAGACATGCACGCCGGCGGAACTTACCCAGCTTCAGGGCTCTCCTAGGAGATAACACCCCTACTGCTGCTCTGCGGGGTCTCCGGATGATCACTAAGGCAAAGTGACTACAATGGTGCTCCTGGAGCTGTTTCGGGAGGCAGGAGAGGGCAAGGCTAGCTCTCTCCTCCCTGTGCTATCTAGTCTATCTCTATCTAGGTCCGAACCCTTTGCATGGGTGCCCCGGGGGGTTTATATAGGCCTACCCCCGGGGGTACAATAGTAATCCGGCTGGGCGCGGGTCCCAGCCGTCTGTCTCTCAGGCCGCCGTCCTCCCCGCCGGCTTCTGGGGCCCGCCGACTGGCGGGTCCCGCGGACAGGCTTGATACTGTAGCAGCACTCCTGATGACGCAGGCTCAGTCATTGGGTCGTGGCAACAGTGCCGCTGTCTATTGGGCGATCACTGTCGCCATTCCCCATCCTATCTGGTTAATGGCTCGTGGGGCCCTGGGGAGGAGTTGGACGACTCCAGGGAGGCCGACTCCTACAGGTCCGTCTTTGGGGCGCTTAGGCCGCCTTCGGCCCACCCACTGACGGGCGGCCCCGCCGCCTTCGGTCGTACAGGTCGGCGTCGTGGGCACAGTGTGCTGCGCACTATGGCTGACGTCAGGGTAGGCATGGCAACAGTGCCGCGCCTCGCCGAAGATCTTCCAGCGATACGGCTCACTGTAGCCATGTCGGCCCTTCGTAAGTAGGGGGACGGCCACGCCGTGACCGTACCCCGCATCGTACTTCGAGATGAGGGAGGAGTCATGGGCCGACTCTCCATAGTCGGCCTCTCTAGAGGTCGCCAGCTTGGAGTCGGCTTATCTCGGAGTCGCCGTCTGGGACTCGGCTTGTCTTGGAGTCGCTCCTAGGACTCGGCCTGAGGGGCGTGGCCTGCCCCGATGTCTTGAAAGGTCCTGGGGCTCGGGTTAGCCTACCCGTGGCCCATTACTCCGAAAGTAGTCCCCGAAGCTGGTGAAGCCCTTCGGACGTTGTATTGTGGGGCTTCAATAGTTTCAACCTTCCAGGAACGGACTCTGGAACTCGGCTGCCGTTTTCCCTTGGGCCGACTGTCGAGAGTCGGATGTTTAGCGAAGAGCCGTAGCTCGAAAGTCACGGCGGGAAACCAGGGGGCGTGCCTGATACACTTCCCCGCAGCCATCAGGGTGGTCCTACCGCGTGGCGCCACATGGAGAGGACAGTCTGCCTGCCCACGCGCGCGACGGGACACGCCGTCAGGCGGGGCCCGCCACTATCGTGCCTCGGCATTCGAACGGATCCGTTGCGGCCGTGGACGGTTGGTTTTCCCACACTGTTACTGCGTGCAGTAACTTTGTGGGGTAAATCGCGTGGGGCATCGTGCGCAGTTAATCCCACGCTCGCCCCCTCGGCTTCTCAGCCCACAGGGTTATAAGTAGGCGGGGGGTTGCGGAGCGGCACAGCACGCGCGCCCTTCTTCCCCGCTCCCCCGCCTCATCTTGCCTTCTCTCCCTCCATCCTCCGCCGTTGAGCAAGAGCACTCCACACCACGGCGATGAGCTCTTCCTCCGCCGCGGCCCCCGCCGTGCACTCCGGCGTGTGGGACAACTCGGATGTAGAAGAGGAACACATCAAGTTCCTCCGGCGAACACGCTGTCTCCCCAGCGCGGACCTCGTGCGCGCCCGCGCCGCGCCGGAGAGGGAGATCCGGCCGGCGCCGGAGGAGGGCGAGCGGGTCATCTTCCGCTCGCACCTCATGCGCGGCTTGGGGCTGCCAGCGAGCGGCTTCTTCAGCTCGTTCTTGGAATTCCACAGCCTTCAACCGCATCACCTCACTCCGAATACGGTGGTGTTGCTCTCCGCCTTCGCCACTCTGTGCGAAGGTTTCCTCGGCATTCTCCCCACCATCGAGCTGTGGGGAGAATTATTCTCTTCTAAGCTCGGCACGCACGTCGCCAGCGTGCCGGCTCAGTGCGGCGCCTACATCGCGGTGCGGCGCTCGACGGCTGACAACCCCTTTCCTCCCATCACGCTGATCAAGTCGGTGAAGATGTGGCAGCGCTCATACTTCTACGTGAAGAACCTCGCCTCCGACGGTGACTGGGTCAACCTGCCGCCTTACAACACCGCCCCCCTAACTGGGAGGCTCCCTAGCTAGTCTCACCAAGTCAAGACGCTGACTCCGGCCGGAGCCGCCGCCGTAGCGCGACTCCGAGTCTTGACGTAGTCGGAGGGTCTCGTCGGGGCAGACTTGCTGGCCGCCATCGTGGCGCGCCGAGTTCTCCCGCTCCAAGGGCGGCCTCACCTGATCTGTCAGATGAGCGGCCTCCGAGACCCAAGTCGGATGAGCACCAAGGAGATGCCCCGCAAGGAGGTGGCAAACTTGGTGAACCACATTGCGCACTGCGAGTTCAAGGAGGACTGGCAGTTTGGCAAGGAACCGTACTCGCGCGAGAACCCCCCACCAGTGGTAAGTCGCGTCCCCCTATTGTTTTGTCTTCTTTGCGGCCGACTCCGGCTTCTGACTCTTGTCGGTTTCTTCTGAGCTAGAATCCTCTTGTGCAGCTAGCCGCTGGCGCCACGAGACAGCCCCGCGAGTATGTTCCCAATCGTGCGGAGAGCGACGTCGACGACCCCGACTTGGGGGCGGTGGCGATGGAAGCCGACGCCGAAGGCAGGGGAGAAGGGGCAGAAGGCGACTTCAGGCCCTCGGCCACCTTCGCCGACTGGCCCAATGACGACGCTGAAGGGGAGGTCGCCCCGCACCACCAGCCGAAGGTCGGCTCCTCCGACAGCCAAGGCGGTTTGAAGAGTCGTCACGCCGGGCCGAGTGCGCTTGGTGGCAAGTTGAAGAAGATAAAAGGAGCGGCCGCCGCGACCAGACGGTAGGGGGCGGCCGCGAAGGCCAACCGCTTCCGAAGGGAAGTGAGAAGACCGCCGCTAGTCTCTGCATAAGTCTTTATGCTTTTTTATTTTCCTTCGTTGAATCTTGTCCGAGTCTTCTTTTATACTCCCTCCATTCTTCTTCAGGGCCCCTCTTTCCCTTGAGAGAGTCGCCGTCCCCTCCGTCATGGGGTCGGCAGAGACGTCTGCCAATACTCGGCGGGCCGACCCCGCCGCCGACATCCGGGAGGCGACGGAGCGAAATGTGTGGGAGAAGCGTGAGGAGGAGGAGTCCGAATGTCTGGAGAAGGCGGAGGACGATAGGGCGGCCGCCTCCGCCCAGAAAAAGCTGGAGGATGCCGAAGCCGCCCTTGCAGCGAGACGGCGTGCCGAGGAGGCCGCGCGTCGCCGATCGGCGATGCTCGTCCCCCCACTGTCGTCTGCACCGCCGCCTCCGGAGTTCACGGGGCAGATCGGAGAGGCCGGCACCGAGAACCCCGTCGTGGAGAAGGAGAGCAGCGAGGATTCTATGTCGGACACTCTCGTGCCGCCATCGCCGCCTCCACCGCCGTCTGGGAGACTGCACGGCAAACAACCGGTGGGTCCGTCGGAGCCGCCGGTCATGGACGAGGCCGAGGCGCGGCTGCTTCTCAATGTCACCTCGCCGGTGCGCCGCCGACTTGAGAGGGCGACCTCGGCGCCGCGACCTCGGGAGGTCGGCGCTGCCAGCTCGGCAACCCTAGACACCGAGGCCACAAGCGCCACGCCCACTGGGTGGTTCCGCGGAGGCGGCACCGGGCCGCTAAATCAATTGCTTCTGGAAGTCCAGGCGAAGCTGCGGGCCGAAGGCGACGCCCTTCAAGCCTGCACCAGAGCGCATCTGGCCGCACGAACGGCCGTCCGAGTAAGTTTCTTTTCCTTTTTGATTCTTGTTTTTCTCTGTGGGGGCGCGCCAGCGCACCCGCTGGGTGTAGTCCCCGAGTTCCGGGCCGGCTACTGAGCAGGCGGTTCGGAACTCCCTTTGGCGAGTTCCAAATACTAACTTTGTCTTCAATGACTTATTGCAGGAGTATCACAACCTCCGCGCCACTGCCTTCAACCGCAATGTTGAGGAGTTGAGCAAGCGGGCTGCCGACTTGTGGGAAAGCCGAAGTAAGTTCTTCTTCTTCGCGGGGGCGCGCTGGCGCACCCGCGGGCTGTAGTCCCCGAGATTCGGGCCGACTGCTGAGCAGTCGGGCCAGATCTTCTCGGCGATCTTCTTTGCTGACGACTTGTTTGTCTCTTCTTTCGTTCTTCAGGAGCCAACGCCGCTCTTCAGGAGCAGCTGGGCGAGGCCAATACCTCCCGTAGTGCTAAGGAGGAGGAGTGTGGCAAGCTTGCCGCCGAGCGCGACCTTCTAGCGGCGCAGCTGGCCGAGCAGAAGGAGCTGCTCAAGAAGGCGCAGGACGAGGCCGAGAAGAAGGAGGCCGCTCTCCTGGCCGAGTTCGAGAGCGAGCGCTCCTCCTGGACTGACAGGGAGGCGATGCTGACCTCCGTCTTCCACGAGATCGAGGATATCATTGATGGTAAGTTTTTTTCGTTTCTTCGGGCTTCCGACTATGTGTCAGGCCGACTTCTGATTTTTCGACTTGCTTCTTTTTTGTCTTGGCAGACTTCTTCCCTGGTCACTTGCAGGCAGTCCCTCTGGCCATCGAGGCTGATCGTGAGGTGCGAAGGGCAAACGGTGCGGAGATCGCCGCTAATGCCCCCCGGAACCATCGATGAGCAGCTTCTGAGCATTGAAGCCCGTCTTCGTCCGGCTCACCGGCTGATGCGCCGGCTTCAGCGTGCCGGCGCCCAGGCGGTTGCCGCCCTGTGGCCAGGCACGCCGGCTCTGCGCACCGCCAGCCGAACTGTCGACTGGCTGGAGGTCGCTGCCGGCCGTCTTGAGGCCTGGAAGGGCTCCTTGGCCCAGGCCGGAGCACGCCGGGCCTTGGAGTTCGTCAAGGCGTGGTATCCAGGGCTGGACCTGGACCGTCTGGACGCGTTCCGGTCAGAAGCCCAGGCCGAGCTGGAGGCCGTGGAGGGCGCCCTTATCGAGCGTGCGGTGGCCATCGCTGAGTACATGGACACCAGTGTCTTCGTCCCCGAGCGGGCTGAAGGTGGCGAGGAACTGCTGCCAGAGTGGTTCGGGATGAACCCAGAGTATGGCTAGGACTCGACGGAGGTGATCGACTCCAGCACCGAGGAGGAGGACGAGGCGGAGGACGAAGGCGAGGCGGAGGTGCCAGAAGACGGAGCAGGCGGCCAGCCTCAGCTCGACCGCGCCTCCAGCAACAAGCCGCGTCGAGAGAGGGCGACTGCCGCCAGAGGCGATCAAACCAAGACCGCCCAGCCGACTGCCCCGGCGCTTGACACCACCTTCTCCTCCGATCCTCCGATCCTAGATGCCGCCTCCTTGGCTGCCTTTTTCGCCTCTATTTGTCTGACTTAGTAATCTTTTGAAAACATTGTTAGATTCGAACAATTCCACCCGCGGGGTGTATCTTGAACTTCTATTCGAAGATTCGGCCAAGGGCCTATGTAAATATTTATCCGATTTCCGTCTTTCCTTGCTTACTACTCTTTAGGCTTTTCCCTTTGCCGTCTTCCTTTAGTCGCTGCCTTGCCAGTCGGACAGCCGCTCTGCAGACTGTCGCTGGGTCAAGTGCTTGACTACTTCGGGAAGGCAAGTACTTGGCCGTTTAGAGTTTCTTTAGCAAGTCGGATAGAAAGCGACAGGCCGACTACCCAAGAGTCGGCCATCCATGATAGAGGCTAATAAAGACGGCGAGCCGGCTTCTCATGAGTCGGCTTTCTGTTTCAGAAATGCAGGAGGCCGTCTTACACTATGTTCGTGCTTTAGGTCCTTCGCCATTTTTCGTGTGGGCGCCCGTTCTTCCTCACTCCTGCCCGCTCACAGTCGCTCTGCGAGCTGCGGCTTTGCCAGGAGGTGGATTGGGCACTATGCACTATTTGTCTGACTGCGGGAAGCTCCTCATAGCGCAAGGCGGCGAGTCCCGGGCCGACTAGTCTGGCCCGGTGCCAAGCGGCTCGTAATGAAAGTAATGTACTTGAAGGCATAATTCTTATCATACAGATAACAAAAAGGGCAGTCCCCGAGCTCGTCTCGGGGGGCCCAAAGTCTTAGTTTTAATACAAAGGGGTAGTGTGATACATACTGCATCAACTGTAAAATCTTAAAAGAAGATTTGCATTCCACGGGCGCTCTGTCTCTTTGCCGGAGTCGTCCCTCTTGCACGCTCGGGGCTTCTGAGCGTCGATCAGATAGTAGGCGTCGTTCCCTAGCACCTTGCTGATGATAAAGGGGCCTTTCCAAGGTGCCAACAGCTTGTGCTGGCCGGCTGTTCGCTGGATCAGCCGGAGCACAAGGTCGCCTTCTTGGAAAGATCTTGGCCTGACCTTCCTGTTGTAGTATCGACGCAGACTCTGCTGGTAGATGCTAGACCGGCTGAGTGCCAACAGCCGGCCCTCTTCCAGCAGATCGACGCCGTCTTGACGTGCTTCTTCTGCTTCTTCCTTGGTGTACATGGTGACTCGCGAGGAGTCGAACTCTATGTCCGTTGGGATGACGGCTTCGGCACCATAGACGAGGAAGAAGGTTGTGAAGCCGGTTGACTTGTTTGGAGTCGTGCGCAGACTCCAGAGGACGGCTGGCAGATCCTTAAGCCAACAGCCGGCAGATCGCTCCAGCGGTACGATGAGTCGTGGCTTGATGCCGGATAAGATGAGGCCGTTCGCTCGCTCCACCTGGTCGTTTGACTGTGGATGGGCAACGGACGCTAAGTCCAGTCGGATGCCCTGTGTCGCGCAGAAACGGGCCAAGGCGCCTTTGGCAAAATTCATGCCATTGTCGGTGATGATGCTGTGTGGGATGCCATACCGAGTTGTGATGTCAGCGATGAAGGTCACTGCAGTCGGACCATTCAACTTCTTGATGGGTTTCACCTCCACCCACTTGGTGAACTTGTCCACTGCGACAAGTAGGTGAGTCAAGCCACCTCGTGCCGTCTTGAATGGTCCCACCATGTCCAGGCCCCAGACTGCAAAGGCCAGGAGATGGGGGTAGTCTTGAGTGCGGAAGCTGGCTGAAGTGGCTTGGAACGGAAAATCTGGCACCCCTTGCACTTTTGGACTAACTCTTTGGCCTCTTCCAGGGCGGTTGGCCAGAAGAAACCGTGCCGGAAGGCTTTGGCGACGAGTGCCCTGGAGGCCGCATGGTGACCACACTCGCCTTCATGGACGTCTATGAGGATTGCTTGGCCTTGTTCTGCCTCGACGCAGCGTTGGAAGACGCCGGTAATGCTGCGCCTGACCAGCTCTTTGTTGACTATGGTGTAGGCTGCTGCTCGGCGTGGCACTTGTCGAGCCAAGATTTCATCAGTTGGCAGCTCTCTGTTTACTAAGAACCTGAGGATGGGCTGGGCCCATGAAGGTGCTGCTATTTCTTCAACTGCCACTAGTGCGACTTGGACAAGGGCGGCCGGGCTGGGAGGCGGCGGGTTGGAGTCCGCAGCCGCCTGCTGATTTGACAAAGTCCCAGGGCCAACTGGAGCAGTCCCCGGGCCGAGCTCTGGAGTCTTCGATCTTGCCACTGCAGTCCCCGGGCCGGGTTCTGAAGTCCCCGGGACGGCTTCGACTGTGTCTTTCTTGTAGTCGGATCCGTCCTCAGGCGGAGCCGGCACAAAGATTGAATCTGATTCTGGTGACGGCTTGATAGAAGGCTTGAGGAGGCGCCGGAGGGCGACACCAGATGGTATTGCCTGGCGGGTGGAGCCGATTCGTGCCAAGGCGTCTGCTTGGTCGTTGTCGTTCCTTGGCACGTGGAGGAACTCGCACCCCTCAAAGTATCCACTGAGTTGCTGGACGAGGAAACGGTAGCTCGCCATATTTGCGTCCTTGGCGTCCCAATCGCCAGATGATTGCTGGACCACCAAATCAGAGTCGCCATAACACAGGATCCGGCGAATGCCGAGTTCTTTGGCAAGCCGGAGCCCGTGGATGAGCGCCTCGTATTCGGCCACGTTGTTGGAGGCGGCGAAGTGGATCTGCAGCGCATATCTGAGCTTGTCGCCTTTGGGGGAAGTGAGGACGACGCCGGCTCCCAAGCCGGTGCGCATCTTGGAGCTGTCGAAGTGCATCCACCAATGGGTAGAGTCGGGCGCTGGCGGCAGATACTGGGTCTCGGCCCAGTCGACGAGGAAGTCGGCCAGTGCTTGTGACTTGATGGCGGTGCGGGGCTCATAGTGGATGGTGTAGGGGGCCAGGTCGATGGCCCATTTGGCCACTCGGCCCAAAGCATCTCGGCTTCCGATGATCTCGGCCAGTGGAGCTGTGCAGACCACAGTGATTGGATGCTCCTGGAAGTAAGGCTTCAATTTCTTGGCGGCAAAATGCACACCGTAGCACATCTTCTGGTAATGGGGGTAGTTCTGCTTGGAGGCCGACAGTACCTCGCTCAAGTAATATACCGGTCTCCGGATAGGTAGCGCCTTGCCTTCCTCCTTGCGCTCGACTACAATGACTGTGCTGACTACTCGGCTGGTGGCGGCAATGTATAGGAACATGGGCTCTTTGGGAGTCGGAGCCGCCAGCACAAGGGGAGTAGTCAACATGTTCTTTAGCTGGAGAAAGGCCTCGTCCGCGTTGGGAGTCCACTCAAAGAAGGTCGTCTTCTTCATGAGCCGATACAAGGGGAGAGCCTTCTCGCCCAGCCGACTGATGAATCGGCTGATGGATGCCAAACAGCCAGTGAACTTTTGCACATCTAATAGTTGTCTTGGTGCTTCCATCCTATCGATGGCCTTGATCTTCACAGGATTGCACTATATGCCGCATTCAGAGACCAGAAACCGAGGAGCTGGCCGGCTGGTACTCCAAAAACGCACTTCTCTGGGTTGAGCTTGATCTGGAATCAGCGCAGATTCTCAAAGGTTTCCTTGAGGTCCTCCAGCAAGGTTCCACGCTTCTCCGTCTTTACCACTACATCATCCACATAGACGTGGGCATTTCTGCCGAGTTGCTTCAGGAGGCACTTTTGCATGCAACGCTGAAAGGTGGCGCCGGCGTTTCTTAAGCCGAACGTCATGGTCAGGTAGTAGAAGGCTCCAAACAGCGTGATGAAGGCGGTCTTCAGTCTGTCATCCGGGTTCATCTTGATCTGGTGATATCCTGAATATGCATCTAGGAAACTCAACAGCTCGCATCCGGCTGTGGAGTCTATCACCTGATCGATTCTCGGCAGAGCAAATGGGTCCTTGGGGCAAGCTTTGTTGAGGCTCGTGTAATCAATGCACATCTGCCACTGCTTGTTCTTCTTCAGCACCAGTACTGGGTTTGCCAGCCACTCTGGAAAAAACACTTCCATGATGAAGCCGGCTGCCAGGAGCCGGGCTATTTCTTCTCCAACAACTCTTGTTTTTTCTTCTGACAGGCGGCACAAGGGCTGCCTGAAGGGCTTCATATCAGATCGGACGTGTAATTTGTGCTCGGCGAATTCCGTCGGGACACCAGGCATATCCTTGGGGGACCATGCGAAGATGTCGCGATTCTCACGGAGGAAATCGACGAGCTCGCCTTCCTATTTGCTGTCAAGGCCTGTGCCCATGACAGCCTACCTCTCCGGGTGCTCCGGGTCCAACAGTATCTTCTTTGTTTCTTTGGCTGGCTTGAATGATCCTTCTGCTTCCGACTCCTTGGGGTCGGGCGATAACTTGGGCTGCTTGCCGGCTATCGCCACGACCCGATCAAGAAGTCGTTTCTCAGCCGCGATCACCAAGGACTTGGCCAGCCGACTGCTTTCGGCCGCGCAAGAAGACGACTTCCTGTAGTTGCCGGACACGGTTAGGATTCCCTTGGAACCTGACATCTTCATCTTGAGGTAGGCGTAGTGGGGGACCGCCATGAACTTGGCCAAGGTGGGTCGGCCAAGCAATGCATGATATGGGCTTTCAAGGTCCACCACCTCAAACCAAATTGGCTCTCGGCGGAAATGATCCTTGTCTCCGAAGAGGACATCTATCAGGATCTTGCCGATTGGCGAGCAGGAAAGGCCAGGGACGATTCCGTGGAACACAGTCCGGCTGCTCTGAAGCTATCTTCGCTTGATTCCTAATTTCTCCATTGTATCCTTGTATAGGATGTTGATACTGCTGCCTCCGTCTATCAGTACTCGCGAGAAGCGAGCGGCCCGCCTATCTGTGGCGTGTGTGGCGCCTAAGACCAAGGCGTAAGAGCCTGGACTCGGCATCACCTCTGGGTGATCAGCTTTGCTCCAACTGATAGGCTTTTCGGACTAATGCATGAACTCTGGAGTACTTGATGCAAACGCATTTACTTCTTGCTGCTGTTAGCGCCTACTGCGTCGGTCATCCGCTACGCTGGTGAACACCACATAGGCTCCGTGCTCATCCGGGAACTCGTCTTGTATCGCGCCGACTGGCCTGACAGCTGGCTGCTGGGGTGGCAGTGGAGGAGGCGGCCCAGCAGGAGGGGGAGGGGGCAGGCCATCCCCCTTGGCGATTCTGGTCAGCCAGTGGCATTTCCTGGTGGTGTGGTTGGACGTCTTCACGCTGCTGTGGAACTTGCAGGGACCATCTAGAGTCTGCTCGTAGGAGAAAGCCGGCAGCCAGTTGGACTTGCCGCCCTTCTGTCGCTTCGCCGGAGGCGGTCCCTCCAACTGCTGGTCCTCTGCTGTTGCCACTTGCCGACTGCTGGAAGTCGGCTGTGGGGCTTTGCGCTTCTGGTCATTCTGCTGTTGCCGCAGACTGGATTCTCCAGCCGGAGTTCTTGGAGCCTGAGTGGCGACTTTGCAAGTTGTGCTGACCCGAATCTCCGCCTTCATGGAGGAGTCGGCCGTGGTGTACTTGTCCACTGTGATAAGCAGCTCATCGAGGGTCTCCGGCTCGTCGCAGAGGAGCTTGTGCTTGAAGAGGGTGCCTTCTCTGCACCCGGCAGTAAAGTACTCGATGGCCTGCACCTCGTGCACGCCCTCGCAGGAGTTCCGGAGTTCGCCCCAGCGCGTGAGGTAGTCGCGAGTAGACTCGTCAGGGCCTTGTACGCACAAGGAGAGTTGGCGTGGCTTGGGAGGTCGCGTGTACGTGCTCGTGAAGTTGCGGACGAAAGCCTTGGTGAAGTCGACCCAGCTGTTGATGCTGCGAGGCTTCAGACTGTTCAACCACGTCCGGGCCGAGCCCTGGAGCATGAGCGGGACGTATCTTATGGCAACACGCTTGTTGCCATTCGCAATGTTGACGGCTGTGGAGTAGTCGATCAGCCAATCTTCCGGCTTCACGGTGCCGGTATATTTGGGCGTGTCTCGGGGGAGCATGAACCCTTTGGGGAAGGGCTCATCTCGGATGTGGGGTCCAAAGCAGGGGGGACCCAACTCGTCTTCTTCTTCCAGCGCCAGGGATCAGTGGAGTCGGTCGATCCGGTGGCGGGCGTCATTCTCTCTGACTCCTTCTCGGCGGCCAAGGCGGTCGCCGAGGGTCGGATGTTCCACGGGCGGCGGGGAGACTCGCCTTTCTCCGCGAGGAGGGGGAGGCAGGTAGTCGTCCCACCGTTCCACCACTTTGGGGCGGCCGTCTTGGTCGCGCTCGATGGTGATGTGAGTCCGACTGTGGCTGACAGCCGGCTCCTTGTCCTTCTTCCCACGGGCCCCGCCGGTCGGCGTCCGAGACGTCGCACCTTGGTCTCGGCGAGGCGGTGGGTCGTCGTTTTGGTGCTGCGCCGCCTCGGTGAGGCAGCCGGCATCATTCTACGCGGCAGCCACATCGAGGAGCTACTGAACTCGCTCCGTCATTATGTGGCGCTCTTCGCCTTCGAAGTTATCGAGCTCGTCTGCCGCCGCCTAGGTGGCACGGATATTCTCTGCGGGCGTGGCATACATAGGGCGATCAGCCCCGAAGAGGTTGGCGATTGCCGCGCCGCGCTGTCGGACCGCGCCTATGCGGCTAGGCCCGGTTGGAGCCGGCGAGCCGCCTACGGCGTGATGCATCTCGCGTTGGTAAGCTTCTGACAAGCGCCTCATGCTTGCCAGCTTCTTCGCTCCCTCAACAAGCTGAAGGCGGAGCGCCTCCAGCGTCTCGGCGTCGGCGTCTTCCGGAATCGGCGTTGCAAGGCCTCGCAGGGCCGCGTCAAGCGGGTCGTGCGCTCCTTCGCCGGAGCGCTCGCCGTGGTCGAGGACGAGGACCTCAGTGACGGTGCTTCCGCCGCTCCCCGCGTAAGGGAGCGGCTCGTCGTAGACCACCACGTTGGTGGGGAACGCGGCGAGCGATGCGGTGTCGGAGTCGACCCGCATCGGGTCGGTGGATCCTATGGACTCCAGGTCCGCGGCAGGCTCACGGGCGACGTGGAGTTGGTCGAGGAGGCCCGCGAGGAGGCTCTCGGGACCACTCGTGCCTGCGTCGGACGCAGGCTCATCAGAGAGGCGAACCTCGCTGATAAGATCGGCGAGGCAGCTGGCCGCATAGGCGATCTCAGCGCCGTGCAGCGCGTTGGCACAGACGCCATCCGGCGTGCCGGGCTGGCTGTGCTCGCCGGGATAGAACAGGGTTCCCATCCAGAGCAGATCTCCGGACGACGGTGCACCTCGCCCCATGGTGGGCGCCAAATGTTGGGGATTGGATACGATATATGGCAAAGGATGGCTTATCATGGTGGGAGCAAGTAGAACGTCGCCGGTGCCTGGAAGCGGGATGAGGCGAAGACATGCACGCCGGCGGAACTTACCCAGCTTCAGGGCTCTCCTAGGAGATAACACCCCTACTGCTGCTCTGCGGGGTCTCCGCCTGATCAGTAAGGCAAAGTGACTACAATGGTGCTCCTGGAGCTGTTTTGGGAGGCAGGAGAGGGCAAGGCTAGCTCTCTCCTCCCTGTGCTATCTGGTCTATCTCTATCTAGGTCTGAACCCTTTGCATGGGTGCCCCGAGGGGTTTATATAGGCCTACCCCCCGGGGGTACAATAGTAATCCGGTTGGGCGCGGGTCCCAGCCATCTGTCTCTCAGGCCGCCATCCTCCCCGCCAGCTTCTGGGGCCCGCCGACTGGCGGGTCCCGCGGACAGGCTTGATACTGTAGCGGCACTCCTGATGATGCAGGATCGGTCATTGGGTCGTGGCAACAGTGCCACCGTCTATTGGGCGATTACTATCGCCATTCCCCATCCTATCTGGTTAATGGCTCGTGGGGCCCTGGGGAGGAGTCGGCCGACTCCAGGGAGGCCGACTCCCACAGGTCCGTCTTTGGGGCGCTCAGGCCGCCTTCGGCCCACCCACTGACAGGCGGCCCCGCCGCCTTCGGGTCGTATATGCCGGCGTCATGGGCACAGTGTGCTGCGCACTGTGGCTGAGGTCAGGGCAGGCATGGAAACAGTGTCGCGCCTCGCCGGAGATCTTCCAGCGATACGGCTCACTGTAGCTATGCCGGCCCTTCATAAGCAGGGGGGAACAGCCATGCCGTGACCGTACCCCGTAGGGGGGAACAGCCACGCCGTGACCATAGTCGGCCTCTCTGGAGGTCGCCAGCTTGGAGTCGGCTTATCTCGGAGTCGCCGTCTGGGACTCGGCATGTCTTGGAGTCGCTCTTGGGACTCGGCCTAAGGGGCGCAGCCTGCCCCGATGTCTTGAAAGGTCCTGGGGCTCGGGTTGGCCTACCCGTGGCCCATTACTCCGACAGTCACCACATCAGTGAAGAACTGAAGGTTACCAGCATAGTTAACCTCATGAGGATCCCCAACGGCTGCCTCGCAGATGTTGCCCAAGGCCGCGTCAGCTCTTTCCCGGAGCACGCGGAGCATAGGGTCATGCATGTGCTCCAAGGTCTGCCACTGACGTATCTCGTCCTTGTTCCGCCGCGCGACGGCCTCCGCCTCGTCAACCCTCTAATGGAGAAGGAGCACCTCGGCGCGGGAGGAAGCCAGCTCCACCTATGATGCGCCAAGGGCGGCCCCGGAAGCATCCGCACGCCGCGTCACTTCATCCAGCCTGGCCCTAAGGACGGCGGTCCTGGCCTCTGCTTCGACCTTGATCAGCTCCAGCCTTTCCCCGTACTCACGCTCAAGGTTCGAGCGGGCCTCCGCCACCCGGCGGTCCACCTCTTCTAGGGCTCAGGCTTCCCACGCGGCGACATCATCCTCCGCCTGTGCCACCAGGCGCTCTCTCGTCTCCAACTGATCGAGGTCAAGGGTGCACTCAGCAGCCTCCAGCGTCAGCGCATCCTCACGTCTCTAGAGCTCCGCCCATTCAACCGTTGCCCCCTTCATCGACACAAGGGCCGCCTCACGCAACTCCACTTGCTGCTCCAGGGAGTTTCTCCAGGCCTGGAGCTCCCACGCCCGCTCCTCTGTAGCCTTGCGTCGTCGGTCTGCCTCCCGGGCCTCCTCGATAGCTTGGGAGCAGGCCTCCCGCGATGTCGCCAGCAACGCCTCGGCCTTCACATTGTCAAGATCACGTTGATGGCACGCAAGGGCAATGGCGACCTTCAGCTTGCGTCTCTCCTCAGCAAGGCGCAGGCCCTCGGCCTCAAGGCGCGTGTCCTCACCGGCGAGCTCTGCACCGAGCTGGCTCACTGCATCAGCTGCCCTCTGGAGAAACTCTTGGCGAAGGGCGCGGCGCTCCCGAGCATGCCCGAGCACGTCTTCCGCGTCATCCTCCGCCCCTGGCGCATGCAGAGGGCCGCGGACCGGCATGCCCCCTCTAAGAAGGGGGCTGGGGGCTGGCACCCTCGCGAAGGCCGGGCACGCCCCAACAAAAGCTTGGCCAAGAGCTGGTTCGTCCCCCAAGGAAGAATACAAAATCGACCTCAGCCAGTCGTCGTTCACGACCAATGGGGGAGCTCGGGGCAGGCTGGTTGTGCCCCAAGAGAGCTTGCGAAGAAGAGGCGCAAGGCGTGCAGAATCAGAGTGCTCCGCTGGACGGCTCACCTCTCTGACCGGCCTCACGGCAAGGGCGGTACTCGAGCTCGGGATGCTTGGAGTCGGTGCAGAGGGCGAAGCCTGGGGGGATGGCTCCTCGGCCGTCTCCATGAACTCGGCAAGAAGGACCCTGCAGGGCAATGGTCAGCTGAAGCAACGGGAAAGTAAGGGACTAAGAAAGGAGAAGGCTTACTCATCAATGGTGAAATACTTCCTGCGCTTAAATAGGCGGCAGGGGTAATCATCACCACCCAAGGCCTCCTTTCTCTTTCAGAGAGCCTCGAAGTCCAGATGGAAGCAGCCTAGGAGCTTGGCACAAGGGTCAGTCTCCGGCAAGGAAGAAGCGTCAAGGTGACCGGCGTCGGAGGCATTGCCCTGGAGCACACCGCCAGGCGCCGCCTCGTGGAGCGCGGCCGGGACCTCGGGAGCCTCTGCCACGGAAGCCGCAGGCCGCAACTTGACTCCTGCGGCTGCCGCAGGGCAGACTTCAGGAGCTGCCACCTCAGGAGTTCCGCATGGCGTCATTATCTCGACGGCTGCCCCCTGAGGCCCCGGCGACCCTCGCCTCCCGGCTCCACCACTCGAGGAAGGACTGCCGCGGGCAACCAGGAGGGAAACCACGGCAACTGGGTTCTCACGAGGTCCCATGAGGCCTACTGGGTGCAGCCCCCATTCATCGCAGCTGGGCATCTGCTTCACAAAATCAGCCCTGCCTGAGTAAAGGTATAGCAGGGCACCCCCTTGCCGGAGGCTGCCAGGGGAAGGATCCACAGTCAGAATCATGAGAACCTTCCTCAGCACTTCAGGCGCCAGATCTTCCTTCTGGAGCCTCATGCGGTCTTCACGCCCCCCAAAGGCCCACATCCGACGGGAATGACGCTGGAGAGGGGCAATGCGGCTCTGGAGGAACTCCTTCACCACGTTGGGAGCTGTCACACTGAGCGCCCTCAAGTTCCCGAAGCGACACCAGACGAAGGCGAGTCGGGGGCTCGTGAGCATCTCATGACCCCAGTCCGAGTTGGGGACAGCGGGCAAGGTTGTCTCCGAGAGCAGGGGGCTGTGCACTCCGTCATCCACGTACAGCCACCGCTCTCGGAACCCAGCCGCAGGCGGAGGAAGGCTGAAATCAATTCCTGAGGCAGCCGCTTCTGGTGTGGCGAGGAAGCTCACGCACACCAAGCATTGAGTGGGGTCGCTGAGGCACAAAGTGAAGAAATGGCACAGCAAGGCAACTGAAGGAGGAATGCCCACCATCGCCTCGCAAACGGAAGTGAAAACAGCAAGGAGAGCAATGGATTCGGGACCCAAATGCATCATGTGGATCTGGTAATGGGAAAGTACGATGTTGAAGAAATCGGAAAAGGGGGGAACCAGTCCCGGCCATAGGGCATCGGCGAAGTACTGGACCTCGGTGACTATTCTATCAATGGAGAAGTGAGATGCGGCCCAGACCGTCGTCCTCCCACACTCGTTGAAGATGGTGGCGAGGGCAGAGCTGACCTTGCCCAGGGCTTCCAGATTGAGTATGATCGACTGATCGATGGCAGGAGCCGCCGACGGCGGCGAGCGGGGCGAAGACACATGCTTCTTCCCCTTCTTCTTCTTCGTTGGCGCCATGGCGACAGGAAGGGGGAGAGTTCGAGATTGGATTGGAAGCGGATGTTGGAGCTCAAGTGGAGGAAAATCAGGAGACGCGCGAACGGCGAAAAGAGGGATGACCGTGTGCAACCACGGGTCCGCCTAGCCGGGCGCGAAATAAGGGGGCATGGGGAAACAGGGACGCCCACGTCCAATCACCCGCCACGCGGCACCCAAGGCCGCAGGCTGTTGGGGCCCGTGGTGCTTCGCACTTGCCCCTTCGCTTCTCTGCTAAGCCAAGTCTGGGCGCGCCTTGGGCCCGGGGGCTACTGTCGGTGTTCTGGGAATGGGGGTACCCAGACTTGCCTGCCTGCGGCCTGCGGCGTGGCTCAAGGAGTGGCCCGGTATGGCCCATCTTCGTCAACACAAGCTCAAGACCCTCGCGAGGGGCCAAGCCTCATGGGGCGGATGACAGGAAGCTTCCTCAGGCACAGCCTCATCAGGCTGGCTTGCGAGGAGGTGGAGATATCAAGGCGGGGTACCTCACGAGGTGCCCGTGACGCAAGCCATGACAACCGAAGCCAGGCGGGCGCCGGCCTGTGCAGAGTCCTTGTTTCCTCTTTGGTGGAAAGGGGGCAAGCACGGGCAAGGGTATCAAGTAAAGGCAACCATTTCGGTGCAACAAGACCAAGACCAGCAGAGCGGCAGGATGGAGGTTGTCGGTGTCAAAACCGGCGGATCTCGGTTAGGGGGTCCCGAACTGTGCGTCTAGGCGGATGGTAACAGGAGACAAGGGGCACGATGTTTTACCCAAGTTCGGGCCCTCTTGATGGAGGTAAAACCCTACGTCATGCTTGATTAATATTGATGATGTGTGTTATAAGAGTGGATCTACCACGAGATCAAGGAGGCTAAACCCTAGAAGCTAGCCTATGGTATGATTGTTGTTGGTCCTATGGACTAAAGCCATCCGGTTTATATAGACACCGGAGAGGGCTAGGGTTACACAGAGTCGGTTACAATGGTAGGAAATCTACATATCCATATAGCCAAGCTTGCCTTCCACGCCAAGGAAAGTCCCATCCGGACACGGGACGAAGTCTTCAATCTTGTATCTTCATAGTCTTGGAGTCCGGCCGATGATGATAGTTCGGCTATTCGGACACCCCCTAGTCCGGGACTCCCTCAGTAGCCCCCGAACCGGGCTTCAGCGACGACGAGTCTGGCGCGTATATTTTCTTCGGCGTTGCAAGGCGGGTTCTCCTTCAAACTTCATGTTCCTGTCGAATAGTGTCCGGCTTCCTTATAAATGTTGCGCTCCTTGGCTTCTACGCCCAATAATGGCCTTCTTCCATGTGTCGTATGAATGCGAAAAGCTAGGGTATTTTTACATTGTACCCCCTAGCCGTGCGAATGAGCCGCCTATAAGAGAGGCGAGGATCTAGATCCAGCTCACACCATCCTCCATCCGCAAGTTCTCATTGAAGCGCCTCTGACAAAAATCCATTCCATCATGGATAGTCGACGCGGCTCCTCCTCTCGCGCTCCCAGCCCTAAGCCAGGAGATTGGGGGAGATGCTCAGTTCCACACAGCGAGCTAGTGGCGCTCCAAACCAAGGCATATCATCCCCCAGCTTTTATGGTTCCGGTTCGAGCCGGACTAGCCACCTTCAAGGGCGGAAAGCAGGTGGAGAGTGTCCCCAACCCTTCCAAAGGAGAGCGGGTATGCTTCGTCCCTTATCTAATAAGGGGACTCGGATTTCCCATACATCCGTTTCTCCGGGGGCTCCTGGAGTTCTACGGACTCCAGCTTCACCACCTCACACCTGCCTCCATTTTGCACATCGCGGGCTTTGTAGCTCTTTGCGAGCTGTTCCTGGGCATCGAGCCCCATTTTGCACTGTGGAAGAGATTGTTTTGCCTTGTACCCCGTTCTTATGAGGGGTCGATATACCAAGTGGGCGGAGCCGAAATATGGCGCATCGCCGGGACCGGATATCTATCCGGCACCCCGAAGAAGGCGTCCGAAGACTGGCCTTCGGAATGGTTCTACATGGAGGACGCCCCTCTGCCGGATCCAGTCCGGATCGGCCTCCCGGAGTTCAGCAATGCTCCCTTGAAGAAATGCCTGAGTTGGCGCCCGCGGAGCCCTCAACGGGAGGATGATGGGAGTGTCCATTATCTGATGGGCCGAATTAGGTTACTGGCCCACTCCGGATTGATCATGATTGGAATCATGGCCACGTGCATTATGCGAGGGGTGCAGCCACTCCAATAGAGGGGCCACCCTATGTGGGATTTCAACGGGGAAGACGACGCCACCCGTCATGGCCGCAGAGGGCCGGGCTCGGCAGCCGATCTGGCAAAGATCCTGTCCGGCTTGTACAAGGGGGAGGAGGAGGACTTTGTCCGCACGAATCCATTGAACGGATTTTCCATGAACAACCCTCGGAGCTGGGTAAGCGGATGTTTATCTACCCAATCCATACTTCCAAAGTCAAGTATCTTACTTTGTGATTTCGACGCAGGAACTGCGCCGGGATGTGGAGGGCATACGAAGCCTAACTCCACAGCCCGAGGATCCGGAACGATCCCTTGATCCAACCTCCGCAGAGGATCCGGACAAAAAGGTGGAGCTGATTGACGGGGTGTTCTACCAACTTAGCATGGACAATGCCCTAGTCGCCATTACGGCTGACTACCCCGGTTTGTTTCCGGCCTCCCAGGTGACTACGACCGAGGTCTTGACACCATCATTTGATTCGCGCTCAACTCTGACCATCCTATACTGATGGTGCATCGCAGGAGGTGCCTTTAAGGCGGGAAGCCGAACCTGCGGCGGCTGACCAGCAAGGGTCAGTTCGGCCCAACAGGCGGAAGAAGAGTGCGACGTGAATCGAAACATCGCTGCAACGGTACAATGCACCGTTGTTTTTAAGGGAAGGATCCCTAGGAGGTATATTAATGCTCATAAATTTTTCCAGGAGAAAGAGCGCTCGCCGGACAGTGTTCGGAGAGGTTGCCAATCAAGCCTCCGCCAGCCATGCTCCATCGCGTGGTCCAGAAGTGGAGGCGAACACAAGGCAAGAGCCGGATGCTCCTCCGACGGAGGATGCCGACAGGCTGTCCGCCACCCGGTCTAAGGTGGAGAGTGCCATGAATCACAGGCGTCGCCGGACAGTTCTTCATGACGCGTGTTTCTCCCCGGAGGCGTTGAATGCCTTTGATGCGGGAAACGCGCACCTCCGTGCTGCTCAAGATGGTTTAACCAGAGCCACGGAGTAGTATGTGATGGACATACGGGTAAGTAATTTTAATAGTTATATATATGCTAGTAGCCCCCAAGACTTAAAATAGTTAGAATAACTGATTTAAGGATCATTTATTATGCAGGATCTTACGGAGAAGAATACCCACCTGTCCCAGGAGCTCCAAGAGTGCAAGGCCCAACTTGAGGCCGCACTAGCCATCATAGGGGGGGCCACAGAGACCCTCGCTGGTAATACGTACTTCAAAAAGATAAGTAGTTAACAAAGTGCGGCGTGTGCGTAAATCTGACAATAATATTGCAGAGGGCGTCGGACTGGATCCGGACAAGCAACAGCTACTGCGTCAGCTAAAGGCCGGCGAGAGGGTGCTTATGAAGGTGCAACAGGAGAGAAACAAGCTCCAAGATGCCCACACCCAGCTAGGAGAAGAGCTGAAAGGTGTTCGGGCCCAGCTGTCTGGCTCCGTGAAGGAGAATCAGCGGCTTCGTCGCGGCATTTATAGTAAGTGCTTGAGCAAATTCCTTTGAAAAGAAGAATTCGGCGAGGAAGTCGATTGACAGAAATGTGTCTTTAGGTGTGCTCACAGGTCGCCCTACGGAGGAAATGCCTGGCTCAACGGGTGACCAACTTCCCGAGCTGGTGCAACTGCTCGAACGTGTTCGGCAGGCGATGAGTGGCGTCGTTCAGGCTTTATGGCCTTCCATCTCCCTACCCGAGGGCCTTGGAGGGCTTGCTGAGAAGCTTCAGGGAGCACGGCGACGCCTCTGTCTGTTGAAGATATCGGCCTGCCGTCAAGGCACCAGGGAGGCCTGGGCCATGGTGAAGACACGGTACCCGAAGGCTAACCCAAACCACATGGCCGAGGTCGGACCTGCGGGGCATGATGGGAAGGAGATCCCTGTGAGCTTGATGTACGGCCAAGTAGAACTAGCTGCGAAGTATTCCCAACAGGACTGTAAATTAGACAGCCTGTTAGATGGGATTGAAGAGGAGTACAATCAGTCTGTTTGACGATGTAATTTGAAATGACATGTAAAATGCCTTCTAGCCGGATTGTAGATCGTTTGTCTTTGCGGACCTTTTCGCTTCAACCTCGGGACCCAACAGTCCGTAGTGTGTCCGAATACACTTACGGTTATAGAAGAACTGTGGCACGCGTGGAGACAAGGCATCGGGGTCATAATTGCTTTATCAGACAAGTGCCCAACTAGCTATGTTATATTACATGGTTAGTAAGAAACATCTTCCAGGGAGAATAGTTCCATTAAGGGTTCCTTTCCCTGGGAGGCATGCCCTAAAGTGCATGTCCGGACTGCAAAAATAGCAGAAAAAGCATCTGGGGGTAAATAAATAAGTAAGTAATAAATCATCTTTCAAGTCACCGACCAAATATTCTCTTAAGAACGCTAGCTTTCGGCTTCACCCAGTCTGAGGTACACATCCGGCTGACCCGGCAGTAACAATCGCAGAGGTGCTCCCTTTACCTCCTAGCCGAACAATCGGGAACGTTGGGGTAAGCACAGGAGCCAGGCAACCCAGCTTGGCCAAAACTTAAGTCATATCGATGCATATAATGGTGAATAAAAGGTACATGTGGAAGTATGACACATGTATTGGGCATGAAGCCCATATAAATAAGCTTCTGCTAAAGAAGCCCCTAGGTATAATGAGTGCTAGGAGCACATCAAGTGTGTGCGAACAATGTGCAAATCAGCCTATCAAAGGTATTGAAAAAAAGGTGGGAAGAAGGAGGGAGACAAGAGACAGTGAAAATGTAAAAAGGTGGATGGAGGAGGGAGACGAACTCTGAGTCCGGCGTTAGGCGTAGAATCTTTGGAGACGGGCTGCGTTCCATGGGTTCGGCTCGAGTCGGTTGTCAGATGCGTTATGTAGATGGTATGCTCCGCCGGTCAGGACTTGGTTGATGATGAAGGGACCTTCCCACTTGGGCTTAAGTTTGTCCTTTTTCTTGTCCGGCAGGCGTAGAGCAAGTTCGCCAACATTGTAAGCTTTGGCCCGTACTTCTTTGCTTTGATATCTTCAAGCCTACTGTTGATAAAATGCGGAACGAGCTTTTGCCACGTCCCGCTCCTCCTCTAAGGCGTCCAAACTGTCCTGCCGATCCAGCTCGTCTTCTCTTTCTTCGTACATGCGCATGCGAGGTGAGTCATGAATTATATCGCAGGGCAGAACGGCCTCTGCGCCGTACACCATAAAAAATGGTGTGAATCCGGTAGTTCGGTTTGGCGTGGTCCGCAGCCCCCAGAGTACGGAGTCAAGCTCCTCTACCCAGTGCGTGTTAGATTCCTTGAGGGACCGCACTAGTCTGGGTTTGATGCCGCTCATGATTAGACCATTTGCTCGCTCGACTTGACCGTTAGTTTGGGGGTGATAGACTGAAGCGTAGTCGAGCTTGATGCCCATGTTTTTGCACCAGAGTTTAACCTCGTCGGCCGTGAAATTCGTGCCGTTATCAGTGATGATGCTGTGGGGGACGCCAAAACGGTGTACTATGCCGGATATGAAGTCTATCACAGGTCCGGATTCTGCCGTTTTAACCGGCTTGGCTTCAATCCATTTGGTGAATTTGTCCACCATGACCAATAAGTATTTGTGCTTGTGGGTTCCCCCTTTAAGGGGTCCAACCATGTCAAGCCCCCAGACCGCGAACGGCCAGGTGATGGGTATAGTTTTGAGGGCGGTGGGTGGCATGTGGCTCTGATTAGCAAAGAGCTGGCAACCGACGCATCGTTGGACTAAGTCCTGAGCATCTGCCCGGGCTGTTGGCCAATAAAATCCTGTACGGAAGGCCTTGCCTACAAGGGCCCGGGCTGCGACGTGGTGCCCGCCGAGTCCGGCGTGAATTTCAGTCAGGAGATTTCGCCCCTCCTCTTCGGAGATGCACCTCTGAAGGACTCCGGTTGTGCTTTTCTTGTAAAGTTCTCCCTCATGGACCTTGTAGGCTTTAGATCGCTGAACTATGCAGCGGGCCTCGTTTTGGTCTTCGGGAAGTTCCTGCCTAATTAAATAGGCTAGGAATGGTTCCGTCCACGGGGCAATTACTGCCATTATTTCATGGGCTGAAGGTGTTATTTCATTGGCTGAGCCGCCGATTGTGTCAGAATTGTCTGAGTTAGGTGATGCAGCTGGCTCCGAATTGTTATTTCCGAAATTCTCTTCCCATAATACGGATGGCTTAAAGAGCCGTTCCAAGAAGATGTTTGGAGGGACGGCGTCACGTTTTGTGCCGATGCATGCTAACACGTCTGCTGCCTGGTTATTATCCCGGGCTACATGATGGAATTCGAGTCCTTCAAACCGAGCTGACATTTTTAGGACGGCGTTGCGGTAAGCTGCCATTTTTGGATCTTTGGCGTCAAAGTCTCCATTTACTTGGAATATTGCAAGGTTTGAATCCCCGCGCACCTCTAGGCATTGTATGCCCATGGAGATTGCCATCCGAAGGCCGTGTAGAAGGGCCTCGTATTCGACTGCGTTGTTGGAGTCCATGTACATTATTTGAAGTACGTATTGGACTGTGTCTCCAGTTGGGGACGTCAAGACGACGCCAGCCCCCAAGCCAGCCAACAGTTTGGATCCGTCGAAATGCATGATCCAATTGGAGTACGCGTCGTACTCTTTAGGGAGTTCGGCTTCGGTCCATTCGGCGACGAAGTCAGCCAGGACTTGCGACTTTATAGCTCGCCGTGGTTTGTAGGTTATGTCAAATGGTAAGACCTCGATGGCCCATTTTGCAATTCTGCCCGTTGCGTCGCGATTGTTAATAATATCGTTGAGAGATACTTCGGAGGCCACAGTTATGGAACACTCTTGAAAGTAGTGCCGCAGCTTCCAGGATGCCATGAACACTGCATACGCTATCTTTTGATAATGTGGGTACTGGGACTTGCATGGAGTTAAGACAGTGGATACGTAGTACACTGGTTTTTGAAGAGGGAATCTGTGCCCTTCTGTTTCTCGTTCGACGACGAGTACCGCGCTGACAACTTGATGTGTTGATGCGATATATAATAACATAGGTTCCCTCAGGTTGGGCGCGGCCAGGACCGGATTTGTTGCCAGTATGGCCTTGATTTCTTCGAGTCCGGCCGTGGCGGCATCCGTCCATTCGAAGTGTTCGGTGCGCCGGAGGAGGCGATAGAGGGGTAGAGCCTTTTCTCCCAAACGGGAGATGAAGCGGCTTAGAGCCGCTACGCACCCAGTTAGTTTTTGTATTTTCTTGAGGTCTTTTGGGATATCCAATTGTGACAGAGCTCGGATCTTGGCTGGGTTTGCTTCAATTCCTCTACCGGATACAATGAAGCCCAAAAGCTTTCCGGCTGGTACTCCGAAGACACATTTTTCCAGGTTGAGCTTAATGTCATATGCTCGGAGGTTGTCAAATGTCACCCTCAAGTCGTCTACTAGAGTTTCGACATGTTTGGTCTTGACGACCACATCATCTACGTATGCCTCTACTGTTTTGCCTATCTGGGTAGCCAGACATGTCTGAATCATGCGCTGATATGTTGCGCCGGCGTTTTTGAGTCCGAAGGGCATTGTGTTGAAGCAGAATGGCCCATATGGAGTAATGAATGCCATTGCGGCCTAGTCTTTTTCTGCCATCTTGATTTGATGGTATCTGGAGTATGCATCGAGGAAGCACAATGAATCGTGCCCTGCGGTAGCATCGATGATTTGGTCGATGCGAGGGAGAGGGAAAGGGTCCTTTGGACAGGCCTTGTTAAGGTCTTTGAAATCGACGCAGAGGCGCCAGGATTTGTCCTTTTTTGGTACCATTACCAGGTTGGCTAGCCAGTCCGGATGTTTGATATCTTTGATGAATCCGGCTTCTAAGAGTTTGGCTAGCTCCTCTCCCATTGCCTGTCTTTTGGGTTCGGAAAATCGCCGAAGAGCTTGTTTGACTGGCTTGAATCCTTTTAGGATATTTAGGCTGTGCTCTGCCAGCCTGCATGGGGTTCCTGGCATGTCTGAAGGGTGCCAGGCAAAAATGTCCCAATTTTCCTGAAGGAATTCTCGTAGTGCGGCTTCTACATCAGGGTTTAATTGTGCCCCAATGGATGCCGTCTTTGTGGGGTCCGTTGGATGGACCTGAAATTTGACTATTTCGTTTGCTGGTTTAAAAGAGGTGGACTTGGACCTCTTATCGAGTATCACATCGTCCCTATCCACCATGGAGCGTAGCGCAGTTAATTCCTCTACCGCTAGGGCTTCGGATAATGCCTCTAGGGCCAGTGCGGCTGTCTTATTTTCAGCGCGGAGTGCTATATCTGGATCACTGGCGAGAGTGATTATTCCATTGGGTTCGGGCATTTTGAGCTTCATGTATCCGTAATGGGGTATAGCTTGGAAGATTGTGACTGCCTCTCGCCCTAACAAGGCATGATATCCGCTGCCGAATGGGGCCACTTGGAACGTGACCTCTTCGGACCTGTAATTGTCCGGCGAGCCGAACACTACATCTAGCGTGATTTTTCCTGTGCAGCGTACTTCTCTACTAGAGATTATTCCCCTGAAGGTTGTGCTGCTCCGCTCGATGCGGCTCCAATCAATTTCCATTTTTTGAAGGGTTTCTTCGTAGATGAGGTTTAATCCGCTGCCGCCATCCATGAATACCTTGGTAAGTCGAAAGCCGTCCACTATCGGACTGAGGACCAATGCGGCTGGTGCTCTAGCTGTTCGGAATTTAGGTTCGTCGCTGGCATTGAAGGTGATAGCCGTGTCACTCCATGGATTTGTTGTTGCTACTTGCTAGACTTCGGCGAGCCTGCGGATTGTTCGTTTCCGCATGTTATTTGATGCGAAAGTCTCGAAGACTGTTAATAATGTACTGGTGCTGCTGGGCTGATTGCCCGGGGCTAAAAAGCCTTCACCACTTTTGGCCACCTGCCGTAATATCCAACATGCTCGAAGGCTATGTGTTGGAGTGGCGCCCTCCGTACTGTGGATTTTGCAGGGTCCGTTGAGCCATCCCTCCAGTACGGTTCCGTACCCTTTAGGGGGGTTTTGCTTTTTGGTTTTTAACCCAGGTGCTTGAGTATGACGCACCCTTTTATTTCGGACTGGGGTTGTATTCAGGGCCGGATTGTCCCAAAACCTAGTTTCGGTTTTCCAGGCACTCTCCATCACGTAGTATTTTTGTACAATGGTCGCTAGGTCAGTGAAGCGTGTAACTTCGCAACGACTGATGGCGTTTATGATTCCCTTGTCCGTGCAATTGTTGCAGAAGATTGAAATCGCGCTTTCTTCACGGCAGTCCTTTATCCTGTTCATAACCCGGAGGAATCTGGCCCAGTAATGATGTACTGTTTCATCGGGCTCTTGCCGTATTTGAGATAGATCGCTTATGTGTGGGTGGGTGGGTGGAATCAAGTTCGGAATCCCGCCCGATCTGAGGCTCAAAGGCCAAGAAGCTTCTGGATTTGGAAGCTTGGTTTGCTGGACGCTTCCCAACAAATCTGGTCCGATGCTTGAATTTAGGTTCAGTATTTGATTAGCGTATGTCCCCCCGCGGGAATCCGGCATGGAGGGATCGGGAATCCGGACATAGTTGGTTTTTAACATAGAAGAAGAGTCGTCGCATTGTTCCTCTACCACAACAACGTGGTGGGTAACCTGGGGAGAGTTAATTTCTCTCAGATCGGTTTTAAGCCCAATCTGATCGTAGTCGGTAGTGTCTCCCAGGGCGGCGATGCGATCCAAGAGCTCGTTTACGGAGGAGAGCTCAATCGGATCTAGCTGCTCGGCGAATTCCGAGCTGACGTGAAGATCGCTTTTAATGACCTGAGAGGTCATTGTCGGAGCAGTGGCCGAACAAGCGGTCATAAGAAAACCGCCTAGTCGGATAGTCTGGCCGGCGTCCAAAGCTCCCTTGATGACGGTTCCGTCTTTAAAGACGGGAAAAGGCATCCTTCCTGATGGTGACGACACAGAGGAACTCTCAATGAAAGCACCAATGTCGGTGTCAAAACCGGCGGATCTCGGGTAGGGGGTCCCGAACTGTGCGTCGAGGCAGATGGTAACAGGAGACAAGGGACACGATGTTTTACCCAGGTTCGGGCCCTCTTGATGGAGGTAAAACCCTACGTCCTGCTTGATTAATATTGATGATGTGTGTTACAAGAGTGGATCTACCACAAGATCAAGGAGGCTAAACCCTAGAAGCTAGCCTATGGTATGATTGTTGTTGGTCCTATGGACTAAAGCCATCCGGTTTATATAGACACCGGAGAGGGCTAGGGTTACACAGAGTCGGTTACAATGGTAGGAAATCTACATATCCATATCACCAAGCTTGCCTTCCACGCCAAGGAAAGTCCCATCCGGACACGGGACGAAGTCTTCAATCTTGTATCTTCATAGTCTTGGAGTCCGGCCGATGATGATAGTTCGGCTATCCGGACACCCTCTAGTCCGGGACTCCCTCAAAGGTCATCGTGGATCCCAAGCCGGCGTCATCATCATAGTCTTTGGCAAGCGAGGACCAACTTTAGTCAGGATAAGTGTACTAGATGTTCGCCTTCAAAATGGCCAATTGTTGGCGCCCTTCCCGCTCAATATTTGGGAAGAGGACCAATGCCTCGCTCTATAAATAGGGCTAGCCGCCACAGTAGAAAGGGATCCGGATTCAATCCTTCCCAAGAGGCAGCACCTCCACAAGAACTCCTCCCCTCGCGAGGCAGTTCTTCCATTGTATTGTTCATCACCGGCCCCTGAGGCAATCCACCACACCACAAACTAGAGTAAGGTATTACACCACAATGGTGGCCCGAACTAGTATAAACCTCGTGTCCCTTGTGTTATTCTTCGTGTAGTTTAGATCCTTTGCGAGGCGACGAGACGCGAGTTGGTAGAGGGAGTGATCTCTGCGCGCACCCCAGAGTTCGAATCTTAAGGGTCTGCCGGAACCCGAAATGCGAGAGTGTTTAAAAGAAATGAAAAAAAACTGGATCACGGTCACGAAGCCTAGTCAAGTTAGAAAGCTGATCATAGCATACCAGACACGATCGCCGCTGTCTCGCACATCAGTACCACCTTCAGCAACGGATCAAGCACCGATAGTTGCTCTAGCACTGACAGCGGCAGCAGCTCTGTCTGGTCCAGCTGAGGATTGGGCACTGACCGCATCAGCGGATCAGACTAATCTACCGGAGGACCGGCCATCAACACCGGCACCTGCTCCGACACCGGCACCAGCACTACAAGGAGCACCATCTACGGCAACAGCAACAACTTCGGCACCTGCACCAACACTTGCACTTGCACCTGCTCCGGCCCGTGCAGCGGCAACCAAACGTGCAGTTGCACCGGCAACAGACTGGGCTGCAGTTCGCACTTCATATACCAAAGTCCTTAGAAAAAGCGACATTTCCACCTTCTTGGTAAGCATTGGCCGCCCAAGTGCTTCGTTCTCTTTTATTTCCATGTTGTTTCAGATGATTCAATGTGTTGATCTAACTGTTTGGGTATGTCTTCTTGTTTGTAAATAGAGAATTCCTGGAGCAACGAGGGAGTCGTCAACAATCCGGGCGACCGCGGCCAAGTTTCTCTTACCATGCGCAGCCTTGGTGTGTATGAACCTGCTCGATATACCGTAAGTACAAAGGATGGTCGCATGATGATTGATGCTAAAGGATGGTCAAGGTTCAAATCTAAATCATATGTTGCGGTAGGGGATGATGTCAAAATCGAACATTCTCGGCAAGGAGAGCTGGTCCAAATCAACTTTGAAATTCTTCAGTAGCAGCACGCAACTTCCAAACTGATCTATGCTCCGGGAGATTTTGATGTAATAATCTAGCATGGTGAAACAAGTGTCCTGTGTGTATAAGTAGTACGACATTATTATATATCACATGGTATATCGTTGATAGAATTGCAACTCTCATTGCTGGTTAGGAACAATCGTTCGATTTCATTCCAACAACTGTCGTGCTTTATTCAATTTTGTGTATTCGCCTTGCGACATCATCTAAAACCAGCGTCGTACCGATCGCTTTCAATATGAAAAGCGCTGAGGTAGAACACATGGGCCCCCCAAACATGCAGGGTGGGCCTGCGGCCCAAAGTCCAGAACCGTGAGCCTGTGTGAGTATTATATTCTCAGCTGAACCCCCCATATGACCCCTCAAAAAAAATCCTCAAAAAAAAAGCTGAACCCCCATAAAGCCCGTGCATTGCACGTAACATCAAGATGCATTTGTATGAGTATTTTATCTTGTGAGAGACAAGGATGAACGAGGGAAGGCCTTATTTGCAAATGTGGAGAGGTGTGTGGGTACCTATTTGCAAAATTGCCATTGTTTCCTTCCTATCTGTCAGATATAAATCGGACGACCTATATTGCAGGATGGCAGGCACACCATCATCACCAACTCGTCTATACTGTGTTAAAAACAACTTTGTTTTTTATAATTATATATGTTATCTATATTCCCCTTGATTTTTCTTATGTATAAAGTTGTGATATAAAAGATTTGTATATTTCTTTACAAAGGGAGTATCTGTCTGTCAAATATATACTTATGTATAACTAGTTACTCCTGTCTTTCTACTTCCTTTCGCTGATATGTGGGGCATCCGACAACGGGGTCCACGTGCCATATGCACAAATTAGAGTGCACAACTGCACGGTAGACACACCCCGGTCGTAGGGCCGCAGTAATGCCCAATGAGCCATCAAATCACAACCCCCCTTTCTAGCTTTAGAAGTAAGTTGGACGGATGAAGCGACAATATTTCACTGGGCCTGAATCCCCTTCTCCCTCGTCTGCTTGTTCATAGAAAACCCCTTCTGGGCGATTGCATAGGGTTTTCTCATGGAGAACCAGGTACGAATTCTTCATCCATCCCAGATAAATCCAAGTCCCTTGGTCGCGGGTAATCCTAGGATGGCAGCTGCCGCCGTTGATGCACTTTTCTTCCTACTGAATCTAGTGTGTTTCATTTGCAGTGCCCAAAGTGCGAGAACCCTACAGGTTTATGCGCCCTCGGCGAGATGCCACACTCGTTCCTTCTCATCGTAACACAGGATTACAAAACGCGCACAGTATATTCCTAGAATCCTCTTTTCTATCCGGGAGGGTGGTTTTTTTTAACATGCTGTTGAATAATTTGGAAATTTGGATTGCTATATTTGGATAAAAGGTACTACTAGTACGGTGGTCAACACTGGCGTGAAGGAGGAAGTTATTTCTAGATTAGGATAGGGAATACATTGTGTTCTCATATTATTTTTCTCGCAGTGCATTATTTGCTCTGCCAGAACATAGTACTCAATATGCTCGGCCTTGCCATAACTGAATACACCAGTTTAATGGTCACAGTGAAGACAAGCCATGGATATAAGTTCTGAGTTGGGTTCTTGAACCAAGCAGATCGCTGCTTTTTTTATGGCCGAACTTGGATAAACTTTCTCAAGTGTTACGGACTAAAAGTTGGAGCACGAATGTTGATGGAAATAGCAGAACCTGGTCTCATCTTCACTACGATCTTCCACCCTGATGTCGTCCAATTGTTCATCCATGTTAGTTTTGTATCTGGTTCTTGCTTGTTGCCTCGATTACTTCTTAATCCACCTAGTATGTCTAACTAATCACAATTTAACTTTAGAAGTAGCAACGAGTCTCTCATGAAGATGCTACTTCTAACTAATATTTTCTTATAATTGGTGACACGTGTAGGTTTTTTAGAGTTAAGCAGGCTGCTCGTTTGTTATTCTGTAATAAGTTGGCTGTTACTGATGGCACTGAAGTTGACTGGGACGACATCCACAAGTTCCTACACTTTATTGATCGTATTGAGGTCCTTGTGGGGCGTTTCAATGGTGGAAGGCCACGTGGGATATGTGTGCCACTGCTGCACTCGTTGAACAGGTCCAACTGTGTCGAGAAACTTATGGTATGAGTTGTTTTCTGTTATATATGTTGTTCATAAACTATTGCTTATACACAGTTTTACAGTTGTGATCTTCTTGAAACAAAAACTGCCCAGTTCTATTGTTCCTATACAGATGTCTGACCATGGTCGGTTCAGACTTGCGCTTGGTCACAACATGATGTTTATGTCGACCTACTACATTCCCCTTGGAGGTGAAAAGATACTTATTCATGGGTGGTCTCAAATAATGAAGGCCCGTCCATCTTGGAGAATATGACAGAAGATTATGTTCCTGCTTTTCAATGGCTCTAAAGCGAATATCATGTTTATTGACCACATTGCGAGATTAAGCCGCTTTCAGAAGGTTTTGGATGCGCGGGGTGGCACCTAGGCCTTGTCCTGGGGCTTGGAGGCCTCACCCTTGGTTAACTGTAGGAAAAGTAGCACAGTTCGAGGCATGCTTTGTATGGTTGAACCTGTATAAGTACTCATACTGCTTTCAGCTATGGTTGTTAAGTGCCCCTGCTGGTTTCACTTAAGGTTGTTAAGTACTCCTGCTGCTTTTCAGTCTATCGTGTTTCTTCAGTCCTGTCTTCTTCCAGCTGCCAAAACCAAACCAGCACCGGCGGGGCCGCCTGCTTCCGCCTCCCACGGCTGGCTGTGCCTCAGCGGACACATCGCCGCCTCACCGTCTCCTAAATCGTTAACGCCGACGTCCGAGGCCTCGCCTTCGTCCTCCGCGTGCTTTGGTGCACTCGCCGCGGTGCCACCCTCTTGCATTGTCAACATGGTCAACAAACAACAGGAATCGGCATAAGTACATGGAGAGGATGATAGTAGGGGCCCACCATGTCAGCGTATGGAAAAATAAAATGTTTTCTCCTAGTGTTTTCCTGACATCTGGGACCCACGAAATTGTGAGCATATATAGTCAATAGAACAACACAAGATCGGCTGACACCTAGGACGTAGCTGCTCGAGCAGTATTTTTTTTGTGATTGTTGAGGCGGAGCAGGGTTTGAACTGGGTTGTGGCCCGTCTAGCCCAGGCTTATATTTTATGTTCACCATGTGACCAGCCCAGCTATTTTTTCTTTGTGAAAATGAGCCCAGTTTATTTTTTCTGAAGAATACCCAATCCAGGCCTACTTATTTTTCTATGCCCTGATGGGATGCAGCTCTTTCAAGATGCCTGCAAATCTTGAAAGTAATATGAAATGGGTCGTAAATACAAAAAAAGACAAATTGGCAATTACTTTATAATTTCTGATTTTTTTCACATTTTCAGATTCCTATTTCACTAGGCATTAACCTACTTTAAATATATCTTCAAAGTACTTTAAATCTGGCTCGACATTTCAGTATTAAAAATAGTTTGGAACCCACAGAAATATGTGAAATTGGCCTGGCCAACCAAAAAACGGACTGGAATAAATTGCATAAGAAGTTGCAATGAGCTATATATAAAAGAATTTAAAAAGAGGGAATGGTCTGACTTGTGGGCCTATTAAGTTGACGCGTATGCAAGATTTTTTTTAGTTATTATATATGTCAACAAATGATTCTAGCAGACGTAACCGTTGGATGTCAATCCAATGGCTGTCATGTTTCTTCAATCTCTGATCTTCTTGCTCCAGCCGCCAAATCCAACGCTGGCGGGACCGCCTTCTCCCGCCTCCCGTGGACGGCTGTGCTGCGCACAAGCCTCACCGCCCCCCTACTACTCCCACTGCTGGCCAGGGCATCCCTCTACTCACCCACACCCCCTGTTATTCTGTGGCGACAGCAGCCTCACACCAGCCGAACCAGTGAACCCTTGTACTCCTCTCCACGCGGGCTTCCACTGCTGCGTCTTCCCCGGCTCTGTGTCGTCCCCATGCTAGGCCTTGTCGTCGTCCACCACCATGGTGCTCTCGGCGCGGCGTAGTCAATGCGGTCAACGACTGACTTTCATCGGAAGAGTACTGTATCTGAAGAGGCTGACAGCTGGGTCCATGGCAGCCGCAAGAAAGTGCATCCTTATTACGCGCAAAATAAATATTCCTCCACCTCACCAGAGGGACCCACCAGACTGGCCACCGTATTTCATGAAAAAAACGTTTCCCCCCTGACTGCTGGGGCCCACCGGACGGGCCACCGTATTTTATTAAAAAAATGTTCCCCCCGCTGTCAGCTCCGACCCACCGGAAGTGCCTCCTTATTACACAAAAAAATGAATACTCCCCTGCTAGCAGGGACCCACCTTTGTGGGAGGCTGACTTGTGGTCCTACTAAGTTGACGGGGACGGAGGGCTTTGTCAACTTAGTCAATATGAACGATTCTAGCTTCAGTGATCGTACGATGTCCATCCAATGGTTGTAGTGCTCCTTCAACCTATGGTCTTCTTGCTCCAGCCGCCCAAACCAGCGCCGGTCGTGCCACATGCTCCTGCCTCCCGTGGCCGGCTATGATGCCGCGGAGGCCTCACCGCCCCTACTACTCCCACCGCTGGCCAGGACATCCCTCTACTCACCCACACCCCCTGTTATTCTGCGGCGACGAAAACCTCACACCGCAGCCGAACTAGTGAACCCTCATATTCCTCTATGCGTGGGCATCCACTGCCGTGTCTTCCCTGGTTTTGCGTCGTCCCCTTCCTAGGCCTCGCCATCGTCCACCGCCCTAGTGCTCTCGTCGCGGCATCGTCAACATGGTCAAGGAATGACTTCCATCGGACGTGGACTGTACGTGGAGAGGCTGATAGCTAGGTCCACGGCCGCAGCAAGGAAGTGCCTCCTTATTGTGCAGAAAATAATGATTCCTCCACCAGACAGGAGGGACCACTGGATGGGCATCCGTATTTTGCAAAAAAACATTCCCACCTGACTGTTGGGAACCACCAGCCACATCTTCGCACGAAAGGAAGTGCGTCCGGGCAAAAAAAATGATTCACCCCCTGACTCTTGGGGCCCACCAGCTACATCTTCGCACGCAAGGAAGTGCGTCCGAGCAAAAAAATGATTCACCCCCCTGACTGCTGGGACCCACCAGCTACATCTTCGCACGCAAGGAAGTGACTGACAGTCGGGACCCACCTGGTCGAAGCGTACGTAGCGTTGTCATTCTGGTCGCGAACGTGTACGTACATACTGGTCGATGTAGAGGCGCGCACGTGTCGTAGTAGAGGTGCGCACATAGCATGTACACGTACGTACAACGGCCAGTGTGCAAGAAAGAAAATACGGCCACCTACATACATATGGGCGGGGTCTCGAATGCCTACTCGCGCATATGTATAACCAGGGCTCGTGTACATGTCTGGCTCGAAACAGAGAAACAGCGTCATCATCGTGTTCATTGGGAGCCAACCGGCTTGGTCGGAACGGAATGCATCGTCGTGTTCATTGAGAGGGCTTGGACGGAACAACTGATAGAAGCGAGCCCTGGCGTACCGCAGAACGAAGGAAACGGCCTTGTGTTCGACCGACCACGTTCGAAACAAGATCCTGTTCATCGGGTGGGGTCTGGCGTACCGCAAAATGGAGGAAACAGACTTTTGTTGGAACTCCTACGGTCAAAACAGGGTCCTATTGACTGGCAGGGGTGTGGCGTACCGCAAAACGGAGGAAACGGACTTGTGTTGGAGCGCTATGGTCGAATCGGGGGTCCTGTTCATCAGGATATGTGTGGCGTACCACAAAATGGGACTCCACGGGTTACTGTTCATCTCCACCGTCGACCTCGTCCAACCTCCATGGGATACTGTTCATCCACCGTCGACCTGCTCCAGCCTCCACCTGTGACTGTTCATCCACGGGCTCCTGTTCATCCAGCCTCCACCGTGCGCTAGTCCATCGGGTACTATTCAAACAGCCTCTCCACGGGCTCCTGTTCAACCACCCCTCCATGGGCTACTATTCATCCAGCCCTCCACCGTGTACTGTTCATCCAGCCCTCCACAGGGTCGTCCTGTTCATCCAGCCCTTCACGGGGTCCTGTTCATCCGGCCGCAACCGGCTCGATCGATCGGGGTCCTGTTCATCCAGAGGCAACACCACGGGGTCCTGTTCATCCACCCCTACCGGGAACTGTTCATCCAAACCCCCCCAACAACACTCACTATTCATCCAGAGGCAGCATCGATCGGCTTCAGTTAGCAGCAGTAGCGAAGGAATCGCTCGATCGGGTTCAATTAACAGCCATCGATCGATCGCTCGGGTTCAGTAACGCATAGCCTGCAGTGCAATCGCTCGGATTCAGTAGGCGAACGCCTCGCTTGGGTTCAGTTAGAGCCCAATGCCTTGCACCCACGAGTGTGCGTGTACAAGAGAAACACGCAAACCTCCGTGCATCGCTCGGCCCCGACCACCCACCGTAACCAGGAACACCCCGATATTTTCCTCGCCCTTGCTTCTACCATGGTTTTTTCCATCATGGACGGCCCAAAGAATGTCATGTAGCTGCGTCTCCGGCCTGCCCAGGACGAAATGCCCATTTTCTGTCATGATTTTTATCATAGAAGTAGGAGCCCACCACATCTATGATGATACCGGGTTTTGTCACAATTATTGTGATAGAAGTGTCATAAGTATGACAGAAAATTTTTCCTTCGGCCCAAAATGTCATGGATGTGTCTTTTTTTGCAGTGTAGATCTGGAGCCGCCGCCGTCCGCCAGCACGGAGAACCATGACTTGGGCATCTGGATGGGAAGGGAATGAGAACTTCACAGATGACGAGAGGTATCTGGCTACAAAGAGGGGGGGTTGGAGGTTTGCAATGTGGATGGCGCTGGAGCACGACTTAAGTAGGCGTGATGGCCAGGCGAAGGGGCCGAAAGCCGACCTCAATGCTGCTAAGTAGCCGGAGTAGGCTTCTCGGTCATCGTGTGCATTGAAGCGATGGTGCCTGCTCGTTCGGTCGTCATGTGCATTGAAGCGAAGGTGCCCGCTCGTCCGGTCCCGTCTCTCAGACCGACATCAATTTCGCGGAGTCACATCCGCTCTAAAGCGGTGCTGACCAGCCTGAATGCATGACAAGTATTTCATGAACGAGGGAGTTTTTGGGTCAGACGGGGCTGTCGGATGCATGCATGACATTGGTCCGGACATCCGTAAAGCCCCCTTGCCTCAGTTCTCTAGTAATTCACATGAAAATGTGTCTATGATGCATGTACTGCTATAGGGTTGCCTGTGATGGCTCAAATATTTGTACGCCTAAGGAGAGAAGTTAGCCGACCCGAACATGAGCTCTCTGGGTGGCTTCAACATCGTTGACAACATACCCCGGCGTCACCTCCTGCGCTGACATCCTCGCGCTCACCATGCGCGATGCAACGTTTCTAGTGTGTGTTGCCCGAACTTCATTAGCCGACCCGCTCGCTGGCCGCTTTGCTTGCTACTTTGTTTCATGTATTGTTTTGAGAGTACGGCTAAGCGTACCATAGCTTTATGGAAGGCAGAATAATAGTTACAAGAAAGCTACCACTCGATGTGAACAAAGAGTGTAGCATGAACACCATACCCAACAGGACCAAAGGCAAACACCATGCCAAGCGAGCTACAACGCAAAAGAGCCTATCCTAGAGAGATACACAAAACCGCATCTTGACCGACGCCAGAAACCTCCAAGACCACAACTGCCATAGAACTTCACTTGCCGACGCACCATCCACCGTGAGCTACATCGGCAAGTGCTGCGATGGCGGCGGTGTGAGGTTTCTTGGACAGTGCCTCTGATTCCATGGAGGTGTGGAGAGGAGCAACGCACAGATGAAAATCTTGCTCGGATTCTACCGGGCAGACGATGATGGCACCCGTGGATGTCATTCTCCTTCTTGGAGGCATCGCCAAGCGTGTTCGCCTTTCCCCTCACGCTCTTAGAATTGGTGGATGTCTCCAAGTGAAAGCCTTGATTCAGCTCTTGGATTGGCACAATGGCGGCGTCCTCGATGCCGCTCCACTGTTGGGGGCATTGTGTTTGGAGATGCAAAGCTCCTCATTGCTCTCCTCCAGTGCTCACCGTTGTTCTCGTTTGATCTTCCATGGCTCTATGTACGCCCGTCGTCGGTGTGTCCGAGATGGTGGCTTCCCAGAGTGGATCAAGTCCTGCCATCTATGTTCCATGTATTTATTGCAACCTTGTTCTTGCGATCTGTTGTAGCTTGGTGGGCCTTACTGGGACCTGCGGCTCAGCTGGCGTGACTTGAAGATGGCGAACTAGTCCTTTTCCAATGTCAACCTCCCGTCGGCGAGATCCAGCCTAGCCAGAATCATTTCAGTATTCGCTATACAAGGGCTCTCTTCGATTGACATGAAGGTTCTAGAATTTTTTGAGGGCTGACTTAACCTTCGAGTTAGCCCTCTGTCTTTCGAGCATAACTTACATCATGCATGCTCTGTCCTACTTTTAACCATTTGAAATTGACATAAAGGGTGGACATTTCCAATATTAGGTGTTTCTATTGTTCACTTATTTGATCATTCAGTTGTACAATATGGGAGTCTTCTAAACAATGCTAAAAGGCACAATAGAAGATTAAGCAGGGGATTAAGAAATGTCCGGAAAAATCTCAATGACGAGTGAAGCAATGAGAGGTGAACCAAAATAAAGGGGGAAACTCAGTGGACATGTCACTCACCACTTTGTAGCGATTTGTATGTTTTCCAAGGAACTACCTACTCCTAGATGATGGGTTATACCCGTATAATTCATCTCCTATTTATACTTCCATATCAAAATATAAGACGTCTTTTCACACTATCAACGTCTTATATTTTGATACAGAGAGAGTATATGACAACACACAGCAGTGACCATCTCATTTGTATTTGTTTACATTTACATTTGTTCCATTTCTTTCATATGTATATGTATATTTGCTATTGCATTTTCATTTTTCCCCTTTCAATTATATATTTGCAAGCTACATTTGCATCTCATTTGTACTCATTTTTGCTTGTGTAGATATGGAGCGTGTGGATAGCTCAAGTATGTCCCGTGGAAGAGGCAAGAACAAAAGGAATTGGACTACCGATGAGGACGATGAGCTTATTAAAGCTTTGTATGAGTTGTCTTTGGATCCGAAGTGGAAAGCTAATGGTGCCTTCAAGATGGATACTTAGTATTATTGGAGAAGCATCTTGCTGAGAAGTGCCTAGGCCGTGGTATCACTGCATCACCACACATTGAATCAAGAGTGAGGCACTTTAGGAAGAAATTCGGTACTCTTGAAGTAATGATATCCAAAAGTGGTTTCACATGGGATGGAAATCGAAAGATGATTCAATGCGAGAAAGCACAATATGAAGCACATATTTTAAGGTAGATCACTTCAGCCACTAAAAATGAACTTGATGCGGAGCATCCTATGGACATCACCATGTCAAGAGTCCATTTGGCAAGTGACACGTGCCATATCTACTTCTCACATACATAAAGGTGAATCATCTCCTTTACACATGTCCATTTGTATCCTTCTAGGATGGTATACTACTTGACCCCTCTCTCGTGTGCATACATAGATGTGAGCGAAGATGCATTCATCGAGGAGTCCAAGATCACGAGTACATGTACACCTTCAGCGAGGAGTATGCATGGAAGAACCCCAAAGCCACAAGGAAGGAGGCAACCACCAAGACGAAGGCAGTAGCACCCAGGCAACCCCATGCTCACGGGCCTCCCCGACCCCGTGCCCACGAGTAACCCAGAAGCCTTCTGTAAGTCAAGACACGCACCCCTGTGCGCACGGGTCGCTGGACCCATGCGCAAGGGACCCCCATGCCCACGTTACAAGCTCGTATGCACGGGCTAAGTTGTCAGTTCACTGGATACCCTATGCGCACGGGCTCCACTTACCCCGTGCACTCGGGGCTGCTTGTGTGTAGCTGTTGGTCTTGTCCGTGTAATTCCTATTACGCCCCTCCTTACCCCTTCATCCCCTAGGGCTATATATACTCCTCCATCTCCTCCATTTAAGCTTAGCTAAGAATATATCTAGACATTGGAGCTTAGCTCATGTATCTCCCCTTGCGGGATTCCCCTTGAGAGAGAGAAGACGCCATTGGAGTTCAAGACCTCCATTGGAGAAGATCCCTGAGGGATTTAAGACCCCTCTTGGGGAAGGATTTATCTAGACCATCAAGACCTCGTCTCCTCTTGGATTTTGAATGAACTCTACCTTCTATCTTTCCCTTTGGTTGTTCATGTACCTTATGAATCTTGTGTGTTTGTTAGTCTAGTGGATGTGTGATTTGACTTGTTCTTGAGTGTTTCTCTTGTGATTTCCCCTCGTGTTCTTTGTGTTCTTCGTGTTCCTCTTTGTAGCCACATCCAATTCGTGAACATTGGGACAAATCGAGGCACTTTGGCCCATGACCTATAGCATCATGGTATCATGAGCCATGTTGACACGAATTTGGAGCCCTACCTCCCCATGTTCTAGCCCAATTTTTCTTGTTCTTGCCCAATTTCAAAAATCCCCACAAAAAGAGCCATACCATTTTTTTTGTGATTTGTTGTCCCTAGTGCGTTTTTGTTGATTTCAATCCATGGATCTGGTGTTTAGCAAGTAGATTCAGCTCTTATTGCATCCCCATAGCCCATTTTTTCTTTATCCCCTTCAAATTTGACCTCAAAATCGTGCATTTTTCGCCACCCCCGTGTCCACGGGCCCCAAACCCCGTGCCCACGCCCCCCTGCATAGTTCCAGGACACTTCGTGCCCATGGCCCTTCTACCGTGTGGGCATGGGACCCCGTGTCCACGGGCCTTAGTCCCCCCACGCACGACACCCCTACAGAACAACATTCAACTCTTTACATTTTCGGTCATATCTCCCACTTCTGAACTCCGGTTTGGGTGTTCTTTGGATCGTTGGAAAGCTAGTGACGTGCCCGAGCTGCTCATCTTGGTTTTACCACCATTTTCCTCCATCTAATTTTGTGCATTTTCACATCTTTGCATAGGCCCTCCGCCATAACTTTCACACCACCACATAAAACTTCTGCAAACTAACCCATTTTGGTTCTTATTGCATTCGTTGTTGTTTGAGTTGTGATTTGAGTATCCTAAGGTGTTTTGGATGCTTAGGGACGATTAAATCTTCATCCACCACCGGACACTTGTATTGTTCCATCGACTACATCCACCATGACATTCCACATCGACGACGACCATCCATCCGTTGAGAATATCTTCAATCGGAAGCAAGGCCGGTTACGCCCAACTTCGTGAAAGGTTAATTGTGATGAAGGTATCTGTTCCGTCATAAACTTTTCCTTCCTGGCGCATTACATCTTGATAGGCCCACCATCTTTGCAAATACCTTCATACCTATTGATACTAGCTATCCAAGTATTGTCGGGCTTCACGAAAACTTGTGCACCATACTGATACAATATCATATTGTTGCATCATTTAATACATCATATAGTGCAATTGCTTGCTCCCGTGGATATCCTGTGATACCTATCTCATGTTTGTGGTTGAGGCTCAATAAAAAAAGTGGAAAGGAAGAGAAGAGCAAAAAATAAAGACAAAAAAGCTTTTAAGCAAGAAAGAAAGATCAAAAGCTTATAAGCAGAAGAGAGTTGAGCATGAAAAGTGATACTTGTGCATGAGGATACATGGAATATGATACATTTTGCTTGCATGCATATAGGCTGGTGCCAGGTGGTGAACCGTGCCCAATTGTGCAATCAAGCTAGTGCTCTCCTAGTTTTTGTGCAACACGACCATAGTCTTCGTTAGGCAATTTTGTATTGCTCATCCCTATAGTTGCACAAGCCCCGCATTATCCCACTGCGTGTGTTTCTTTATTGCCCTCCTCTATATTTGTGATCGGTTCCTTTGCATTTTGAGTCCTTTGGATTTCTTTCAACATTTATAATATCTTGGACTTCAATTTGCATAAATTTGTGCCACTTGTCCTAACCAAGCCACTCAATAAGCTTTACTTTGTAGTTGTGAGTGAACAAGTCTGGTACCAATTCCACTATTCTTTCATTTCACATTGAGTGACACGAGATACATCCTCAACTTTGGTAAAAGGTAGCTTGGTCTTGTTTATCTCATTTCCTACTCACCTTTGCTCGAGTCTTGTGATGGATAGACAAATTACATCATCTCCGGTCTACAACCATGATGACGAACGAGTTTGATGCCATGAAGAACTTCATCGACGCCAAGATGGAAAAGCACATAGAGGAGCTCAAGGTCCTCATAAAAAACCACTAGCGGTCTTCCTCATCTTCAAGAAGACGCTCAAGTGCAAAGACTCCTGATCTTCCATCTCTGGCAAGTACACACAAGCATCAACACCGACAAGACCATGAAGAGCAACCATCCAGACGATATTTGGATGCTCTGACACCCCCGTGCACATGGGCCGGCGACCCCCATGCACATGGCTCCTGCACCCCTGTGCGCACGGGCTCTATAGAACCGCGACATCAAACCCCAAGGCTGTGGCTTCTTCAACAACATTGGCATCTTCGCCTTCAGAGGTACGACATCTTTGCCTACTCCACGAGCCCTAGTCCACTACCTCCATGAGCTACTTTGACTTCGACGATGACGACAAGATTCCATTCTTTGGGACTCATGACCCTGAAGAATACCTCTAGTGGGAGTGCATGATGTACGACTACCTCAAGCTACATCAAGTCCCCTCCGAAGATCACGTGAAGTGCACCACAAGTACCTTCCACGAGTATGCATTGACATGGTGGCTTCATACACCTTCTAAGAACTTTGACATGAGTTGGCCCAAGATGAAGAAAGCTATGTGGCGAGAATTTGTGTCCTCCAGCTATACAGAACATCTTCTTCGCCAATTGGAGAACACCATATGATACATCCATTTTGCATCATGTTTTCCTACTGTTATTTATAGTGTTTTTAATCATTATAATACTTTGTAGACCAGTTCTAATGCCCTTTCTATCTTAATATGCAAGATTTACATGAAGAGGGAGATTGCCGGCAGCTAGAATTCTGGACCTAAAAGAGTTACGTCAGAGATACCAATTCTGCACATCTCCAAATTAGATGAAATTTCATGAAGATTTACTTTGGAATAAATAAAAAATATTGGAGAAAAGACGTACCAGAGGGGCCACCCGGGTAGGTGGGGCCCCTGGCCAGCGTCCGGTGCCCATCTTCTAGTATATAAGCCCATTTTCCCTAGAAAAATAAGGGGAGGACTGTCGGGACGGAGTGCCACCGTATCAAGGTGGAACTTGGGCAGGAGCACTTTTGCTCTCCGGCGGAGTGATTCCTCCGGGGATACATCAAAATCGAAGCCATCGTCATCACCAACAATCCTCTCATCATAGGAGGATCGATCTTCAGCAACATCTTCACCAGCACCATCTCATGTGAAATGCTAGTTCATCTCTTGTGTTCAATCTTTATATCAAAACCTTAGATTGGTACCGGTGGGTGACTAGTAGTGTTGATTACATCTTGTAGTTCATGCTAGTTGGTTTATTTGGTGGAAGATTATATGTTCAGATCTATTATGCTATTTAATACCCCTCTGATCTTGAGCATGAATATGATTTGTGAGTAGTTGCTTTTGCTCTCGAGGACATGGGAGAAGTCTTGTCATAAGTAATCATGTGAATTTGGTATTTGTTCGATATTTTGATGATATGTATGATGTTATTCCCTTAGCAGTGTTATGCGAACATCGACTAAATGACACTTCCCATTCTTTGGTCCTAAGGGAATGCATTGTCGAGTAGTAATTAGATGATGGGTTGCTAGAGTGATAGAAGCTAAAACCCTTGTTTATGCGCTATTCTATAGGGGGTTGTTTTGGATCCATATGTTTAATGCTATGGTTATATTTTATCTTAATTCTTCTTTCGTAGTTGCAGATGCTTGTGAGAGGCGTTATTCATAAGTGGGAGGCTTGTTCAAGTAAGAACAACACCCAAGCACCAGCCCACCCACATATCAAATTATGAAAGTAGCGAATGCGAATCAAACAAACATGATGAAAGTGACTAGATGAAAGTCCCGTGTGTCCTCGAGAACGTTTTACTTATTATAAGAGACCATTCCGGCCTGTCATTTGCTAGGCTACCTTGGTGCACCTATTGTTACTTTTGCTACTTGTTACTTGTTACAAATTATCTTGCTATCAAACTATCTGTCACTAATAATTTTAGTGCTTGCCGAAAATACCTTATTGAAAACCGCTTGTCATTTCCTTCTTCTCCTTGTTGGGTTTGACACTCTTATTGAAAGGACTACGATTGATCACCTATACTTGTGGGTCATCACCATACAAGGATCCAAGTCCATCAATGAGTACTTCTTGGAGATGAAGATAGCCTTGCGACGAGCTGATGTGGACGACCCTATTTCGATGAAGATCTACTTCACGATGGGGTTGAACAACAACATCGCCAATCCTATCTTCCTCCACAACTATGAGTCCCTCGATGACCTCTACATTGGTGCTCTCAAGGCAGAGCAAGAACTCAAGAAGGCCAAGTCTACTCGACCTTGAGCACACTTTGCAACGACCATGCTCCAAGACGGTGAGCATGAGGCTAGTACCACCGAGATGTCCAAGACCGACGAGCACCAAGATGATGGTCCAAAGTTTGACTTCACCGCCATCCCTCTTTGTGGCATTGACGATGCCGATTCTACCACGACTCTTTTTCAAGACGGTGCAACGATGACTACGACAACGGAGCAACTCAAGGATCAAGATTTGGAGGCGAGCGACACAGTGACGAGCAAGGATGATTCTTCCACCATAGGACACGAGAGAGATGATGTGCCATCTTCGACCTTCATCCATGGCGACGGTGATGATACGGTTGAGCATGGGATTTTCCCTTCGATCAAGGAGGCATATGGTGATGAGTTGAGACTTGTACACCTATGTTGAGAGTGAGAGTGACTTCACCACTAGCCCCATATATGACAAGTTACCTGATATGTCTCCAACGTATCTATAATTTTTGATTGTTCCATGCAATTATATTATCTGTTTTGGATGTTTCATATGCATTAGTATGCTATTTTATATTATTTTTTGGACTAACATGTTAACCTAGAGCCTAGTGTCAGTTTCTATTTTTTCCTTGTTTTTGGGCCTCGCAAAAAAGGAATACTGAATGGTGTACAAACGGAATAAAACCTTCGCAATGATTTTTTGCTGGACCAGAAGACACCCAAGAGACTTGGAGTGCAAGTCATAAGAGCCAAGGCGGTGAAAAGGTGGGAGGGCGCGCCCAGGGGGTAGGGCGCTCCCCCTACCTTGTGGGACCCTCTGTGACCCCCTGACCTAGATCTTCCTCCTATATATTCACATATATTCCCAAACCTCCAGAGGCATCAATGAAAACACTTTTCCACCGCCGCAACCTTCTGTTCCCGTGAGATCCCATCTAGGGGCCTTTTACAGCATCCTCTCGGAGGGGGATTTGATCATGGAGGGCTTATACATCAATTCTATTGCCCTTCTGATGAAGCGTGAGTAGTTTACCACGGACCTACGGGTCCATAGCTAGTAGCTATATGGCTTCTTCTCTCTCTCTCTCTCTCTTTGATTCTCAATACCATGTTCTCATTGATGTTCTTGGAGATCTATCCGATGTAATATTCTTTTGCGGTGTGTTTGTCGAGATCCGATGAATTGTGGATTTATGATCTGTTTATCTATAAATATTATTTGAATCTTATCTAAATTCTTATATGCATGATTTGATATCTTTGTTATTCTCTTCTAACTATCAGTTTAGTTTGGCCAACTAGATTGGTTTTTTATTGCAATGGGAGAAGTGCTTAGCTTTGGGTTCAATCTTGCGGTGTCCTTTCCCAGTGACAGTAGGGGAAACAAGGCACGTATTGTATTGTTGCCATCGAGGATAAAAATACGGGGTTTACATCATATATCTTGAGTTTATTCCTCCACATCATGTCATCTTACTTAAAGTGTTACTCTGTTCTTCATGAACTTAATACTCTAGATGCAGGCAGGAGTCGGTCGATGTGTGGAGTAATAGTAGTAGATGTAGGCAGGAGTTGGTCTACTTGACACGAACGTGATGCCGATATTTCATAATCATTGCCTTGGATATCATCATAACTTTGCGCTTTTCTATCAATTGCTCGACAGTAATTTGTTCACCCACCGTATTATTTGCCTTCATGAGAGAAGCCTCTAGTGAAACCTATGGACCCCGGGACTATTTTCCATCATATTAGTTTCCGATCTACTATTTTCCATCATATTAGTTTCCGATCTAATATTTTGCATTCATTTACTTCTAGATCTATAAACCAAAAAACCCAACAATATTTTACCTTTTATTTATCTATCTCTATCAGATCTCACTTTTGCAAGTGACCGTGAAGGGATTGACAACCCCTTTATCGCGTTGGGTGCAAGTTGTTTGATTGTTTGTGCTGGTATTGGTGGCTTGTGAGTTGTCTCCTACTGGATTGATACTTTGGTTCTCTAATTGAGGGAAATACTTATCTCTACTTTGCTGCATCACCCTTTCCTCTTCAAGGGAAAAACCAATGCAAGCTCAAGAAGTAGCATTACCCCAATTCCCATGTGAGGAGAGCCACCACCACCACCACCACTTGACTGATTTGAGTGACTCCACCATACATGACATTGAGTGCACCTACCTTGAGGGAGTGAGTGAGCCGCCACCACATAGAGAGGGTGAGGTAGTTGATAGGGCATGTGAGGCCATTTCGATTTCTAACAACTTAAGCTCTACCTCTATTGTATCTTCACGTTTGGTGCTAGGTGCCATATATGATGACACACCGATTCTCGATGACTTCGTCCTTCCTTTGGAGAAGATGATGACCATGGTGGACTATGATACAACCCCACATAGTTCCATCACGATGACGATGACCACAAGTTAGTCTTTACCACTTCACCTACACCACATGAGTGGAATACGAAAGGTAACATAGGTGAAGGTGATGCTCTTGTCCCACTAGTGGACATTCTTGATATTGATTGGTTGCATGATGTTGATCAACCTATTATCATGCTTCATGCTAGTATGGTTTCCTCATGCGATGATTTACCCATTTGAGTTTGATGATTGCCATGTGGAGTATATTAGTTGTGATGCCATGTTGCATAGGATTTCTTGTGATAATTGTCTCGGACACATCATGTTTGACAATCCGCTTGACTTGTCATATGCTATGCATGAGATCACCCATATGTCATATTTACAATCTCATCGTAGAGACTATGAATATGCCATTAAAATAAACCCAATTTGCACATATGGCATAGATGACATACCCATGGTTATTGGCATTTGTTTTTCTTGTGATGATATTGATATGCTCCCTTTGCATCATTTATCTCATATGCCATGCCATGACCACCTAGATTTGGACATGCATTGTTTGCCATGTTGTACCTTTTCTCCATATTATGCTTCCACTATTGCTCATGAGGAGACCTCCATAGTTTTCTCATACATGTTAGGAGATTTTGCTACATCCTGTACTTTGCATGATTCCAATGATTGTGTGCACCATATGCATCCCATGGATAAAAATAATATGTTATGCCACATACTGCTACACTTTGCATCCCAATCATGTTGAACACAATAATTATCATTGCATGATGGATGACATATTTCTATACCATGCTTCAAATTTCTGTGAGCATTGTTTATCTTGTGCTAATTCTCATGTGCAGATACACATCATGATACATGATGTGTAAATTTACCATGCACACACTTTGTTTCGTTTGTCTTTTTCTTGTGTAGGTCCCCATACTTACTCGCCAACCTCACAATCCCATGAGTTGAGAGCAATGACGATTTGGGTCCCGTGGATTTTCATTCCCACTGCTCCTATGCAAAGACTTTGCGCATTTCGTCTACATGGCCCTTACATGGTTATGGGTTATATAAGTGTGACCAACACCTCATCCTTACTGAATCATTTGTAAAAGAATTTAAATTTTTCCCCCGTGAGTCTAGGGTGTCATTTAAACTTTATGATAACCCATTTACCATTTCTTTAGAAACGTTTTCTCATCTCTGCAAAATCCCATTCTGGGGTTCACTCGATGAGCCACCTAGGTCTGAGTTTGAAGCGTTTTTGACTAGCCTTTGCTTTGGTGAAACTAGGGGAGTGAAGCAAGGTAGAATAAAGAGCATACATTTTCCTGCAATTTAGTACTTCACATTATTTAATGGAAAATGTATAGTAGGCAAGCAAGATTGTAGTACATTTTGTGCTCCAGACTTGAGCCGCATACGCGCTGCTCTCGCCGGTGAAAGGAGTTATAACCTTGGAGCGATTGTTGCATGCAGACTGCAGCATAATGCTAATAGTGGCTATTTCTATGACGGAATTTATGCCAAACGTTTAGGACGAGAGCTGGGTGTTTCACCTTTGCCATTTGACCCTACCCTACCCACGTAGCATTTTGACTTTGATGCTTTAAAAGGTCATAAGATCCTCAAAGGAAAAATTCATGACTTCACTTACAATCTGTTGTTTAACCAAACTTCTGTTGTGCACACATATTTGCCTGCGCCTGCTCTTTTTGACTATCACAGTAGAGGAAGATATTTTTTCTTGAGAGCGAGGCTCGAGCTCACAATGCAGCAGTGGAGGCAGCACAGCAGGCTGAGGCATCAGCACCAAGAGCCTCCATGAGCTACCACGCCGACTACCATCCAGGCTACTTACTGATTACCAAGCTAGGCCAAAATCCTAAGCTTGGGGGAGTACGTATTCCCACCGACATTACATTCATGTTCACACATTTCATTCCAGTTGTCGGTGTCCACACTTTTTCATTGTATTATCCATGCTTAAATTATTTTTCTCACTTTCTTCTTGTGTGTTTGAAAAACTTTGAGAAAATCCCAAAAATATGTTTCTTGCTTCTTTTTGAATTTTCTTCCTAGTTTAAATCTTTGTAGCACTAAAAAGAAAACCCAAAAATATTTCCTTGTTCTTCTATTACTTGTTGGGAGCTTTCCTGAGTAATTAGTTGTTCTCGTTTTTGCTTTTCACTTTTTCGTTTACTTGCTTTCGAGAAAACAAAAAACTCCAAGAATATTTCAATGTGTTTCTCTGAGTTTCTTTTTCTTTTATTGAGTCATACCAAGGAGAAGACCACGATGAAAATATTGAGTGTCTCCCATTTGCATTGTTAATCTAACAAAGAGCCCATATTACCTTGTCTTCTCCTCTTGAATGAAATGTTTGCAGATTCCATCTTAGCCCACGACACTCTTGCACTATTATTATTTCAAATCATTCGGTCTTGCAAGTGAAAGGCAATAATGATGATATTAGATGAACTGGTCGTGGCAGAGAGAGACGGGGATGAACTCGACTTGTTCTATTTTTGTAAATATGTTTAACCTAGTATCCATGATTCAGCCTATTATGATCAAACATGTTTGCAATGACAATTAGAGATTATAGTTTCTCATGCCATGCATAAGTAGCTAGGAGTGAATAATGACTTATCTTGGATATCAACATTGCATTAAAATGATTGTGATGTAGTATGATGATATGGTATCCTCCTCTGAATGTTCGAGTGGCTTGACTTGGCACATGTTCATGCATGTAGTTGAATCAAAACCAACATAGCCTCTATGATATTTATGTTCATGGTGTTCATATCCTACTCATGCTAGTATCCAATGTTACTTATGCATAATGCATGTTCATGACCATTGTTGCTCTCTAGCTGGCCGCTTCTCAACCTATTTCCTAGCCTTCGACTGTACTAAGTGGGAACTCTGCTTGTACATCCAAAAACCTGAAACCCAAGTTATTCCAAATGAGTCCAATATACCTACCTATATGTGGTATTACCCTGCCGTCCTAAGAAAATTTGCATGTGCCACCTCTTAAAACTTCTAATAAATATCCTTTTTATGTGCCTCGATCGTTCATGGAACGACAGGAGTGTCACACCCAATATGCGATACTATTCTAAAGAGACTCAAAGGTCCCACCAAGGATAGAACCGCATATTGAAATGCTTTTGCAAGGTGGATATCATTACATCAACATTACATAATAGATGGGTATACATACAAGAGGCATACAATGCCACACGAATACAACATCATAATACATTAGAGCATAATCCGACTACGGATGAAACACAAATAGAAACTCAAACGACATCCACCCTGCTAGCCCAGGCTGCCGACCTGGAACCTATCCCCTGATCGAAGAAGCAGAAGAAGATCTCAACGCAAATAAGCATCCCTCTCGCGTCATGATCATCGCATAAACCTGTACCTGCAAATGTTGTTGTAGTATCTGTGAGCCACGAGGACTCAACAATCCCATTACCATGGGTATCAAGACTAGCAAAGCTAAAAGGGAAAGGAAGGGGAAAAGTGGTGAGGTTGAAGCAGCGACTAAGCATATATGGTGGCTAACATACGCAAATAAGAGCGAGAAGAGAGCAAGCGGAACGGTCGTGAAGCTAGCAATGATCAAGAAGTGATCCTGAACTCCTACTTACGTCAAACATAACCCAAAGACCGTGTTCACTTCCTGGACTCCGCCAAAAAGAGACCATCACGGCTACACACGCAGTTGATGCGTTTTAATATGGATCTGGTGTCAAGTTATCTACAACCGGACATTAACAAATTAGCATCTGCCCATAACCGCGGGCACGGCTTTCGAAAGTTTATACCCTGCAGGGGTGTACCAACTTAGCCCATGATAAGCTCTCGCGATCAATGAAGGATATACCTTCTCCCAGGAAGACCCGATCAGACTTGGAATCCTGGTTTACAAGACATTTCGACAATGGTAAAACAAGACCAGCAAAGCCGCCCGGATGTGCCGACAAATCCCGATAGGAGATGCACATATCTCGTTCTCAGGGCACACCGGATGAGCAAGACGACGGGTTGGCATAGACCCTGGTTGCCCAAGGGGCGCCGGACATCGCTCGGTTTGGACCAACACTTAGACAAGCATTGGCCCGGGCGTGATAAAATAAAGATGACCCTCGGGCTCCGGAAACCCAAGGGAAAAAGGGCTAGGTGAGGCAAATGGTAAAACCAATGTTGGGCCTAGCTGGAGGAGTTTTATTCAAAGCGAACTGTCAAGGGGGTCCCATAAATCACCCAACCGCGTAAGGAACGCAAAATCCGGGAACATAACACCGGTATGACGGAAACTAGGGCGGCAAGAGTGGAACAACACACCAGGCATAATGCCGAGTCTTCCACCATTTACCAAGTATATAGATGCATTAATTAAATAAGAGATATTGTGATATCCCAAACATAATCCTGTCCGTCATGGGGAAATCTTCAAGTTCACCTGCAACTAACAACGCTATAAGAGGGCTGAGCAAAGCGGTAACATAGCCAAACAATGGTTTGCTAGGAAGGGTGTCAAAGGTTAGAGGTTCATGGCAATTTGGGAGGCTTAATGAGCAAAAGATAGGTAGCGCAGCAAAGCGATAGAACGAAGCAACTAGCATAGCAATGATAGTAGTGAGATCCAGGATAGCGGTCATCTTGCCTGAAATCCCGCAAGGAAGAAGAACGGTTCCATGAAGAAGACAGACGAACGTAGTCGAACGAATCCTCACAACTCCGGAATGAAACGGAAGGCAACCCGGAAAGAAGAAAACAACATGGTAAATGCACAAGCATAAACATGGCATGATGCACAAACAAGTATGATACATGTCCGGTTTAAAGAGGCATGTCATGGCAAAGTGCAACAAACAATACTACAAATTATGTGGAGCTCAATATGCAACAAGTTGCATATTGACGAAACACCACATCAATTATTTAGTTCTCTCTCGTTTAAGCTACCAAACAATATTAAATGTTGTAAACCATGGCAAGAGGTGAAGCATAAGTAAACTAACTATTTAGGCAAGTTTAAATGAGGCCGGAACAAAAAACAACAATTTCCTGAAAATCCTCATATGCATATTTTGGGATTGGTACTGTTCTGCCCTAAACCATATTTTAATGTTGTTAAACAGGAAAATAAAGTGCAACATGTTAATCTATGCATTTTTCCACCCCATTGACATATAAAGTTTATTAAAATTGGAGCTACGGTTAATTAGTTAAGAAATAAAGCATTTTAGCATGGCATTTAAGCAAATTAATGAAAACAGCAATTTAAACATTTTTAACAGGGATGAAAGTGGCAAATTATTAATCTACACAACATTCTAAGCATTTTACATGTTTGAATCATTTTAATCTGATGCACGGTTTATGAGTTATTAAATGCATGAAGACTAGGGACTTTTCTACAAAACTGGTAAATCCTGGGATAATGCTAAATTCGCAGCGCAGGAAAAAAAACAACACGGGCCGAATCTAGTTGGCCCAATAGTGTACAGGAGATGGACTGGAGGGGGGCTGCTCACATTGGGCCTTGGGCCAGCGGATCTGGTGGGCTGGGGTGGCTAAAGGGGCGCGGCTGCGCCTGGCGACGCGGTCAATGCGGCAGGGGCGAGCGAAGCAGAGGAGCGGTCAACGTGGACGACGAGCCAGCTGCTCCTGCTCATTGCAGGAGAAGCAGAGGACGTAGCGGCAGCGGCGGCGCATGCGGCGCGACGCGGCAGGAGCTCCGGCGAGGAGGCCTCGTCGGGGATCGATCGGAACGGGACTGGAACGGCGGGGCAGAGGAGATCCGGTCCAGATCGGGGCCGGGGTGCGACCCTCACGGGCGGCTTGACGAACTGATGGAGGCGGCGACCCTGGCTCCTGCAGATGACAGACGCGGCGGGTGCAAGTGAGGAGGTTCACGGTGATGCGGAGAAGGAGTGGTGCACGCGTGCAGGGTCAACGCTCGATGCAGAGCGCCGGCGTGTTACCAGTGAGCGGGATGGTCGAGATGGAGGGTGCTGGCATGCTCGTAAGACGGCGACGGAGCGAGGCTTCAAGAGCTCCTTGTGGTCCCGTTTTGAACGACGGGGTTGACGCGGCAGCCGGGAACGGCGGCGACTTGCGGGCACGGAGGCAGTGGAGGAAGATGCGACTGGTTCCTCGGCCAGGAGGAGGGAGGAATCGAAGGGAGCCATGGGAGGGCTCTGGTTGGGTGGATCGAAGGATTGGAAGGTGGAGGCAGCGCTGTGGTTGGGTGGATGGATCGAGGGGAGACGGTGGTTGGCCCGGGATGGATCTGGGAGGATCCCAAGGTGGGAGGCGAGTGGGTGGATGGCTGCCGGTGGAGATGGAATGGATGGGACATATCCTAGATTTTAGGGTTTGGTCCTAATATATATAGCAAGTGGGATTAGGTTAGTTTAGGGGCTAATCCGTCCCTCCGATCAAAATCAAACGACCGAGAATAAATAGGTTAGGGAGTCCAAATACGAAAACGGAGATGTTTTATAGACATTTGGGGATGATCCGGATCCATCAGTAATGACAGACCAGTTCGAGTTCGGAGCAGTGTCAGACGCGCGCGAGGGGTTGCGAAGGAGGGGGGTCCATGACTGGCAGAGAGATTAGGTGGTCTGACAAGAGGGAAATGCAAACATGGTTGGTCTCGGAACGGTCAACGAAATTAAGGGGGGAACGCAGCAACTATGAACGGGTGCAAGCTTTATGAAAACAATGACGGCAACGAGTGCCGATGCAATGCAAATGATGACATGAGATGAAATACAAGACCTGAACAAAAAGCAAAACAAAAAAAACAAAAACCCAACCACGGAGGAAAAAATATAACACATCTCCGGGAAAGGCAAGAGTCGGAGTTGCGAATATGGAAAGTTGTATCCGGGGCGTTACAACACGCCACCACTACGAGAGGATCTCGTCCCGAGATCTCGGATGGCACCGGAGGGAAAAGGAAGAGGAAGATAAGAGGTAAACTAAGTTGCTTCTTCGACCAATGAGTGAAACCACGAACCTTGAGAGGTTGAACAAATTGAAAGAAATAAAACAACGGAAATGACCAAGATTGCAAACAATCTGTTAGAAAAGGAGAACAAGGAACATCAAATTCGGACAGCACTCCGGTTGAACATGAAAGGAATAGAACATGAACTTGAGATGATGGGATGATACTTGATGAAATCAACAACACACTGCCTCCAGAACGAAAGAATAGAAGCTAGATTGTTGGGATAAAGGGACGGAGAAGAAAATGAAATCTTCTGCCACAAATGAACTTGGAAAGCATCCTTGCAAAGAAGAATTGAACGGAGTTGTTGGAAAACCAACAACGAAAGGATATGATCCTAGTGGGCTTATGTAGACATCTCAAAACTTGAGGTGACAACCCGCCACTAATAGAAACAATTGATTGGTTGAGATCAATGAAGATAAGAGAAACTTCTTTCACCAAGAGGATAACTGGAGAACTTGGGTCATTGATAAGCACCAGAATTAGCAACATTCCTTAGGGAAGGCTTTAGGTGTAACCTAAACCAAGATAACTCCAAGGAAGAAAATGATGGGTTTAAAATACCTCATACTTGACAACATGTGAATCGAGAAACATGAATGGAAATTGTCAAGAGTGACATAACACCACCTAAAAAGATAAGGTAGAAAGAATTGCACTTTGGAATGCAAGATGAAGAATACTTGAGCTCCTCAAAACAAAACATGTGTTGAGCACCATGTTTATTTTAGAGTATAGCTTGACGGATCATAACTGCAAGAGAAATCTTGAAGAACAATTGAAGAATGAAAAGAATCCTTGACGAACCATCATGTAGAGCCTCCATGAAGAACTCCGGTAATAAGAGGATGATGAAAAGAAAAAGAAGTTGGAAACACAAGGTGAAGCCTTGCAATGATTTAGATGGAGCTTCGCGATGATATAACCGAGAGAACTTGGAGCTCCGGAAAGAAAAGATGAATACTAGAACCGAGAATTACTTCATCATGAACAATCTCCGAAAGAAAAGAATTGAATCACCTCGAGGAAATAAGAATAAGATTGATTGTATGCTTATCCTTCTTCAAATTAAATTGATGGCAAGCAATGGATTTGGCATACTACTTATTCCCGTAGAAAGGATTAAGAGAGATATAGAGCAAACTTGAAGAAGTTATTGATGGGACCACCGGTGGGATTGGAAACAACGAATGAATTGATATGATAACAAAGGAAGTGTAATCTTGAATGAACCACCGTAAGAACTGAAAATGAACATAGCAAAGGCACAATTCACCAGGAAGAATTGGAAAACGAATGAAGATACTTGAGGCGATTTAGATACATGAGAACAGAGAGATCATGAACTGACTAGAGGGTATTTGAACGATTCACCGGTAAGATTTGGAGAACGATAGCTACACACTGAGAATGAAGAATTATGACATGATGGCTTTCGGAGGAAAGAAATGGAAACAACTCATGAAATGCTCCGGATGGGTGAAAAGAATTCCCACAATCGAAAACAATTATGAGAGGATGTCATCAAGCTTGAACTACGCATCTTTGGAAGAACGGGTAAGGATTTAGGAGGAACTCTTCTTCGGTCTTCAAAATCCGAGAAATGATGACGAGAAACACCACCATAAATTGTTGAGATGCTCCGGGAGAATGAAAAACAAAGAGGTTGAGCCAACAGTGAAAATGATTTGAAAGCGATCTTGGAGAAGGAATATGACTGATGAGAATTCATTCTTACGTCAAACTTGGAAAAGAATTTGGGAATGGTTCGAGGAAAATTAGAAGAGTCAGGTAAGATCCTGGGAAAAGACATGTGGGTTAGGGCCCATTAAAAGAAAACACCGTTGAACGAGATTGAAAGGGGGGATTGCACCGGTTGAATTAAATGGATTGAATGAGATAACAACCTCAAAATAACTTGAATGGATTAAGAATGGAAACATGATTCTTCTGAGATATCTTCAACACTCCGGATATGAACTGGGAGAGGTAAATAAGTAAGAGAGCCTTGGATAAGAAATTCACATGGGAAGATATGTGAAACGAAAGGAAGAGATATGATCAACACCGAAACTTAAATTAATCCACCGGAGAAGAAAAGAGAACAGAGGATGATGAACTTGAAACTGTTGAGCATCTTCATGGGAAATCACCGGATAAGAACATTGAAAGAAAAGAATGAAGAGACTTCCCACAAGTAAAAGGATACATGATTAAGAAATCTGAGTCCTTGAAGAAAAAGGGTGGGAGGGCGGGAAAACAAAGACAACTTGGGACGGATGAAACAAACACCGTTGAGAAAACTTAGAATTGATCTCGCGAATGGGAAAAAATGATAGTATTAGCCTGGAGAGAAGCACGCATGTCGGTGTCAAAACCGGCGGATCTCGGGTAGGGGGTCCCGAACTGTGCGTCTAGGCGGATGGTAACATGAGACAAGGGACACGATGTTTTACCCAGGTTCGGGCCCTCTTGATGGAGGTAAAACCCTACGTCCTACTTGATTAATATTGATGATGTGTGTTACAAGAGTGGATCTACCACGAGATCAAGGAGGCTAAACCCTAGAAGCTAGCCTATGGTATGATTGTTGTTCGTCCTATGGACTAAAGCCATCCGGTTTATATAGACACCGGAGAGGGCTAGGGTTACACAGAGTCGGTTACAATGGTAGGAAATCTACATATCCGCTTCGCCAAGCTTGCCTTCCACACCAAGGAAAGTCCCATCCGGACACGGGACGAAGTCTTCAATCTTGTATCTTCATAATCTTGGAGTCCGGCCGATGATGATAGTTCGGCTATCCGGACACCCCCTAGTGCGGAACTCCCTCAGTAGTCCCTGAACCAGGCTTCAATGACGACGAGTCCGGCGCGCATGTTGTCTTCAGCATTGCAAGGCGGGTTCTTCCTCCGAATAATTTATAGAAGATTGTGAACACCAGGATAGTGTCCGGCTCTGCAAAATAAATTCCACGTACCACCGTAGAGAGAATAACATTACACAAGTTCAATCTGCTGATGTATTTTGTGGCGTGACGTCACACCACTACCAAGCTTTTACTCAAATTGTTTTTATTGTTCCACCTCTGCGTGTTTAGCGAAGCGGTTTCCTTGGCATGTCTTGTCGAAGCAGAGATCGTGTTCCCCTTATTCTGGGATTCCCATCAATACGGACGTGGGTAACCCAACCGCGCCATTGATTGTGACGCTTGGAAGATAAGCGAGTTTTACCAGGCCGGTGGGGACACATGTTTTTGTCCGCCCATATAAGGGGATAAGGATCCAACCCTTTTACTTGCGCCTTCTTCCTCCTTGGCTTATCCATCTCCGCAAACTCGAGCTCCAGCGCCCAAGTCCGCACTTCTCACCTCAACCTTCTCCAACTATGTCCGGAGCGGGAGGCAAGTGGATGGCCTCCTCCGTCACGGAGGGGCAGATCCAGAAGCTGCGCGACACCGGATATTTGTCCAGCAACATCGTGCACCGGCTCCCCGACGAGGGAGAGCTCATCCCCACCCCCAGGCCCCATGAGAGGGTAGTATTTCTTCCCCATTTCCTCCGCGGACTGGGCTTCCCACTTCATCTCTTTGTCCGGGGGCTCATGTTCCACTACGGCCTAGATTTCCATGATCTGGCCCCGAATTTCATCCTCAACATCTCGGCGTTTATCGTCGTGTGCGAGGCCTTCCTCTGCATCCAGCCCCACTTCGTCTTGTGGCTCAAGACCTTCAGTGTCAAGCCGAAGGTTGTGAAGGGCAGCCAAGCGGAGTGCGGAGGTGCCATGGTGGGCAGGATGTCCCACGTTACTTGGCTGGAGGGCTCTTTCGTGGAAACCATTAAGGGGTGGCAATCGGGGTGGTTCTACATCACCGAGCCGCGTGACCCTGATTGGGCAGCAGCCCCCGAATTCAGATCCGGCATCCCTACACGGCTCACCTCCTGGAAAGAGAGTGGCCAGATCTGGGGGGATTCGGAGGAGCTGACCGGACTCCAAGCCTGTATCCAGAAGCTGGTGGACAAGAAGCTCAAGCTTGTCAACATAGTCCAGGTCATGCTCATCCGCCGGATTCTCCCGTGCCAACGACGGGGCTTCAACATGTGGGAGTTCGATCCGGCGCAGCACCAGACTTTGAGCGGGCTCTTCGACACTACGTACGAAGATGTCTGGAAGGTGCTGTTCAAGGGCGCCGAGGCTCCCGCATCCGCTACCGAAGATCGCAGATTCCACTCGCAGTGTCCAGCTGATGAGGTAAGTGATTTTGCCACTTGTTTTCCATAGTTTGACTCTATGCATGATCTAAACTCCCTTTACCTTTGACAGGACTAGTTGGCGAAGGCCGAACGGACTATCTGTCCGGCCCCATTGCCAAAGGACCCAGTGGACGCCCGCCTAACGGGGCTGCTGGCTCCGGCACTCCACGTGGTGCCGGAGAAGAAGGCCAAGAAGAAGGCCACGGGGACTTGGAAGAGTTCCCGTTTTCAGGTGCTATCGGATGATGAATCCGAGGCCGACTCCTCCCACCAAGGCGAGGAGGAGAAGAAGAAAGCCTCTCCCCCAGTGGGGGGAGGGAAGAAAAGGAAGGCCTCCCCAACAAGGGAGGCCGAAGGGTCCAAGAAGGGAAAAACTCTTCCCCAGACTGCTCCGCCAACGCCAGTGACGACAACGACGACTAGCCTCCAAGGGCCAAGCCCCTGGCGAGATCATGAGTATCCGGACTCCCGAATAACTTCAAGGTTTATATTTTTCACCACATAATGTCTTTCTAATGCCGCATACAACCCTGCAATCCGCCTAAGGATGATCTTCCCACTTCATCGAGCGGGTCCTTAGGTGCGTCGGATATGGATTCTCTTCCGATTGCCTCCACTCCCCGTGACGCGGACGATGCCGAGGTGGGATCCCAGGAAGGGACCCACTAGGAGGAGAGGGCCCCAGAGGTGTCGCAGGACAACCTCCCGGACTTTGTACCGGACTCGGCCCGGGAACCCACAGTGGCTCCGGAGTCCGGCGGGCGACCCCTTCGTAAGAAGGGCAAGACCGTGACGCCGGCAGCCTCCGTCCAACTGGAGGCGCCGGATAGCTTGCTGGAGGCGCTCAATGGCGCCTCCATCAAAGAGGAACACCGCACCGTTATGTGTGCGGTGATTCAGAAGGTGCAGCTCGCCAAGAGCGGGCTAACCGAAGCCTGCAGCAGCCTTTTAACAGGCTTTGAGGTAAGAATTTCAATATGTATAAAATGGTACCGCATAGACAGTAGCCCCTGATGCTCGGTTCGGTGTTCGGAAAGAAAATCCGGACTGAGGATCTAAAAAGATATACGCAGGAGTCATAATAAATATGTCAATATGGGATTGCAAGCTGCGCTGCTGACCTCTGCCGCACTGACTGCGGAGGTCAATACTTTGAAGGAAAACCTCGAGCGGTCCGAGAATGAGCTCGACCGTGCCAAGAAGCAGCTCGAGGACAAGGAAGGTGAGTAACACCTGAGTAAAATTGTACCTTACAGAAAAGGATTTTGGTTGCGAAAAGAATGACAAGGATAACGTGGGTATTGCAGGGGCCACTAACGAGGTGGCGACCCTGAAAGAGGCGGTGGCCGCGGCCGAACGCAATGCGGCCGCGGAGCGCACCGAGCGAGAGAAACAGGAGGCGCGGGTGGCGGAGGTACTGCAAGAGCTCCAGGATCTCGTGAAAAAACATGAGAGCCCTACTAGCGTGATCCTAAATTTTTTTAGTGAAATTTGAGGAGAGGAAAGTCAAAACATCTACGTCAAGAGACCTCACCAGAGCGACGAAGGGGGCTGAGGAGTAAAAAGAATCCTACTCTCCGATATATATAATCCTAAGACTCAAAATAGTTTTCTTCTAGACTCAACAACAGCCAACAATCAAGGGGGCTCCTATGGTCGGTCGAGGCTCAGATTACCAACTTGTCACGCCCAATATGCGATACTATCCTAAAGAGACTCGAAGGTCCCACCAAGGATAGAACTGCATATTGAAATGCTTTTGCAAGGTGGATATCATTACATCAACATTGCATAATAGATGGGTATACATACAAGAGGCATACAATGCCACACGAATACAACATCACAATACATTAGAGCATCATCCGACTACGGATTAAACACAAACAGAAACTCAAACGACATCCACCCTACTAGCCCAGGCTGCCGACCTGGAACCTATCCCCTGATCGAAGAAGCAGAAGAAGATCTCAACGCAAACAAGCATCACTCTCGCGTCATGATCATCGCATAAACCTGTACCTGCAAATGTTGTTGTAGTAATCTGTGAGCCACGAGGACTCAACAATCCCATTACCATGGGTATCAAGACTAGCAAAGCTAAAAGGGAAAGGAAGGGGAAAAGTGGTGAGGTTGCAGCAGCGACTAAGCATATATGGTGGCTAACATACGCAAATAAGAGCGAGAAGAGAGCAAGCGGAACGGTCGTGAAGCTAGCAATGATCAAGAAGTGACCCTGAACTCCTACTTACGTCAAACATAACCCAAAGACCGTGTTCACTTCCTGGACTCCGCCGAAAAGAGACCATCACGGCTACACACGCGGTTGATGCATTTTAATATGGATCTGGTGTCAAGTTATCTACAACCGGACATTAACAAATTCTCATCTGCCCATAACCGCGGGCACGGCTTTCGAAAGTTTATACCCTGCAGGGGTGTCCCAACTTAGCCCATGATAAGCTCTCGCGATCAACGAAGGATATACCTTCTCCCAGGAAGACCCGATCAGACTTGGAATCCCGGTTTACAAGACATTTCGGAAATGGTAAAACAAGACCAGCAAAGCCGCCTGGATGTGCCGACAAATCCCGATAGGAGCTGCACATATCTCGTTCTCCGGGCACACCGGATGAGCAAGATGACGGGTTGCATAGACCCTGGTTGCCTAGGGGGTGCCGGACATCGCTCGGTTTGGACCAACACTTAGACAAGCATTGGCCCGGGGGGGATAAAATAAAGATACCCTCGGGCTCCGGAAACCAAAGGGAAAAAGGGCTAGGTGAGGCAAATGGTAAAACCAATATTGGGCCTTGATGGAGGAGTTTTATTCAAAGCGAACTGTCAAGGGGGTCCCATAAATCACCCAACCGCGTAAGGAACGCAAAATCCGGGAACATAACACCGGTATGACGGAAACTAGGGCGGCAAGAGTGGAACAAAACACCAGGCATAAGACCGAGTCTTATACCCTTTACCAAGTATATAAATGCATTAATTAAATAAGAGATATTGTGATATCCCAAAAATAATCCTGTCCGTCATGGGGCAATCTTCAACTTCACCTGCAACTAACAACGTTATAAGAGGGTTGAGCAAAGCGGTAACATAGCCAAACAATGGTTTGCTAGGAAGGGTGTCAAAGGTTAGAGGTTCGTGGCAATTTGGGAGGCTTGATGAGCAAAAGATAGGTAGTGCAGCAAAGCGATAGAACGAAGCAACTAGCATAGCAATGATAGTAGTGAGATCCAGGGTAGCGGTCATCTTGCCTGAAATCCCGCAAGGAAGAAGAACGATTCCATGAAGAAGACAGACGAACGTAGTCGAATGAATCCTCACAACTCCAGAATGAAACAGAAGGCAACCCGGAAAGAAGCAAACAACATGGTAAATGCACAAGCATAAACATGGCATGATGCATGAACAAGTATGATGCATGTCCGGTTTAAAGAGGCATGTCATTGCAAAGTGCAGCAAACAATACTACAAATTAAGTGGAGCTCAATATGCAACGAGTTGCATATTGACGAAACACCACATCAATTATTTAGTTCTCTCTCGTTTAAGCTACCAAACAATATTAAATGTGGTAAAACATGGCAAGAGGTGAAGCATAAGTAAACTAACTATTTAGGCAAGTTTAAATGAGGCCGGAACAAAAAACAACAATTTCCTGAAAATCCTCATATGCATATTTTGGGATTGTTACTGTTCTGCCCTAAACCATATTTTAATGTTGTTAAATAGGAAAATAAAGTGCAACATGTTAATCTATGCATTTTTCCACCCCATTTACATATAAAGTTTATTAAAATTGGAGCTACGGTTAATTAGTTATGAAATAAAGCATTTTAGCATGGCATTTAAGAAAATTAATACAAACAGCAATTTAAACATTTTTAACAGGGATGAAAGTGGCAAATTATTAATCTACACTATATTCTAAGCATTTTACATGTTTGAATCATTTTAATCCGACGCACGGTTTATGAGTTATTAAATACATGAAGACTAGGGACTTTTCTGCAAAGCTGGTAAATCCTGGGATAATGCTAAATTCGCAGCGCAGGAAAAAAAACACCACGGGCCGAATCTAGTTGGCCCAATAGTGTACAGGAGATGGACTGGAGGGGGGCTGCTCACATTGGGCCTTGGGCCAGCGGATCTGGTGGGCTCGGGTGGCTGAAGGGGCGCGACTGGGCCTGGCGACGCGGTCAATGCGGCAGGGGCGAGCGAAGCAGAGGAGCGGTCAACGGACGACGAGCCAGCTGCTCCTGCTCGTTTCAGGAGAAGCAGAGGACGCAGCGGCAGCGGCAGCGCATGCAGCGCGACGCGGCAAGAGCTCCGGCGAGGAGGCCTCGTCGGGGATCGATCGGAACGGGACTGGAATGGCGGGGCAGAGGAGTTCCGGTCCAGATCAGGGCCGGGGCGCGACCCTGACGGGCGGCTTGACGAACTGATGGAGGCGGCGACCCTGGCTCCTGCAGATGACAGACGCGGCGGGCGTGAGTGAGGAGGTTCACGGTGATGCGGAGAAGGAGTGGTGCACGCGTGCAGGGTCAACGCTCGATGCAGAGCGTCGGCTCGTTACCAGTGAGCGGGACGGGTCGAGATGGAGGGCGCTGGCATGCTCGTAAGACAGCGATGGAGCGAGGCTTCAAGAGCTCCTGGTGGTGCCCGTTTTGAACGACGGGGCTGACACGGCAGCCGGGAACGGCGGCGACTTGCGGGCACGGAGGCAGTGGAGGCAGATGCCCGGTGGTGCTGGTTCCTTGGCCAGGAGGAGGGAGGAATCAAAGGGAGCCATGGGAGGGCTCTGGTTGGGTGGATCGAAGGATTGGAAGGTGGAGGCAGCGCTGTGGTTGGGTGGATGGATCCAGGGGAGACGGTGGTTGGCCCGGGATGGATCTGGGAGGATCCCAAGGTGGGAGGCGAGTGGGTGGATGGCTGGCGGCGGAGATGGAATGGATGGGACAGATCCTAGATTTTAGGGTTTGGTCCTAATATATATAGAAAGTGGGATTAGGTTAGTTTAGGGGCTAATCCGTCCCTCCGATCAAAATCAAACGACCGAGAATAAATAGGTTAGGGAGTCCAAATACGAAAACGGAGATGTTTTATAGACGTTTGGGGATGATCCGGATCCATCAGTAATGACAGACCGTTTCGGGTTCGGAGCAGCATCAGACGCGCGCGAGGGGTTGCGAAGGAGGGGGGTCCATGACTGGCAGAGAGATTAGGGGGTCTGACAAGAGGGAAATGCAAACATGGTTGGTCTCGAAACGGTCAACGAAATTAAGGGGGGGACGCAGCAACTACGAACGGGTGCAAGCTTTATGAAAACAATGACGGCAGCGAGTGCCGATGCAATGCAAATGATGACATGAGATGAAATGCAAGACCCGAACAAAAAGCAAAACAAAAAAACAAAAACCCAACCACGGAGGAAAAAATATAACACATCTCCGGAAAAGGAAAGAGTCGGAGTTGCGAATATGGAAAGTTGTATCCGGGGCGTTACAAGGAGGTAGTCTGTATCTTCCACGCTAAGCGGGTTATTCCCAGGACGAGTGTTTATTCACTTGCCATTGCACAAGAAAAAGGCGGTAATAGGGATGCCCAGTCCCAAACTGCAAAAAGGAAAGAGCTTACAAATAATCAAATGAAAACTCCCAATGGAGTCATAACCTTTACCTTTCGGCTTGGGAACCACCACTAGCGTGCCTAGCATGGAAGATATTGATAAGTGATGGTCGTGAAGTAAATGAGAAGGATGCATGTCGCAAAATATCATTTACCTCTGTTTTAAAAACATGAGCTCTGGCACCTCTGCAAATCACTGCTTCCCTCTGTGAAGGGACTATCTATTTACTTTTATGTTGTGTCATCACCTTCTCAAATAAGCGCCAGAACCTGAGAGCACTGCTGTCATGCTGATGCATTGTGTATACCTAATGTTGGGTGCATCTTGGCTGGATATTTTCTACCATGAATTACAATGTTTAGTCATTTCTTGAACTTTGGGGCTGCTCTGCATTTATTTTTTGCGGTCTCAGAAAGGGCTAGCGAGATACCACTATTGTCATATTATATCATGGTTGTTTTGACGACGTGTTGCTATTTGAGATATCTTATTATTTCTCTCTAGTTATTTATGTCATTGATATGAGTGAATATAATTTTTAAGAGTTATTGTCGACATGGTTTGTTATAATCCTTGCTTTAAACCTGGGTGCTGTTAAAGCTTATTTAGGAACCAAGAGCAAAAGAGTTCGTAAAAGTTTTTCTTTTTCACTTCCAATTTGTCAACTGAATTGCTTGAGGACAACTAAAGGTTTAAGCTTGGGAGAGTTGATACGTCTCCAACGTATCTACTTTTCTTAATACTTTTCCTCTTATTTTTGGACTCTAATTTGCATGATTTGAATGAAACTAACCCCGGATTGACGCTGTTTTCAGCAGAACTACCATGGTGTTATTTTTGTGCATAAATAAAAGTTCTCGGAGTGGAACGAAACTCCGCGAGGATTTTTTGTATCAAATAAGAGAATTTCTGGAGCCAAGAGGTACCTGAGGGGGGCACCTAGGTGGGCACAACCCACCAGGGCGCGCCCAGGTGGGTGATGCCCACCTAGTGGCCTTGCTGACCCTCAAACCGACACTATAAAATCCCATTATTCTAGGAAAAAATCAGGGAGAAAGAATTATCATGTTTCATGAGACAGAGCCACCTCTGTCTCCTGTTCTTCATCGGGAGGCCAGATCTGGAGTCCATTTGGGGCTCCGAAGAGGGGGATCTTTGATCTTCGTCGTCACCAACACATCTCCATCGCCAATTCCATGATGCTCCCCACCTGGAGTGAGTAATTCCTTCATCGGCTCGCTAGTCGGTGAGGAGTTGGATGAGATTCATCATGTAATTGAGTTAGTTTTGTTAGGGCCTGATCCCCAGTATCCACTATGTCCTGAGATTGATGTTGCTATGACTTTGCCATGCTTAATGCTTGTCACTTTGGGCCCGAGTGCCATGATTTCAAATCTGAACCGTTTATGGTATCACTTTTATCTCCATGTTCCGATCTTGCAAGTTATAGTCACCTACTACGTGTTATGATCCGGCACCCCAGAGTGACAATAGTCGGGACCACTCCCGGTGATGACCGTAGTTTGAGGAGTTCATGTATTCACCATGTGTTAATGCTTTGTTTTGGTTCTCTATTAAAAGGAGGCCTTAATATCCCTTAGTTTCCAATAGGACCCCGCTGCCACGGGAGGGTTGGACAAAAGATATCATGCAAGTTCTTTCCATATGCACGTATGACTATTTACGGAATACATGCCTACATTATATTTACGAACTAGAGCTAGTGCCGTATCACCCTAGGTTATAACTGTCTCATGATGAATATTATCCAACGAGTCACCGATCTAATGCCTACAAGTTTATCTTATATTGTTCTTGTTAAGTTACTACTGCTCCTACTGCTATCGTTGCCGTTGCTACTGTTGCTATCATCAAAACTATCATACTACTGTGCTACTAATCACTTTGTTGTAGATAATTAATCTCCAGGTTTGGTTGAATTGACAACTCAACTGCTAATACCTTCAAATATTCTTTGGCTCCCCTTATGTCAAATCTATAAATTTGGGTTGAATACTCTACCCTCGAAAACTGTTGCGATCCCCTATACTTGTGGGTTATCAAGACCTTTTTCTGGCGCCGTTGCCGGGGAGCATAGCTATATTTGTTGAGTCACTTGGGACTATTATCATATTATCACTGCTAGCGCGCTCCCAATGCTCCGCTCGCCTGTCATCAGCAACGTGGTCGTCAACAAGACCCTCACTGATGGTGGAGGAGGGCTCAATGTTCTCTTTATCCAGACGTTCAACAGACTCCAAGTGCCATATCACTAGCTCCAGCCTACCAAGCCATTCTCAGGAGTGACCGATGGTTCCACGCATCCGATAGGGCAGATCTACCTCCCTGTCACCTTCAGCGAGCGCGACAACTACCACACCGAGCTCATAGACTTTGACGTTGCCGACATTTGTCTGCCATACAACGCCATCCTCGGCTACCCAGCACTGGTCAAGTTCATGGCAGCAACGCACCATGGTTACAACGTCGTTGAGATGCCAGAGAGCGGAGGCATGATCACGGTCACCTACAAGGAAAAGGACGTGTTGTGCTCCCTCAAGCGCGCTTACCAGGCTACAGCAGTCGACAACCCTGAAGACGAGGGCAGTGTCCTCCCTCCTGAGGTTGCCCCCAAGACAAAAAAGCTGCAGCTAGGTCAGGGATCTCACGATAAGGCATCACCCGATAGCACCGCGCTGAGCCTCGCATCCCTGGATGGTGTGCCTTCACCTATCGCATAGGAAGGCGTGCCCGGCGCCCCTCTCAGGCTGGGCTTTGGGTTGCCTATACAGTTCATAGACAAGTGAAAGTGGATACTCTAAAATACGCATGATAAGTGTGAGTGCTATGGATGGCGTTCTCGTAGGGAGACAAGAGCGAATCCATAGTGGTGTATTGATATGGTGAATATGTGGACTCATGTTAGCCACCTCAAAAGAGTTACTTTCAGTCGAAGTTCAGGATAGCCACCGAGTCAAAGCTAGCTTGTTGCAGTTAAACCCCACCACCTCCTTTGTTGATATTGATGCATATGTAGATAGTTCTGATGTAAGTCTTGCTGGGTACATTTGTACTCATGTTTGCTTAATTTATGTTTTTGCAGAGAGATTCAGTTTCGCTAGTAGTTCCGTGTGGAGTCCGACGTTTAGCTGGTTACCTCAGCTACGATCTTGTGCCCTCGGCGGGATCTCGTAGATAGACAGGCTCCTCAGCCTTTTTCATTTGTAGATGTCTGTACTCAGACATGTTAAGCTTCCGCTTGTGCTTTGACTTGTATGCTTTGAATGCTGTGTCGAGAGACCCATGTTTGTAATATCTCGCTCCTCGAAGCCTATTGAATAAAATGCTTGAGTTGTAGAGTCATGTTGTGATGCCATGTTGTATTTGCACATATCGAGCATATTGTGTGTATGTTATTGAAATGCTTGGTATGTGTGGGATCTGACTATCTAGTTGTTTATCCTTGGTAGCCTCTCTTACCGGAAAATTTCTCCTAGTGCTTCCACTGAGCCCTGGTAGCTTGCTACTGCTCCGGAACACTTAGGTTGGCCGGCATGTGTCCTTCTTCGTTCATGTGTCTGTCCCTTCGGGGAAATGTCACGCCGTGTATATCGGAGTCCTGTTAGCCTGCTACAGCGCAGATTCTCCGGAGTCCTGCTAGCCCAGCTGCTACAGCCCGGATTCACTCGCTGATGACCGACACGTTCGTTGCTGGGTCACGTATGCATGTCCCTGTAAGTTAGTGCCACTTTGGGTTCACGACTAGCCATGTCAGCCCAGGTTCTTTGTCATATGGATGCTAGCGACACTATCATATACGTGAGCCAAAAGGAGTAAACGGTCCCAAGACTGGTAAGGCGACACCCGTGGGAATACCGTGCGTGAGGCCGTAAAGTGATATGAGGTGTTACACACTAGATTGGTGTGGCATAGGACCGGGGCCCTGACACCACCCCGGATCACGTGGTGACCCCCGTAGGATGAGCCAGCTCCACCACCGGATGTGTGTCCTCGTCGTCATCGTCAGATAAGTTGCGGATGAGTTATCCCTGCTTCGGGGCAGAGGATTCCGCCTCCCCCTCCTCCTCCTCGGTGTCCAAAGAGGAATGGTCGTCAGAGGACAGGTTCACCAGGGAGGCAGCCGGCGGGGGAGGCCCCATCGGCATAGGTTCGAACTCGTTGAAGACAGGCATGGCAGCGGCGATCTTCTCTCCACCGTCTCAATGGTACAGCGGGAGGCAATCATTTGGAGGGCCGCTTGGGTCCTTCCCAGTCAAGGAAAGCAGCACCTTGCTCAGCTCCTCCTCAGGAAGGCCATCCTGGCACAGGCGGATCTTGTCGTCGGCGCCCCCGAGCTTTCACAAGGGGCGGGAGCGATCCTGGAGCTGTGCTAGGCGCCGCTCTAGGAACTCCCTGACGATGATGGCCCCCGTCAGCTTCTAGGCCTTCAGGTTGGCCTCCATCTTCCTCATCAATAGCCTCAGATGAGGGTCAGTGATCTTCTCAAAATACCACCCCTTCTTGGAGGTCGGCAGCCCGGTCAGCAGCCCCAGCTGGTCGTGGGAGCATTTGGCGTCCATTAGGACCCACTTGTTCTAGGCGTCCTCCACCTTCTTCCCGGCGCGGGAGATCGCGTTGCCACCCCGGGCCGCGATGAAGCCGACACACCCTGCAGGTCGGCCGCCAGTCGAGCAGAGGTAGAAGAAGTGGCGGAGCATGGCAACGGAGGACATCACCCCCACGAACACCTCGCAGTACAAGGCAAATATGGACAAGAGGAGGACAAAGTTGGGATGGATGTGGAGCGCATGGAGGCTATAATGGTGGAGAAAAACATAGAAGAAGCGGGAGAAGGGAGGAATCAGCCCCGAGCAGATGCTGTGCAGGCAGAAGGGATAGAAGGTACTATTGGCAGGCTCCGGAATGGCGGAGGCGACCCAGAGCGTTGTTGTCCCCCACTCGCTATCGTTGCTCACCGTCAGGAGAAGCGCAGTCGGGAGCTTCTCCTCGGTGATGGAGGGCGTGATCAGCGCCGGCTAGAACCAGGCAGGGTTGGCAGCCGGGGATGGAGCTTTGGCTTTCTCAGCAGCCATTGTGCGAGAGATTCGAGGGAAGGATCGGCAGATCTGGAGAATTCTTCGGTGTTGCGAGAAGGGGATCTGGAGCAAGACGAAGGGAAGTCAATGAAGGCAAGGCAGCAAATGGCAGCCCTCTTGTCAGACGGAAACGGTTGCCGAGGCAGCATGGGGAAGTAGAGATGCCCATGTCCCATCAATCGGCACGCGTCGTTCAAGGCCGCAGGTGGTTAGGGCCCACGGCGCTGTGCACTTGCCCCTTGGCTTCACCCGGCAGCCAAGTCTGAGCACGCCTTGGGCCCGGGGGCTACTGTCAGCATTCTGGATACGGGGGTACCTAGACTTTCCTGCCTGCGGCGCACTGCGCGGCTCCATTGCGGCCTAGTACGGCCTAGCTTCAGCATCGACAACTCAAGACCCTAGCGAGGGGCCAAGCCTATGACGCCAAGACCCCTGAGCGGCTCGGACTCCTCAGGCTGGCTCCCGAGGGGCGGAGAGTTCTATGCAAGGTGCACCTCGCGAGGCTCAGATGACGTGAGCCATGATGACCAAGGCCAGGCGGGCTCCAGTGGGCGCAGAGCACCAGTTTCCTGTTTGCTGCAAGGGAGGCAAGCGGGAGGCGCAGAGTCCCGAGGAATCTGTCGGCGTTCTGGGAATGGGGGTCCCCAGACTTCCCTGCCTGCAGCCTACAGCGTGGCTCAAGGGGTGGCCCAGCACGGCCCATCTTCATCAGCACGAGCTCAAGACCCTCGCGAGGGGCCAAGCCTCTCGGGGCGGACGACGGGAAGCTTCCTCAGGCATGGCCTCGTCAGGCTGGCTCGCGAGGAGGCGGAGAGATCAAGGCGGGGTACCTCACGAGGTGCCCATGACGCAAGCCATGACGACCAAGGGCGCCAGGCGGGCGCCAGCCCACGCAGTGTCCTCCCTTTCCTCTTTGGTGCAAAGGGAGCAAGCACAGGCGAGAGCATCAAGCAAAGGCATCCATTTCGGTGCAACAAGACCAAGACCGTCGCAACGGCAGGAAGGAAGTCATTGTGGAGCCCAAGCCGGCGTCACCACCAGAGCCTTTGACAGGCGAGGACCAACTTTAGTCAGGATAAGTGTACTACATGTTCCCCTTCAAAATGGCCAATTGTTGGTGCCCTTCCCGCTCAATATTTGGGAAGAGGCCGAGGGCCTTTGCCGATAAATAGGACTAGCCACTACCAGGGTAGAGGCATCGGTCCAGAGGGTGACTGAACTCTCCCTAGCAGTTCATCACACCAGCCAAGAACAGACCCTCACGAGGCTGTTCTTATTTGTATTGTTCATCATCAGCCCAAGAGGCAATCCACCACACCACACACTGGAGTAGGGTATTACACCACAATGGTGGCCTGAACCAGTATAAACTCTGTGTCTCTTGTGTTGTTCCTTTGATTGCTTAGATCATAGCGAGGCGGTGAGGTGCAGGTAGGTAGAGGTAGGGGTGCGCCGGAATCTAGAGGGTCTGCCGGAACCCAAAATTCGACATTTGGCGCGCCAGGTAGGGGTGCGCCGGAATTCGTCTTTCGCCGCCCTGTTCTTCATCGACCATCGCGTCCATGTCAGACGCTCGTCGGGCCCGTGCCGGGCGTCGTGCCGCTCTCGCTTCCCGCGTCGCCCAGACGGCCCCTGTCGGCGGCCACCCCTGCCGTTCCCCGTTGCCTGCCGTCAACGCCGCCACCGGCCCGGCGGGGAACAAGCAGGAAGCATCGTCCCAGCATCCGTCCATGAGGCGAGACGGCCGCACTGCTACTCCCTCACTCGCCCCAGCTGGTTCTTCGTCCTGCACACCCCGCGCGGCCATGGAGGCTTGAGCTGCGCTCATCGCAGCAAATGAGCTCCTGTGCTACCGCCCAGTTGAAGACATCTACGAAGGGTGGCTCGACCGCATCGCCGAGCTCGTCCGTGCCGCAGGGGGCTCCCCCGCGCCGTCCTTCTTGCTGCACCGCGCCCCGCCCTGTGCGGGCAATGAAGCTCCAGGGGCGCCTCAGTCGCCTCCCCCTCAAGAAGGTGCCCTGGCCCCAAGGCGCGTGGCCCCTGGGCAGAACCCGCTCCGTCCGGCGCCAGCGCAGCAAGAGCGGAGCTGCCAAGAGGTCCCTCGTTCCCAAGAAGCTGCCCGAGTGCTCCCCGCTCCGACCCGTCGCGACCAAGCTCCTGTTCCAGCACGCCAAGACCCCGCGTTGCTCCTAGCTGCAGCGCATGGGGTCCCGCAAGACCAAGCTCCTCGTCACCAGAGGCCTTGCATGGCCACAGCAGGCTGCCGCGCCTTCACCACCGAGTTGCGCAGCATCGTGTGGCCCTGCAAGTTCAAGCCAGACCTGCCTCCTCGCTACGACGGCACGGCCGACCCTGCGGAGTTCCTCCAGCTCTACGAGCTGGGCATCGAAGCCGCCAACGGGGACGAGAAGGTCATGGCGAACTGGTTTCCCATGGCGCTCAAGGACGAGGCCCGCACCTAGCTCCTGAACCTGGCTCCAGGCACGATCTCCTCCTGGGACGAGATGCGCACCTGTTTCATCGCCAACTTCCAAGGTACTCGCGACCGGCCACCTGCCGTCAACGACATGCGCCACATCAAGCAGACACCAGGGGAGACCCTGCAGAAGTACATCCAGCGCTTCAACAACGCACGCCTCAAGATTCCCAAGGTGACCGAGGAGGCCATCATCTCAGCCTTCTCCGACGGTGTGCGTGACGTCAAGATGAAGGAGCAGTTGGCGATGCATGAAGATCTGTGCACTTCCTTGGAGCTGTTCAACTTGGCGACCAAGTGTGCCAGGTCTGAGGAAGGGCGCCTTTCCCTCCTCGAGCTGCTAGCCACAGACCCAGAAGAGAAGAAATCCAAGGCCAGGGACATGAAGCGCAAGGGGGCTGCCGTGCTCGCGGCAGAACCAGACGGCAAGCGGGGCAGAGATCAGCCCGAGTCTTTCAAGGGCAGCCGGTACTGTGTGTACCACGACCTCCACACCCACAACAACAACGAATGCCAAGAGCTCCGAGCCGTGCGAGAAGGGAAGATCGGCAGACGCCCCGACCGCAACGATCGTGGCTATGGCCGAGGAGGAGGAAGGAATGCAGGACGCTGGGAACACCGCGGCCCTCGCCAAGGGTGGCGCGACCGACCTCACGAGGATCGCTGGCAGGATCAGCCTTGCGAGGGAGACTGGAGGGACCAGCCTCGCGAGGATCGTCCGCAAGGAAACGCAGGCCTCCCTCCACTGCCACCGCAGCCAAGGAGAAACGAGGACCATCATCAGGACGAGGGGGCTGGGGGCTTCCAGGAGCCGCGCGTGATCGCCTGCATCCTAGGCGGAGCTCAAGCCCCAGCCTCTCAACGCATCTTCAAGTAGTTCGCCCGCGAAGTGAATGCAGTCCTCCCCAAGCTTGAACCCACGCGCTCCCTCAGGTGGTCGGCGTGCGCCATCACGTTTAGCTCAGCGGATCAGCTCAAGTGCCCAGCCACAGCCGGAGTCCTCCCGATGCTCTGCTCCCCATTCATCAGCAACGTGCAAGTCACCAGGACCCTCATCGACGGTGGGGCAGGTCTCAACGTCCTGTCCGTAGAGACATTCAACAACCTCCAAGTGCCTTATGATCAGCTTCAGCCAACCAAGCCTTTCTCCGGAGTCACCAACGGCTCCATTGTTCCGATTGGGCAGGTCCGCCTCCCCGTCACCTTCGGGGCACGCAGCCACTACCGCACTGAGCTCATCGACTTTGACGTTGCCCGCATTCGCCTGCCATACAACGCCATCCTCGGCTACCCGGCTCTCGCCAAGTTCATGGCCGTGACTCATCACGGCTACAACGTCCTCAAGATGCCAGGAAGCGGTGGAGTCATCACGGTGCCTTGTGAAGAAAGAGACGCAGTGTGCTCCCTGGAACGAGATTTTCAGGCCGCATCACTTGAAGACCCAGATCGCGGGAGCGGGAGGCTCCCTGAGACCGCTCCCAAGAAGAAGAAGACATCGCCAGGCCTGACCCCTCAGGAGGCAGGCCCTTCAGGGTCTGCGCCTTCTCAGGGGGCAGCTCCTTCTGTCGCATAGGAAGTCGCGCCCGGCGCCCTCCTCAAGCAGGGCTCGGGGGCTCCCTCCTGGAGGGCCACCGACCTTGCTAAGATCACAAGGGAGGCGCTTGGGAACCACTTGGAGGCGTGTTTCAGAGCATGTTTCCCTCAGGAAAGAGCAAGGACAGGAGGGCCAAACCCTCAGGAGTTCGTCAGTCAAATCACGCTGGAGTTGCAGGAGGCAAGAGTGATGTGTGGCAGCCGCAGCTTACCCGCCGCACCTCCCCATCCAGGCGAGGATGGTGGGCTGCACGTTTGCATCGACATCCCAGGGCTCAACTTAGCCGCCTCTCAGGAGCGCTTCTAGCCCTCACGCGTGGGGCGCTGCGAAGGCCCACCCCACAGCTACGTTCGCATGCCCTACGGCTTGCCGAACGCGGCTGCGGTGCGCCAGCGCCTCATGAGGACCATCCTGGAGGCTCGGGAGGCCAGGCGTTCCACATTCCTAGCAGAGATGGAGACGGTTCGCGAGGAGCCACCAGCGCCTCCGGAACCTCCCGAGGCTCCTGGGCCTGGGGGCTCGTGAAGATCGGTTTCCGCAGCCCACGACGTCTGCTACTTCAACACCCCTTCATTGTCAACACTATCAGGTGACATCTTTCAAGTTTAGTTTCCAGCTGGGAGTGCCCCCAGGGCTGCATTATTCCCAGGCCGCGTGGGTCCGTCCCTGCGGCATGTATCCTCTTTTTACTTTATGTTCCTAGCTTACTTTGTAGGGGGCGCCCCTCGGGCTCCATCATCCCTAAGTCGCTCGGGTCTGACCCAGCGGCATGTACCCCTCTTGCATTTATTTCCGGGCCATGCATTCGACCCATCATGCTTGTTATTTGATGCCTGTCCGCGGCACCTCTTCTTCCTTCATGTCGGCCGCTTGCAAGTTAAAGGGGGGGTACCTGAGCAGCGCAACTCAGGGCTCCTACTGGCTCTCCAGCCCTCACCCTCTGGCTTTGTCCACGGCATCGCGACCTCGCAAACCAGCGACGGCTGAGACCCACTCGAGGGTCGGGACCCGAGGACGTAGAGCGTCGGCATCTAACCAAGCTAGCGCATTAAAGGGGGGTACCTGAGCATCACGACTCAGGGCTCCTACTGGTTCTCCAGCCCTCACCCTCTGGCTTTGTCCATGGCATCGCGACCTGGCAAACCAGCGACAGCTGGGACCCGCTCGAGGGCCGGGACCTGAGGATGTAGAGAATCGGCATCTAGCCAAATTTGCAGGAACACATCACAAGTTAAGGCCCAGTGCCAAGCACAACCCGCCTTGAGGTAGGGCCCCATGAGTCCCGCGCTGGCTCACGGGTGCCCAGATACACCTCCTCATGCCCTACCGTGCCGGCCACGTGTCAGGGCGGGGCTGTACACGCCCCGGGGGCTCCTCCCGGAGGGGAGCTCCCTCCCACGCACCAGTGGAAGCACCATGCTCCACGCTGGCTGATGACACTGTCGAGGAGCGGCTATGCCCGTACACATACAGAAGCGCTATGCTCCGCGCTGGTGATAAACAACTGAGGGTGGCCGCCGGCCACATCAACCTCAGGGAGCCCAGAGCTCAGTGTCTGGCCTCATCGCAACGCCTCCCCTCGGGAGTGCCGCGCGAGGGGGCTGGGCACGGGGGTTGCGCCTGGGTCACGCCCAGATGTACGCCACCCAGCCAGGCCCCTCGGGCCTGGTTCCTCGCGCGTCTCTCCCCGAGCGGAGCCAAGGTACGAAGGCCGTTTGAGCGTCAAGGGGGACTCCTGAGCATCACGACTCAGGAGCCTAACTGGTCACGTAGCCCCTCACTCCTTAGTTCCGAAAGGCTAACGGCGGTTGAGGTATGCGTGGGGCCGGGCTCTGCAGACGTAGAATGGTAGATTCACCCACACATCTCACGTTCCTACTTGTTGTTCGTGCGCCAAGGAGGACTCCTGAGCATCGCGACTCAGGAGCCTAACTTGTCACGTAGCCCCTCACTCCTTGGTCCCGTCCTGGTTTCCGGTCGGGGCTAACGGCGGCTGCGGTATGCGCGGGGCCGTGCTCTGCCGGCGTAGAACATAAGCAAGTAGGAAGAGCGCAAATTTCAAGGAATTCAAAAGCAAATATTACAGTCCATAACTATTATCACAACACCAAACACAAGTTTAAATGCCTCCCCGAGGCATGATGCATGTTTCATGAGCTGAAAGTAGGACAGGAGCCGCAGCGGAGTCATTTGTTGGCGACGGAGCTGCGCGGAGCGGATTCGCCTCGTGAAGCCGCAAGACCGGCAGCGCCTCGCTTCGGCCTGGTGCTGGAGGCCCGGAACTTCGACAGCAGAGCCTCCGCAGGACCCTTCACGGCCTCAGCAGCGGCAGCAGCAAGCTCACCGGTCGCTGGCTCCAGCAGGCTGTCGAGGTCGACGTTGGGATCACGAAGGTAGACGTGGGTAAGGACCCGTGTCAGCGCTGCAGAAGATAGGACACGCGCCTCGGCCTCGGCCGTAGGGCCAAGGCCAAGGGTGACATCTTCAAGAGCACGGATCAGGAAGGGGAGCATCTTGGCGGGACCGTCCTCGACGCCGGCCAGCGGGCTTTCCAGGCCGCTATCGTAAAGCGGCCTCAGCAAGGTGCGAGCCTTCGCCTCCATCTCCGTGAAGGCCTTGCGGTCCTTGGCAAGGACCCACGCCTTGCTGTCCAGCTCGACCTTCCATGCCTCCAACTCCTGCTCCAGTGCGCCCAGGCAGTCAGGGCGCTTGTTAAGCTTGGCGTCTCGGTCCTTGATGGCCGCCTCGCGAGCCTTCATGTCTTCTTCCTTCTCTTGGCGGATGCAGGCCTCCTCGGCAAGCTAGTCCCGCAGGCCCTGCAGTTCGCTCTCCAGCGCCTTGCAGCGACCTCGGGCATCAGCCTCCTCCCCCAAGGCGGCGTCGCGAGCGGCCTTCGCCCCAAGGACGGCCTGCTTCTCCTCATCGCAGGCCCTCGAGGCATGAACCAGCGCTGCTCGAATCGAAGCGTCAGAGCGAATCCAGCCAGAAGCCAGCTCCAAGCGCCTGGCCACCAAGCGAGGGTTGACGCCCAGAAGATCTTGCCGCAGCCGATCGAGTTCGGCAGCAGCACGATCCAGGACAGTGGAAGGAGTCGGAGAGATAGCAGTTGATGAAGTAGGAGGAGAGGACGGCAACGTAACCACAGCATCCTGAGGCAGGACCTGCTGCGCCCCAACAGCTGTGGCGATGGCATCAGGCAAGGATACCTAAGGAGTCGCTTGGGCCATGGGGGCTGAGCTTGCCCCAGCCCGCTCCACCAGGCCTCGCGAGGACGACCGGGCAGGAGAGGCCCGTGCCTTGCAGCCACCTTCTTTCGTGGGCAGGGGCGCTGCCCCGGACAGAACCTCAGGAGCCCCCTTCAGTTTCTTCACCGCAGGCGCCAGCCTAGCCAAGAGATACAGACATCAAGCCTCAACGACAAAGCACGGAATAAAACAAGAATCAAGCACTTACTGGTCTCCACTCGCGAGCTCGAGCAACCGCCGGCCGTACTTGAAGCCCGAGAGTCGGCTGCAGGGATCAGCCTTGAGAGGCTTGGAAGCAGGAGGCGTGTCTGCGGATCGCCTCGGAGCCGGGGCAGACCCGATGGGGACCAGCCCAGTCCTGTCCTTCTTACGGATCAGGGGCAAGCTCCCGCCGCCTTGCTCGTCGTCATCCTCATCGTCGCTCGGCAAGAGGCGGAGGGCGCGGGACCTGCACCGGGGGAGGGGCGCTTTCAACTCCCCGTTGGTAGCCTCGGAGTCAGGGCCTCCTTTCCGCTCCTCTTTGTCGCTGGAGTCACCGGAGGACACGTTCACCAGGGTCGCCGGGTCCTCGGGAACCTCCGTAGGCACGGGCCCATCCCCATTGAAGACGGGCATGGAGTCCACCACCTTCTCCCAGTCATCTCGAAGGAACAAGGGTACATGGGCGCCCTCCAGCCTTGCCACGTCTCCTCCGACCAAAGATTGGAGGACCGTGGCCAGATCTTCGTCGGCCAAGACCGCAGAGCTCAGGCGAGGCCTCCATAGCGGAAGCGAGTACTTACGAAGCGGGGCCACCTGGTGCTCCAGGATCTCCCTCAGGAGCGACGCGCCAGTCAACTTCGCCGCCGCCATGTTGTCCGGCCTCAGATCTGCGTCCATCTTCTCCAACACCGGCTTCGCATGGGAGTCCACGAGTTCCGCGCGAGACCAATCATCAGAGCTCGTGGGATGCTCCGTGGGTAGAATCAGCCGAGGGTGGATGCGCCCAGCGTCTACCATGACCCACTTGCTCCTGAAGCCCTCAATCCTCTTCCCGGGCTTCGAGATGGCGTTGGAGCCGCCATACGCGACAAAGCTCGCGCACACAGAGATAGGACCACAAGAGGTCCGGAGGGAGAAGTAGTGGCGCAGCAAGGCCACAGAGGGCTGCACTGCGACGTGAGCCTCACAATAGTAGGCGAAGATTGCCAGAAGAAGAGCAGAGTTGGGGTGGAGATGCAGAGCTTGCAGGTCGTAATGGCAGAGGACAGAGAAGAAAAACTCAGAAAAGGGAGGCACCAGACCGGCAGCAATGGCGCTTACAAAGAGCGGATAGAAGGTGCTCCCTTGGCCCTTAGGAAGGGCGGGGCCGGCCTTGAACACCTTCGCCCCATCGATGCCTTGCGCCGCCACCATCTGGCGCACCCGGGCAAGGCTCGCCTCCGACACGTTCGGCGAGTCCAAGGCGGGCGAGTACCAAGCTTCGGCCGGGGTCTGGCGAGGCGCCATGTCTTGTTAGAGTGCGCAGTCGAAGTAGATCTAAAGATTTTGGAGGCAGAAAGGAAGGGCGCAAGAAAGTGGATCTGGGCAATGACCGGAGGAAGCAAGGGAAGCAAAGCCTAGGCAGATGCCGCTCTTTTGTCGATTCACGCAGTTGCTGAGGCACCCATGACCAATCAACCGCCACACGGTGCCCGAGGCCACAGGCTGTTAGGGCCCACGATGCTTCGCACTTGCTCCTTCGCTTCTCTGCTCAGCCAAGTCCGGGTGCGCCTTGGGCCCGAGGGCTACTGTCGGTGTTCTGGGAACGGGGGTCCCTAGACTTGCCTACCTGCGGCCTGCGGCGTGGCTCAAGGGGTGGCCCAGTGCGGCCCATCTTCATCAGCACGAGCTCAAGACCCTCGCGGGGAGGACGACAGGAAGCTTCCTCAGGCACGGCCTCGTCAGGCTGGCTCGCGAGGAGGCAGAGAGATCAAGGCGGGGTACCTCACGAGGTGCCCATGACGCAAGCCATGACGACCAAGGGCGCCAGGCGGGCGCCAGCCCGTGCAGTGTCCTCCCTTTCCTCTTTGGTGCAAAGGGAGCAAGCGCAAGCGAGAGCATCAAGCAAAGGCATCCATTTCGGTGCAACAAGACCAAGACCGTCGCAACGGCAGGAAGGAAGTCATTGTGGAGCCCAAGTCGGCGTCACCACCAGAGCCTTTGACAGGCGAGGACCAACTTTAGTCAGGATAAGTGTACTACATGTTCCCCTTCAAAATGGCCAATTGTTGGCGCCCTTCCCGCTTAATATTTGGGAAGAGGCCCAGGGCCTTTGCCTATAAATAGGACTAGCCACTCCCACGGTAGAGGCATCGGTCCAGAGGGTGACTGAACTCTCCCTAGCAGTTCATTACACCAGCCAAGAACAGACCCTCGCGAGGCTGTTCTTCTTTGTATTGTTCATCATCATCCCAAGAGGCAATCCACCACACCACACACTGGAGTAGGGTATTAAACCACAATGGTGGCCTGAACTAGTATAAACTTTGTGTCTCTTGTGTTGTTCCTTTGATTGCTTAGATCATAGCGAGGCGGTGAGGTGCAGGTAGGTAGAGGGCGAAATCTCCGCGCGCACCCCAGTGTTCGAATCTAGAGGGTCTACCGGAACCCGAAATCCGACAGAATCAGCCAAAGGTTTCCATTCTAGTGCAACAAGACCAAGACTGCCAGGACGGCGGGACGGAGGTCATCCCCGAGCCCACCACAGCATCACGGCTAGATGCTTTTCGCAGGCGAAGACCACTTTAGTCAGGATAGGATGTACTACTTGTTCCCCTTCAAATCTGGCCGTTGCGGGATCCCTTCCCACCAACATTTGGGAAGAGGACCAAGGCCACTACAAATAGGACTTAGCCACCACCATAGAGAAAAAGAGAGATCGGATCCCTCCTCATCCAACCACCTCACCAGCTCCCTTGAGCTCAAGAACACCTCACCTCCTGAGGCCAGTTCATCCACTATACTAGTTCATCCTCAGCCCTTCGAGGCAAACCACCAAAACGCTAGAGTAGGGTATTACACTACAAGGTGGACCAAACCAGGATAAACTGATGTGTCTCTCTGTCCCTTTCAGCTCGACGCGCTAGGCTTAGGAAGATCGCGGGTAGGCAGGCTAGTTAGGTTGAGATATCCGCACGCACCACAGAGTTCGAACCTATCAAGCGTTTGCGGAACCCAAAATCTGACACTGAGAAAGACGGAAACTTTTCGGGCACCGAGAGCTTGGGAGATTGGAAGGATGAGGAGATGTGAAGGCATGGGGGAGAAAGCAAAGATCCATTGCCCTCTTATAGGTGGTAAAAATGCCACCCCCCCCCACTCATGCCTTGAATCTTGCCTATTCCCGATAAAAGTGTGCGCCGTAAACGGTTGGATTACCCAAATTCTATTGATGAGCAATCCCGTATTAAGTGGGCACGATCTCTGTTTTGATAGGACGGGACAATGGGGCTGGGCCTCGAAACGCAAGGTGTGAAAACGGTTCAAAAACGTCGAAGGGTCATGTCTAACGCTTCACCGAAAAAATTGTCAGTAAAAGACACTGTTCTTATTTTTTATATATCCTGCCTTCGCGGCTAAGGGTTGTGTTCATTATGAAAAGCCGGACACAATTCTTTCGCGAAGGAAAGACGATCTGTATTATTCATGGAACCCGCCTTGCAATGCCGAAGACAATCTGCATGCCGAACACATCATCATTGAAGACTGGCTCAGGGGCTACTGTTGGAGTCCTGGACTAGGGGGTCCTCAGGCGTCCGGTGTCGTGGTTCTAAGCCTGACAGTAGAGTGGGGGGGTAGGTATTGAGAGGCAAGGTCCTAGCTATGGAGAGGTTGTAAGCACAAAGGATGTACGAGTTCAGGCCCTTCTCGGAGGAAGTAACAGCCCTACGTCTCGGAGCCCGGAGGCGGTCGAGTGGATTATGAATGTATGGATTACAAGGTGCCCAACCCTTCTGCCTGTGGAGGGGGGTGGCTTATATAGAGTGCGCCAGGACCCCAGCCAGCCCACGTAGGAGAAGGTTTAAGGTGAGTTAAGTCTGGGGCGTTACTGGTAACGCCCCACATAAAGTGCTTTTACTATCATAAAGTCTACTTAATTACAGGCCGTTGCGGTGCAGAGTGCCTCTTGACCTCCTGGTGGTCGAGTGCGTCTTCGTGGTCGAGTCCTTCAGGCCAGTCGAGTGTGTCCTCGTTGGTCGAGTGAACCCTCGTTGGTCGACTGGAAGGCGACCTCTTCTAGGGATGTCCTAGGGTAAGTTACTTGGGACAGGTCCGTGACCCTACCCTAGGTACATAACCCCATCATTAGCCCCCGAATGGATTGAGGCTTCGAGTGAAGGAGGAGTTGACGTCGTTTCCGATTAACCTTTGCGCTCTAGTTGTGCGCTGTTCTGGATCAAAGAATCTCTTCGTTGACAAGGAGCAATTCGTCTTCGGTCGACTCGATCCATTCTATTTTTGCGTCGAGTGATCTTTCGAACTTCGTCGATCTCCGAGCGACGGATCGCCGGAATCGCCGCGTCTGACAGGCAGATTTGTTGTTCGCGGATTCTGCGGGGTGCGAAATTCGGGGGCGCGCGCGAAGCGGGGCGGACCGCGGCGTTCGGATGGGACGGGGCGTAGACGCCTCGATCTCCGCGCCGCCTTTTTCGCCACGTATCCAGTCTCCATAACTGCTCACAGATATGATTAGATCGACCGGGCCCACACGTCAGCCACTCGGAAGGGACCTTATAAATGTGCCCGGCGAGGATTTCTGTGCTGCGCCTCCACATTCTCCCTCTTTCCCTCTGCTCCCTTCCTCCCTGCTCAGCGTGCCTGCTCTCGCCTCCGCACCGCTCTCCTTCGTGCATCCCACCGGCGACCATGGCCAAGGAGAAGACGGCGGCGCTGGAGCGTGCCAAGAAGGCATCGGCATCGGAGAAGGCGAAGGGGAGATCCACAAGCCGCCGAGGATCTTCGTCCAGATCCCGCCTGCCGAAAGGCTGGGTCCAAGGCGACTGGATCCAGTCGACCATTACGGAGAAGGACCTCCTCGACATGGCCGACGAGGGCTTGATCCCTCACGGAGCTGCGAGGTTGCCGGGGAAGGAGTGGCAGCCACAGCCAGAAGAGGGTGAGTGTGTGCTCCTGGCCACTCATGTCGATCGGGGGTTTTCCTTGCCACCGAGCATTTTCTTCCAGGGTTTCCTGAATTTCTTTGGAGCGCAGCTCCACCATTTTACCCCAAACTCCATTGCCTACCTTGCTGCGTTCGTGTCCATGTGCGAGGGTTTCTTGGGCTGTCGACCGCACTGGGGTTTGTTCAAACGTATCTTCACGTGTCGCTCTCAGACCGTGAAGAAGGCGAGCCCAGGTGACGAGAAGACCCGAGTCATCCAAATGTCTGGGGGCCTGGGGATTCAGGTGAGGAACAATAGCACATTCCCGCCCATGTCTTTTCCCGAGTCCGTCAGGGGCCGGCAGTCGACTTGGTTCTACTGCCAGGTCCAGTCGACGCCAGGGCAGTCGAGTGGACTCCCTCAATTTACCATGGACCGAGTGAACAAGCCCTCCCCTCTGAAGCTGATTCCGGAGGAGAAAGCCGACGTGAAGATGTTGATGGAGCGAGTGGTGCAGCTGGTTCGGGACGGAGTGACAGGCATGGACCTCTTGGAGGTTTTCCTCAAGCGCCGCATCCAACCTCTCCAGTTCCGGAGCCACTGCATGTGGTTGTACTGTGGGCCCGCGGACGAGACCAGAGTCCATCCAGAAGAAGTCGACGATGTCACTCTGGAAAGGTGGATGGTAGCCGTTACCGGGAACAGGGACAACCCGCGCGGAGCCAGAAGGATTCCTCCACTCGACCACGACAACGTCCCAAACAAGGTACACTTGCTCTGCTTTCCGTCGTGTCTTTGTTGTATTCATTCTTGCCGATCCTGTCGACTGGTCGACTGATCGTTGTTTGGGCGACTGCTAGGCCTTCACCGAGCTGTACTCGATGCCCAATGGGGCACAAACTTCGACTGAAGAAGGCGAGGCGAGCGGGGGCGAGGCGAGCGGAGGTGAGGCGAGCGGGGGCGAGAGCCAGGGAGAGGAGGAATGGGACTCGGATTCTGCAGGGGATGACGACGACGATGATGATGATGAAGGTGATGAAGATGACCTCGAGGACGAGGAAGAAGAGGAGGAGGAGGTCGTTCCACCGCGCTCAGAAAGGCGGTCGAAACTTGTCCACGACCCCTCGACCGAACGTGGTAAGGGGGTAGCGACCGCTGCCCAGTCGACCAAGCGCCCTCGGACCACCTCTCCGGCGCCGACTGAAAAGGCGCCGAAGCAGCCCAGGGCGGCCTCATCGAAGCCGGCCAAGCTTCTGCCGAAGATGAAGGTGTCCATCCCCACCATTTCAGGGTAATAGCCTTGTTCATATTTTCTTATTCTTATGCGAACTTTATCTCTGGTCGACACTGATGTTAGTCAACTGATCCTTTGGAGCTGCAGTGCTGCTACTTCTGAGACCTCGACCCGGGCCGATGACCACGAGATGGAGGATGCCGCAACTTCGAATCTAGGTGCCGTGTTCTTAATACCATACTTAGTCGACTGACTCGCGATCTCTGATCCTGACACTTCTCTGCAGCTCCACCCAACACTGTTATCGATCTGCCTGATGATGATGAGGATGAGGAGCCGCTGAAGCACAGGAGGAGCCGGAAAGCGCCTGCCGGCAAGGTGTCTCAGGATGCGTCAGCGCCTGAGATTCTGACTGTGGAGGGAGAGAACACCACTCGACACACGGTGACCTTCGCGACCCCACTGACGAGTGCTCAGCAGCCTTCCCTCTTCACGACTCACCACGTCCCAGAGGACCAAGCTGGTGCGGCGAAGGAGGCGATACGCCAGGCGGGACTCATGATGGAGCAGCTGAAGACCATCCGGGATGCGAGTCAAGCAGCCTATGACGCCAGCTCTGCCCTCCAAAGCAATGTCCAGGTCAGTCGACTGCTGTTTGTTCTGTTGGATACGCTCCCAAAAACTTTTCTTTTCCGGGATTTATATTGGTTACCCACTGGGAGTGTTGAATAAACTCCGTGTTAGCGGGGGCACGCTGAGTGCACCCGCTGGGTGTAGTCCCCAAGGCTAGGGTCGACTGCTGGCAGTCGGCCTTAGGCTTTATAATGTCGATCTTTCTATCAGTCGACTGGTCGACTGGATTTCGCAAACCGGTGGGGGCACGCTGAGTGCACCCACTGGGTGTAGTCCCCGAGACTGTGGTCGACTGCTTGCAGTTGATCACAGTCTTAGATAATGCGTCTCGCACACTTTTTTTTTTTTTGAGGTCGACTGGTCGACTTTGTCTTCGACAGGATTAGTGGGGGCACGCTGAGTGCACCCACTGGGTGTAGTCCCCGAGACTACGGTCGAATAGTTGTATTCGGCTGTAGTCTTAGAAACGTGTGTTTTTCCCTTTTTCACTCGGAAGTGAATTATTTTTGACGTTTGGTCGATTGGTTCTTCGCAGAACTCCTGTGATCTTGTGGCTCGCTACTCAGAGCTAGAACAGAAACACACTCAAGTCGAGCTGAGCTTGAAGCTGGTTCAAGAGAAGCTGACAAAGGCGAAGGAGGAGACTGAAGGTATGTTTGGTGAGACCTTGACAACTGCTTTTTCTCTTGCTTGTTTCAACATCTGATCATGCTGTGTCTTGCAGGTAAGGTAAAGGAGGCCCAGCAGAAGAAAGACCTTGAGCTAGCTGAGAAGATCAAGCTTGCTGACGAGAAGTTAGCTTCAGTCACCAAGCTTGAACAGGACAATACCAACCTGAAAACTGCTCTTGGGATTGCCAACAAAGAAGTCAGTCGACTGAGAACCGACAAAGCTGCCTTGACCGATCAAGTCAGCAAATTGACTGAGAAGAAGACTGCGCTGGAGGCCTTCCTGAGTGGCTTTGCCAAGAAGCTGTTTCTTATGCTCGAAGGTAAACCTCCATGTTTGGCAAGTATTTCTGACTGTGGCTTCTTCCATTCGACTATCCCCTTGACTTAGCGATCACTCTTGCAGAATTTTGTCAAAACTTTGAAGAAGAAACCAGCCGACTGGAGCCAAACCTTGACCCTGTCAATTCTCCGGTAAATGACGAGGTTGCCATGGATATCTTCCGACTGGAATCTCGCGTTGCATCCGTCG